>NC_142618.1:13695632-14004650 GCF_059453375.1 Lepisosteus platostomus | reverse complement strand
GGAAATTTTTGGATGTTTTAAAGCTGCTCACAAGCTGCCAAAACATCTGATGCTGAACAGAGAAAAGCAATATGCAGTTATTTTGTTCTTAGAACGTGCCAGAAAATACATTGTTCATATTAATGAGATGTGTGATTCTCTCATTAACATAAAGGTACTGCAATAAAGGCATTTCCATTTTTTACACTACCATTACTAATATGGCTAATGAAAAGGGTTTTTTATGGATATGTACTAAACTATAAAAACCCAAATGTGTACGAAACTCAATCACATGAGTATCAGTATTACTAAAACTTTCACCAATTGTCACTCTTTATTGTTAAAGTCATATGGCTGGCATTTCCTGATGGCATCAAATGACTGACAGCTGTTTCTACCATTGTTGCTCTTTCAGACCAGGTGATAAACCCGAGATGCACAATGCAGAAGTCAGCTACTGTATGTGCAGGCAATGAACTGAGCCACACTGCTAATAAATGTTCTTTTCCCCGAGAATAATAGAAGCAAATGTGAAATCAAGCCACGCAACTTTCAATATCATTGTACAATAATGAAAATGCCCTGTCAAAACTGTATGAAGATGACAACCATTCAAGGATACTGTACCTTAACAAATATCTTTGTTAAAGGAGAACAGCCCATTTCACATTTCGGGTTATAATGAATTGGCAATGATGAGTGCATTTCCAACCACAATGAAGCGAAGTACAAGGTAATGTGTACAACCTCCAATTTACAACACAAAAGAGATGAAGTTTCAATGTGTGTGTGTGGCGCCATATTGCTGTTATTGCCTGTGATTCAGGACACGGCAACAAAACTTCCAGTAACGCGAAAGAGGCCCTCTTACATTGTAAACATGCTTTAGACCAAGCCAATTTTGCTATTATATTAATTTTAAATAGTTACATGAAACTGACACATACAAGGTGATGTTTTTTAGATTCTTATAAGAATTGCAAATAAAGAGCAACCTACAGTAGTTCAAGTAAGCAGCTGTGTCAGCATGCGTAGGCTGCAAAGTAACAAGTACAGGTTTATTCTATGCTTAAAAGAGAAAAGAAACAACATTTCGGCTGTGGAGCCTTCTTCGGGTGTGAAGAAGGCCCCACAGATGAAACGTTGTTTCTTTTCTCTTTTCAGCATGGAATAAACCTTTACAGTACTTATTCCTAAAGAGAAACCTAGCAAACAACTAAAATACACTCATAATAATTAACATTTTGTTAGAAAACGTGTCAACATTTTTGACCATGTGGCTTTTCAGAGCAATAGAACTGACTGAACAGAGGGGTCGCCACAGCGGTGTCACCTTAAAAAGAACGAACACTGCTGGAAAATACTGTAGATGACACACTGCTTTCAAATGTTCCCCATGTGATCTGATCTATAGATGAAGGAATTAAAACTACAGTATTAAAGACTGATGTGAACAATATCAAGATTAATGAGAAAACAATCTGAAAACGGGACATGGCTGAATATTTGTCCTACAGTAATGAATTGTTTCAAGAAAACATTTTGTTTTTTTACATCATCATCCGAACACTTTAGATTAAGCATCAGGAATTAAACACTATTCCCATTGAAAAGCAGGAAATTAACAGGATTTCAATAACACACAAATATTAATTGTTTACATAATGTACACATAGAATAAGCCCTTTTAATATAATGTACACAGAACATGGAATCAAATGTATCATTTACAAACCAAGAGTTTTTTCTTTTATTGTTTCAAAAGTATTCATTTCCATTCACTTATTAGCTCTTATATGTTCTATATTATTATTATTATTATTATTATTATTATTATTATTATTATTATTATTATTATTAAGAACAATAATAATTCTTATAAAGACCCTTGTTTTGTTGGAATCGAGCTCGAAATGGCCTTTTAAATGAGGCTCTTGTAGAGGGAGGAATGAAAGCTGTAGCAAGCCCTTTCTTTTCAACATGGAAGAATGACAGTTTATGAGACGATGTGTGTCTTTTAGACTGTAATTAGTGCAAAAGTGACTGAATATAGTTTACGAGACACAACAGCCTCTTAAGATTTTTTGGTAAAGATCTGTGTGTAATTCAAGGTGATATTAAAGCAAAGGGGTATTGCTACATACAAGATGGTTGTATTCTCTTCGAGAGGACTCGCTCTGAAACAAGAAGCTGTGCTTTTAGAAAATTTAATCATAACTCTTTGTAATGAACTACATGCAAATAAATAAAACACTCATTGCTTCTGTGGGTGAATGATAATGAAAATCTGAAAAATAGGCTATTAATCTACAACGAGAAGGATCTTAACTATTTTCTATTTAATCACTGCCACAAGACAGTCACTAGCAAATCATTTTTAAAGGTGTTTTTGAGGTTAAATATACATGCTTTTTAAATCAGCACAAAGAAGTTCAAAAGGGTTTAAATCAGTGTGACACCCTGGAAAATGAAGAACAGCATGCCCTGCAATTTTAAAAATGCCTATGTCACAATAACCCTGATGACTTGTTCAGTTTTTCCACCTTTAACAGCAGCTTTCTAAAATGTCCTTTGAGACACATTCCTGAGGGGCATGCTTGTAACAGGTGACCCCTATTTTGTCAATAGGTCTAGGTCTTTTGGCAGAGTGGTAACAAGCTTGCCTGCAGTGCTGGCTATTTGGGTTCAATCTCCAGCCTTGTCCTCCAGATTTACATTGCTATTAAAATGAATATCACAGTCATACTATACAGTACATACGATACACTACTGTATATACCAGGACACACAACTTCGTATGGAAGTGTAGTGCTGGAATATATCCTCATAAAGGAAATTCAGGAAATATGTAGTGGTTTAACAGTAACCAATTGTAGTATACAATAAATGGAATAAGTAATTTCTCAGATTAATCTGTAGGTACATTCAATTCATTTTAATTTTTATTGCTACAGTACTTCAGTACCTTTCCTAAAAGAAATGTACAATACTGCAACACATCTTGACTTTACAGCATTTTATTAACTGCTGCTTTTATTCCTTCTTACGAGACCTCAGAACTGGGCACTCTATACAGTACAGAAATCTAATGTTCTTAGACCATGCCCTTCCTGCATTATTCTATATTTTATTCGGGCCTTTCTTCATAAATTTGTTTTGATCTTTAGTGCTTGGTGTATCATTGCACAGTAAGGGACTATTTGCTCCAATACAATGGGTATCTATTGTTCTGGACTCAATCTGACGGGTTTTGGGTCATGTACTGATATAGCACCACATGCACATTCCTGTAACAAATATTCATGACTGCTGTTTGAAAGTAACCTTCAGTGTTACAATATAACACAGACCTGTGAAAGAAATAGCTTTTAGTGACAACTTACAGTACAAACCTTTTCATACAAAACTCATTTGATATACAGTAATGTCTGTTCAATGTGTGATACTGATTAGTGGTTAGGCTATAGAAGTTGTGCTGAGTCTCACCTGTTTGTGTGGTAAAAAGCCAACTTTAAACAATTTCTCCAAGATTATTTTACATTAATAATGCTTTTTGCTTTAAAAAACAACAACAAGAGTCAACTGAACATAATTTGTAAGTTTTATTCACTTACAAAAAATTCACTTTTGTAAGTTGCTGTTTTTAACACTATTATGAAATTTGTTTACTTCAAAAAGTTCATGTTTCCTGTTAAGCATGGCAAGAGCCTCTTCAATCATATTTTGAAAGGAAAAAATGAATGCATTTTAAGCTCTTAATTTCAGATGCCTTTTTGAGGATCCATTTTCCAAGGATTGCACTGGTTTAATGAAACTCTGTTATAGTTTTGCTCATGATAAATCATTTTTCAATTTCTTTCTCTGACCCCCCACCCCCCAAGAGAAATTGGTACTGTAACAGATCCAAAGCTTATCAGTTGTAATTATAAAAGAGCTTTGCCCTCCCAAGCTGAACCTGAACTGCCGCCACTTAATCTAGACAGAACATTACGCAGAACTAAACTAAGGCTATACTGTATGTATTCAGAATATCAAATGCACAAACAGTTTTGGCTTCCTTTTTTTGACAGTCTGTGATATAAAAGTGACATCTTTACAATCTGAAATCAAATCTTGCTCTCGTAACGGCTGCTTTTTAAAGTGTTTACCAAAGGCAATAACTAATGTACTAGTAGATGTAGTCAATCAGCCTCTCCTCCCTGGTCTGATAGAATACCGCTCCATTTTTTAAGCATAAAACAAATAGTTGTGGGTTTATTGCTTGTGACAGGTGAGGGACTGATAGTACTGTAGACTGTCGACCTTGATCTATGATGAGGATCAGGCTTCTGAGAGCAACTCAGGTGTACAGAATCTGTGCAGGAGGACTGTAGTCTATCTAATGTGCTCACTCACTCATGGAAGTCTGGTGCTTGTTTGATTTGAATGTAACCCAGGTTAAGAAAAATTAAGATTAGGAAACCTATTTCTTACAGGTTTATAAAAAGAACCTACTGCAGATGGCACATTTTGTATATAATGCATATCATTGCAGGATATTAAATTGACTTTGGGGGCATGTCAATGATATTGGGCAAAATGAAGAAGATGTACTGTATTAGAATAAAAAGAAATAGCCAGATAAACTAGTAGCTGAGTGGGCTACATCCTGGAGGCCAAACAGCCTCCTCATAACAGTGTCCTCTCTTCTGCTCCTACGTTTGGTTCTTTTAGAAGAGTACGCTATGAGAAATGCTTTTAAAATGCCATCCTTCAGTCTTTACACTAACTTTTTACGAACTCTTCTGAAAATTCAGACAACGTACTAAGCAATTCTTTCAAGGCTTTCCCATCATACAGTATACTCATCACATACTGTAAGGAGGAAGTAGTGTAAATTAACACTTTGAGTGTCTTCTGTTTCACTTTTTTAAAGACGTTAGGTGTAACTGACATAAATCTATAATATGCCAGTTGCTAAGGGCAAATACATGAAGGGTATTAATGCATCATTAAAATTTTGATAGGTAATGATGGGAAACTTTGCATATGAAAAGCCTGCAGTATAGTGACTTATAGACTGGTGCTTTAATGGACAATTGGATGCTTGTTTGCATCCATATTCCTTGACTTGCTTTCCAATAATGCTTTTTTTAATTTTACATTTTTAATTTAATCTTGAACTTCTGGTGATGGTAATATGTTGAGGAACAAGTCACTAGATAATAACTTTCAAAAGTAAAGGAAAAAATAGAACTCCAGATACACAACAACTTCAAATTTCCCTGATAAATATAATCAATCAGGGCAAAAATTGAATTTCCAGAAATATGGAATTTAATATATATTTTTTAACATGATATGTGAAAGTAATGGTTTGAAACCCATGTATTTACCCCAATACAATTGTATAAAATGTTCTTATTACTTTGGGAATATTAACTTGCTTAGTAGCACTTGTAGTTTCTGTCCTTTCTGAGGAAAGACTGCTCTTTGAGAACAGGAAAGTAATTTTGTTAAATTTCACTACTTTGTTCTGCAGCCCTGCTTACTGTATGTTATAGTTCAAGCAGGTAGCTGCATCAGCTGCAAAGGGACAAGTAATGGTTTATTCCATGGTGAAAAGAGAAGAAAACACAACTTTTTGGCTATGGAGCCTTCTTCACACCACTGTACTGTATGTTATGGCTGTTAAAGAAATTCAGACAGTTTTGGGGGGAGGAATTCTGACTATTTCAACACTCTTGTGATACACAGATCTGAATGTACAAATGCTGTACAAATCAATGTTCTAGAAAACATACATATATTAAGTTATTGAAAGTTTCTATGGTGAAACAATCATTCCCTAGTAAAGCCTTGGTAAAACACTTGTATTAAATAATGTTAACCATATATGACAAAGCTTTGAAAAGGTACGATACCTAATGTACTATGAAGAAAAAAAAATCCACAAAGCAGAAAAATCAAACTGAGAAAAAACTATGTAGATAGTCCACTATGTAGACGGTTATGTAGTTTTAGTGCTTCACAGTTGAAAGTGGTATAAGAGAACACCAAGAAAAACATCATCACCAGTTTCCTTCTTCAGACAAGTGAAGGTGGGTGACAGAATGGACACGACCTCTTCACTGAACTTCAGACATTGAAGATGATCCTGTTACCAAGCCCTGTAGTACGGCTCTTGGCCTCATGGCCCAGGATGACCAATGATGAGTTTTCTTCTAGGGACTATCTCTTCTGATCATGGGAGTGAAGAATCGTGCTTTGATAGAATTCTTCCGACCTCTGCCTTTGCTGGGTTTCATAGCACATTGCAAAAGCAGACCATCTCAGTTGCCCAGATCTGTTTAATGATGGTTATTTTCAAGGTCCAGGATGGACAACCATATGTCCTTTTTGGCCACGGGAGTGCCTTGACTAATCAAGCCTTAGTCTTTCTTCTAATGCTCTTGCCCTTCTAGAGCTTATTCAGCTTTCCAAGCACAGTTCTTGGCATCCCTAACCGAGTTCTCCTGTCTGTGACCAATTATCTCAAGTAGTGAAATTCAAATATACTTCCAATTTCCTTGCCTCTTCAGTTTTTGCCAGGTTGTCACGGTCACCACACATTGTCATTAAAAGATGCTACTATTTTAAAAGTCCAAGCAGCAAATTCAGTTCCTATAACAGACTCAAAACCAGAAAATAAAACTCTTTTTCCAGGACCTTCAGGAGCACTATGTGTTGGGAGTGCCGATTTTTAAGGCACAGCAGGTGGAAACATGAGAACAGAAGACTAGTTTTGTTTGGTAACTAGTAGCGTATTGACACAATGATGTCATCCAGCCACTTCTGAAAGGTTCCCAAAGAATCCCCTTCAACAACATGGCTTTGCATGTTCAAGTCACCCTCCATCCTTTGTAAGAACCTGCCACCTATTCTCAGTGCTAATGTTATAATAATAAACTCTCATTCCTGCGGGGTTCTACATGAACAAGATCAATAACAAAAAGAAAGATCCTACAGTACAATGCATAGCAAAACAACAGTGAGAAAAATAGCAACATCCGTTTTAAAATGAATCCCATAACTGCAGCCCTTGCTGACCTCCTTCATGTCGTCCTCGGCTGCTTGTCAATAAAGATGTCAAATACACAACTTTGATGAGCAAAATCCGTAGGAGGCATATTTGAGAATATACAAGTGAAAGATATTTTGTGACTCAAAGTCACTGGTTACGTGCATAACATATCAACATGAAGAACTGTTTACATACATGTATCTGGTGAAGTGATAAGATATTTAGTAATAACATTAAATAGCACTGAACACACCTTTAAACTGCAGTATAATGATCCAGATTTCAATTATATGTTTTACCTGCTCCATTTTTTTAAAATTTCTAACAACTTCCTAACCTGTTTCACGCGGTGGACTTGTGCTGGTATGGCACCATAATTTGCCTTATTAAATACGCAACAGTTTCGATCCATAGATCCTTGATTTACATTAAAATATCTAAAGTAATAAATAGTCATTCACAGCTCCCCATTTTCCTCCAGACAGTTTTACATGTGCTTCACAACCTATCCCCTGGTGCCTTCTCAAAGCCTAGTTCTAATCACCAGTCAGATGCACTCACGGAGGCCAAGGATGTCAGACTTCTACTGTCTCTCCCTGGAGGACGAGCACTAACCCCATCGTTCGGAAGAACGGCACCGCTGCTTCACTGAAGTGAGACGTGGAAACTCTACGAGTCTCCAGACTCCCTTCTTCACAAGTAGTAAAAGGATGCAGGCGACCTGCGTGTGCTTAGAAACAACCAATCACCAGAACTGTGTGACACGCTGGCATTCATTATACTTTAATCATCTGTTGTAATCGAACCAGCCTAAGATTTGCTCTTTCATAGTGCAAAATGTACAAACAGACAGTAAAATGAAATATTATAATTTGAATAAAATCAAAACATTTCTCAGGTGTTTTACGTGCCACATCAGTAGATAGAGTACATGTACAATTTCTGCAACTTTTCACTCAATGAAAGGCAAGGGCTTTTACTGAGTGCAGATTTACTGCATGTACATCTAGACAGAACAAGAGAGTACGATGTCTTTTACTTATCTATAATTTTGCAATTGAATCTTTTATTTCAATCTACAATGACCAACTGCATAGTACCTTATTATATACAGCAGGGTTGTAAGACACAATAAAGCAATTGTAAGTGAAGCACCTTACTCAAGGGTACAGCAGCAGCAGCAACCCAGCTGGGATCTGAACCCGCAGCCCTCCAGCCCAGAGACAGCCACGGGGAACCATGTACTGTATTTACAGTATATGTAATCCTAAACATAAAGATGTTATACATTTCGAAATCTTAATACACATTAACAATGAATAAATGTTTTTATAATTTACTCATTTACAATTAAACCTATTATATACAGTATGATGAATTTCCTCAACGGATTAGTGGCCGTAAGATTGGACATTACCTAACAGTTGCATAACTGATCCCTCAGGCAGTTCAGAAAAGTTCTCTTAAAAACTAAGGGATTCTGCAGTTATTCAACCAAGGACATTTCACCATTAAAAAAAATCAACTGTTAGATAAAATGCACAGTAACGTATTACAAGTATCAGATTGATAGTCACAGCTGAATACGCTCGTGTGTTCAGTGGCCAGCGGTCCCATGTCTCTAGTCAGTTGCACTGTGAGGGCGGATATCAGCAGTACAAACTCAAATTTGAAATGGGTGAGTGCTTCCAAACTGGCACATCCTGTCCCCCTGCTGAAGAGCATTTATTATCTGCAGCACTTAGGACACATGAAATGCTGCTGCAGGAACTATTACCCTGGTAACTCACACTGAAGAGGATTTCCTCACATTGTGCAGTGTGTTTGTCACTGGTGCAACAATTCACATGCACATCCCAGTGAGAGAAACATGCCGATCTTAAGGCTATTTGTAGTATGTAATAACTTCACTTAATCAAAGACTGATTTGCTTATGTATTACAAAGATAATTTGTAGACTCCCGCATTTAACTATTTCTATGAGAGCTGGATGAGGCTGGCTTATTTTGTATCAGTAGTGGGTTCCTAGATTGAAGCGCAAGACAGACATTACCAGGAAGTACTAAGGCACTAAACTGAAAGTCAGCAATGTTTAAATGAAATCAATGGAATGAAATAATGCTAATAAACATACTAAACTGCATATATAGCTGTGAATATAAACAAAACAGTGACTTTTTCAATAATGAATAAGTCATCCAGTACATTCATTTAATTATTAATGTTGAATTAATATTTATACAAACATATATTTATAGTTTTTGTATTTAAGTATCAGTGTCACTGTATTAAAAATCTAAAAGTAAGTGAAACAGGTATCCAAATAAATACTTTATAAGAACGGGAAAGAAACAATTCACAATGAGTCCACAGCATTAAGTTACAAAAGAAAATGAATGGTAATTTGATTGATGTTTTAGAATTTGGTAAATGAATAAAAGTTTAAATTACTCACATTCAGCAAGTAACACATCTTGTAAATTCTATATACCTTATATGAAGCGCCTTAAAAACAATTAACTCGTCAGCTTACAGGGACCCTGGCAGCCAAGTCCTCAATAGCGGAGCAGACGGGAGGAGATATACCACCTAAAATATCTTCAAATTTATCTAGAGGATGAATCACTGCACTTGAATGACACTTCAAACAACATGGTCGCCATGTCACTGGAAAAAGATTGTGTTCTCTTCAGATCTGTGTGGAAGCTAGTGTACAATGATTTCTCTCCAATAAAAGATGGAATGCACTGGTATCTTCCATACCTAGAATATTCTCCAAGTGCTTTGAACATCAAGCTCATGGAGCTGGATTCGCCATCAATAAGTGAAATCTTCGATCACCTTCCTGAATTCCTGATTCACTCTTGGGATCAAATACGTTTTTTGCGATTTCCACCTTTTCCCCTGTTCCAGATCCAGATGACAAAACTAAGGGGGATTTAAGGGCTGATTAGATTCTTTGTGGAAGAAGTACAGATTTATTCTGCTTGGAAACTTCAATGTCAGAGTTGAAAAAAATGCAAGACTCTGGAATGGAACTATTGGTAAGGAAAGAATTGGAAATCGCATCTCTAACAACATACTTCTCCTTACCATATGCACAGAGAATGGGTTTTCATTACCAGTAACCTATTTTGCCTTAAGATTTAAAGGAGAACTTGAGATGACGAGTATGTGGTTGGCACACATGGCAGAAGACAACATGTTTTCAAAGTCTTACAGATACAAACAATGCCTGTGGTTTCTTCACTGCCATAAGGACTGTCTACTAAGAACTTAGGGAAAGGGAGACCTGATGAAGAAAAGGGAGTCAGTCAACACACCTTGAAAGGAGTGTGTTGAAGATCTTTATAAATTAAAATCAACTGTCAGTGAAAGTACACCAACGTATATTATACAGTATATAACAATACCATAATACCCAATTATAGATGAACATGGACCTGTACCAAGATTAGACGAGGTGATAAAAGCTATCATGCACATGAAGAACATCAAAGCAGCATGAAGTGATGAATACCCACTGAGAAAGGAGACAAATCCACCTTTGAAAATTAAAGAGAGCTTTGCAAACCAGTTTACTATAAGAATTCCCTTGAACTCATTCTTTTGTTGTACAGCTTCTCCCAGAAGAGGCATGACCAATTACAAGAAAATACTGGAAAACATCAGTAGCATTCCATACCCAAGGGATTTATGTTTCATAAGAGGCTGATGTTGATGAAGGAATCCATCACTGCCTCGAATAGGAGGGCCAGTAGGAAGGATTGTGAAGGATTGTGGGTAAAAAGGGTAACTTTTGTTGTGATGTGTGCATTTTCACATGGGTTGTAGGTTATACTGTTTAAGAAAATGGTTATGTTTACTCAGGGGCAGTTAACCACAGTATTTATATATTCAAGTAGACTACAGAGGTGGTCACCTTGATAGAAAATAATTTAAATGGGATAAGTTGATCCTGAACATTAGACAGGGTCAATGATTTGTAAGACCTCAACTGAAATAAAGAGATTTTAGGGAAGATTTTTCTTTAGTGCTTTATTTTGTTTATACTGTATGTTGAATTATGCCAGGAAACATCCTGGACTGTTGACCTAGTGTACACTGGTTTCAGGTGGTTATGGGAGGGTCCCTGGAGCCGCAGTACAAGAACCATGGATCTTCTACAATATCTCCCATATTTTCAGAAATTCATCCATTGATTACCCTTATCCAATTCATACTATCATGCTTGAAGGGCACATCCTGTTGTTTGTGACCTTAATAGAAGACAACCCACACAAACACATGATGATGAGCATGACCGTTCCACACAGAAGGGTGGGGTCAGTTCAGAATCAAACCCCAAACCCAAGACCTGTGAGTCAGCAGCACTAACCACTATGCCACTGCGCTACCTCCACATATATTTATCTTTAAACTGAATGGTCTGAAAAGGTGTGCAGTCACTGAACTCTCCAACGTGCATGTACATTTCACAACCCATTTGTTTATTATGTTGTAGGAAATCACTCGTCTCCCTCAGGCCCACTTTTTGCTGATCCAGAACTAATGTAATTTTGCCATTTTTATTTAATTGCTTTATTCTACTTTATCTATATTTTTCCTCTGTACAATCAAAAAAGACTCAGAAAATAATTAAGTAGAACATATATACCATAAACTCCCTAATCCCTTCCTGGCATTTAATTGCAATATCTCAGGTCCCAGTACTTACTGAAGACAGGTGTCCTATACTGTTCGGTCCCTAAGATCAGCAAATATTGCAGATTGAATCATTAACAATGACCAAGTGACTGCTTTTTTTGGATCTCAGTCTAATTATTCATTTACATTCTCTATTTGTAGAATTTTATTTTTTCATCATTTATTATACCTTTTGTAAGCAACAAAATTAAACATTGGAAAATGAACTGTGCTGTCATATGAATAAGCAGAAACATGAAGCTGAACTTTAAAATGCAACCCCAGCTGTTATTAATGAATTAAAATACAGTAACATTAATATGAATAACAATTCACAATTGATCTGAAATCTAAAAAATAAAATCTAAAGATAAACCTGTCATTAGTAAAATGTGGGTAATTTTATTGACTAAATATGACATGGGAAAATTTCTTATGCTAATTAACATTTCTCATCGACAGGGTTGATCAACAGGAGTCTAGTTTTAGAGTCATAAGCTAAACAAAGTGTGGCCACCACTGGAAGCAATACGATATGCTGTTGTAAACACTGTCTTCTGAGATCCTTACCCATTCACCGAGAACAACCCTAACCCTAACCCTCACCTGTTCACTGGGCTCTGAGTCAATGAATTAAACCACTTCATCCAAAAACTGTACTGTTAATTTTTCTAATAACATATTCATATACTGAGTGTTAATGCTTTTAGTCAAAAAAGATGATTTAATCAAGTTATTTCAATCAAAGTAATTTAAATTGGTCTTGTGATCTACTGAGATTAAACCCACAGTATTTAAAGTAACAAAAAATAAATTTTTTAAGTAGTCTTCTTCATCTCTGAAATGTCACGTGTTCCTCAGTCATCTCCTCTGCAGGACTGTGCTTAGGAAAGAGGTCAAGCATTGTTAGCATCATTGTCTTCATAGTGCTTTTTACATCCTGAGTCTTCAAATGCTCTTGGAGATGATAGAATGTTAATGGTTAGTGTTTTGTCTATGTTTCAAGTTACTGTTCACAAAATGAGACAAACAGCTTTTTGTTCTAACTGAAAAAAAACATGCTGCTAACAGCACTCGAATTCTTATTTATTAAGGATAGCTGTAATAATAATAATAATAATAATAATAATAATAATAGAAAAGACACCTTTCACCTTTCTCTAGGAGCAGGTACAGTAGGTATCCTGGAGATGGTGAAAATATTAATACAATTATAATATTTTATATTATTGAAATATATCTTAACATATCTTTCAAAGAATTGTGACTGGTTATCTGATACCATTTAATTTTGCATTGCTCTACAGATCATCTTTGTTTTATTTTACATGATGGGAGGGGACCACTGACAGACACTGTCGCTGTCAAACAGTTTTTGCAGTAGAACAAATTGATAGTTGCCTCTAATAAAATAGGTGAGGTTGGAAATGACAAAAATTGAATAAAACTATCCAGTTTGAATGGAAAAATAAATCTTGTTCTACAAAGAAAGCAAATGTGAGATCCCGATCTATTGTAATTTATACTAAGTATAGTTTCCCCTCTTTTCTTTTGAGGTTCTTACTGCACCTGCTTGACCCCGGGTTTTGAATAACAGTCATTTATCATCACCTATATTTGGCAATCACAACAGCAAGCAATCTAACCTTATACAGACTGTTAATAATGTTGTCTCGTACTTTCACCCTCTTTTCAGAGAACTAGAAAAACTAAGTCATGAAAAAGGGTAAAGATTCTAACAAATCATTTATCCAGCTAAGCTACCCTGCCCCAAAATACTTAATTTAAAATATGTTGATAAATGAAGTATCTCTTTAGGTAATAAATGAAGTATCTCTTTAGTTATCCTTTGTCAGCAACATTCATTTTAATGGAGAGTGAGTTTACAGGGTTACATGATTGAACTACTGAGCCAAGCCAGTGTTGGCAAATGATGGGCTAAATTATTGATGTTCCACACTAATGAACTCTGATGAGAAATAAAACATAGACATTATATTTCAACTGGTTCGTAATTATTTTTGTACTTTAAAAGCAATTTTATTTCTACCCAAACTATACAAGTTCTGGCTAAAAGCAGTGGATGTAAATACTTTACTAAATTCATTAGTGTTCTTGTTTCTTTGTTGTGTGAATGTTATGGCATAATGTATGTATTTGGTTTCTTAAATATTTAAAAACCATTGGAGTATTTTAGGTTTTTGTATCGACAGCTAGCACTTTAGAAGAACAGTTTTCTAAATGATACAGAGGGAAATGTATCACACAAAATAAAAAATAAACACAAATATAGGAATTGTTCAAATTCATACAATTTCACTGAAATTAAGCTAGGTTCCAGCACACAGCAGATCAGGTGTCCTTTTCCATACATCTTGAATTTTATGTACTGTACAGTGTCTAACAATTAATCCCAGTGTTTCAATTTGTTATTGAATGAGAATATCAAAAGGATCTTCGTGTTCTTTAGACTACAGAAACAGCAATTCAGAGGATCAGACTTCTTAATTTTAACAGGTATTACAAAAGAAGAAAGCAATGTTCAATTTTCCAGTATCCTTTTAAAGTTAATCAGCCTTTATCTTCTGCTGTCAATGGCATCATAGACATATCCTTCAGCAATTAATAATGTATTACTCATGCGCTTCACCTTTATATGAGGAAAGCCATAGGGATGACATCACCATGAACAATATAAGTTGTAATAATAATAATATACCTGTGTATGATAATACTCTTAACCACTGAGCTGCTTACCCTTGATTCAAGCACAGTTAATCCCGTGAATCACACTAAACAGTCCACTAGTATCTGACAAAATTATATCTTTTTGTAAATACAAACTTATACAGTATGTGTGATATATCAGTGTGCTTAGTTGTGCTGATGTATTCAGATTTATTTCTTTTCCAGTCTCAGAGCAGAATTATTTTTTTATCTGGCATGTAGCTTACATATCAAAGTTAATTTGTAAATTAAATTTAGTGATTCACACTGTGCCATAACAAAATCAGCGATAGGAAATAAACTAAAATGTAACTGTAGCTGACGCAGCTACCCACCTGAACTAAAATGTAACTGTAATAACATCTATTTATTGTTTTCGTTTTTTAAAATGTTATGCTATAATCGGAGAGAACGCTTTTATTTACACATCTGAAATACGCATTTACAGTATATTTATATATCTGCATGAACTGCATTGAAGAGTCACTGGGATACTAACATTTTTTGCCTAACATTTTTTTTAACTATACAGTACTGCTCAGGTGCAATAATACAACAACTCCATTGTTAAGAAATGTCCAGAGCTCCACAGAACTGGCTCTTGCTGGGGAGAGATGTTATCTTCCCTGTGCTGTAGCCCCCACACAGAGGCAGGAGAGTGATTCGCTCCCTCTCTTCTCTGGTGTCTGTGTGAGCTCCGGAGCCTCTTTGTCCTTCACACTCTGCAGCTCACCCAGCATATATCCATGCCCCTGCACTCTGTGCCCACCTAGACTGAGCCCCATCTATTCACAATAGCCAGACTGACCATTTTGCTGCTGGCTCTTACTTAACTGATTGACCGCCCAGATGTCGGAGTAATTGGCATGTTGATCTCTCCACTGCAGTTTTGTTATTCCATGTTATTTAATTAGTCCCTCAAAAAAGAGTTTGATCTAAAATGCTCCTGCTGCACAAGGGTTACTTTAAACTCACCTCAGGTGAGATGGGGGAATTTTGCATTTACATTAAAAATCAAGCTGCAGTATACTGTATTTAATTAACTACAAAATGTTTCACAGTTACTGTTTCTACAGTATGTTGTGTGTGATAAGAATATAAGAATCGAAATTTGTCTGTCAAAAATTGATTGGAATTCATTACTTTAAAGCCATTACAATGTGTACTGTATGCTAATAATAGTCTTGTTTTAGTAGTAATGACCTTTAGCTACTACGTGTGAAGCGTTCGTAGTGAAATCAACAATGTTTAATTAACATATAAACGTGATTAGCAAGGATTGCTGTTTCCAAAAATAAAAGCATCATTGCGAAGATGGTCAGACGTGAAACTGAAAATGAAGTGTCAACAATTTTTTCATCTTCTGTCTATATTTCTGCGAATACATATTCTAATGGTGGTAAATGGGCAGAGTTCTGTAAAAACAATGGTGCCATCTGTTCATATAGCTGTGGGAAGTAAAAGCTGGTTGATTAATAAGGCATGTGAGATCAATGCTATGAGTTTCACCGTAGTAATGCCAAAGGTCACTAAGAAGGGAGGAAGAGCTGACATGGTTTGAGGTGTACAGTCCATCCAACAGTAGCAGTTAGCATTCCACCCTGCCAGAAAAAATGCAGCTGTCTTGTTTGTCATTTCAGCACCAAATGTGATGTGAGCAGGTCATTGAGTTTAAGAGAACCAGAAACTTATTGCTATTGAACACAGGTTCTGTTCAAGTTAATAATTGACTCTTTGGGAACATGCATTTTAGGGCTTCAGAAAAGCGGGTTTTAGTCACATTTGATCAATGGCACAAAAAAAAGAAAACAAAAAAAAAGAAAAGCAAATTAAATCTCTAGAAAGCCGTCACCCAAGTCCGCTACTGTACATACCTGTATAGCTACTATTTTCTTGCTGTT
This sequence comes from Lepisosteus platostomus, assembly GCF_059453375.1. Classification (NCBI taxonomy): domain Eukaryota; kingdom Metazoa; phylum Chordata; class Actinopteri; order Semionotiformes; family Lepisosteidae; genus Lepisosteus; species Lepisosteus platostomus. The sequence goes on along the minus strand of NC_142618.1, from coordinate 13,988,312 downwards.
TTCATTAGAAAGGGCCTGGAATGTGGCCAGTCCAGCTTGGCTGTAGAGGCTGCGCTGTTTGAAGTATTCCTCCAGTGCTTTGTGCATCCTCCTCTGCAACAAAGAAAGCTAAGGGGAAAAGAGAAAAAAAAGAAGTCGGCAGGGCAGGAGAGGAAATTAATGGCAGTGTTCAAGAAGAATGATGGAGGGAAATAGAGAAAGCAGTCAATAGCCCATTCTGCAGTGTACGGGCCTGACAGGAATTTCACAGTCTCTTGGTTTCTCAACCCACTCATGTGCATTCATCAGAATCCAGTCACATCTGGCTGCCAGGATGGGGGGTTAATTTTCTCTAAATGCTTCACCAGTTTTGTTCTAGCCGAGGCAAACTCTGTGACTGCAAAGCTGATGAGTAAAATATTTCTACTTCACCCAGTTTAACTTCAAACCGATCGCCTCAGGACATATTGTACCTCTCTTTTTTAACAGATACACAAAGAGTCATGAACCCCCTACCCCTTAAAAGAAATTCTTCATAGTGCTTTGAAAGAGATACTGCTAGTTTCATTTTTGGACATGGTTTCAAGTGCTGGTTTAAAGACTTTGATAGACGCTATTTTTTTCTCTCCTTATAAAGCTTATCATAGCTTGGCAATGTGTGCTTCAGAGCATGACAAAACTAAAGAGAATTAACTCAGCCATCAACTGCTGAAGGAGAAAAATAACAAGAATTTTCTAAATAGAACACCCTATTAATCTACCTAGCTAAAGCATTTAAAAGGGCTAGTAGCTGCACCAACTCCTAGACATTAAACAAAACGTTTGTACAGTCTGATGCAGCAGGAAAAGAAGATGCTAGGATTCAAGAAGCTACAGAAATACCCAAAAAACAACAAATAGAGAAGTGAGAATGCTAGATTTGTATTGATATATCAATGATATTGACAGAAAATGATTAAATCACACATTTGTCAATAATCACAAGTGATTATTGATAATTGTAACATGATAGTATTTTATGTACCATTAACTTCAATTGTAATTTAGATTCATGTGCCATTTTTTCCTATGCAAAAATAAATCTGGACTGAGTAACAGCAGAGTGATATTTAGGTCCTCATTTACATTGAAAATGAAATCACTTAAATTACAAGCTGTCTCCAATGTAATTTCTCAGTTAACTGTAGTAACAGCTGTTTATTTGCACCAATATAATGTACAACAAGTAAAAAATGGTTTCATTATTGCTTCATTTTGTCAATCAGTTTTACCAAAAGGTTTAATTAAAGCATATTTTATTGTTAAGATAAAAATACAATAAAATTAAATATGAATTATAGTCTGTATTGATACTGGAAAGCTGAAATTACTGAAGGCTAAAGCAGACAGTTGGCATAATATTGGCATAATCAGATGTTATTTTAATAACAAAAGACAAAAAGTCAGATCTTTCTTAACATAAGTAGTCTGTGACCTGAATGAGGATTTGTGCATATATTTTTCTAGTTCTGAATTTACATAGTCTTACCTAAACCATTGAATATTACTAAAGGCAGCCAAATAAAATAACTGAGAAAGTGACATTTTCACACATACTGTACTGTACTAGGTGATCTAGTGAGGCAAAAACAACTTTAACATATTTAGAATCTCTAACATTTTAATAATCTTTTTTTTTGTAAATGTAGACAAATGTATAAAGTTTGTATCCAAATAAATAGATTTGCATATATAACTATACAGTATTTACTAGGAGTACCCTCATACACATTCCTTTAGGGAATATTAAAATGCATATTTAGAGGGGTGGGGGCAATTGGGGTATGTCTTAATGATATGTATTTTCTCACAGCAGAATACGGACTTGAACCTCTGGCAGGTTAGTGCTAGTGCCTGAGAAACATTCAGACAGATGTCCCAGAGCTAACAGGGTCAAGACATTAAATGTACTTGCTGTCTAGTCACCCAACATTCTATTTTTCAACTTTGCTAAATAGCCACTTAAATTCCCACTGGACTGGTTTCTTACAGGAGATTAAACCATTGCTAGGACAGCAGTGGGATATAATGAAGAGTTTAATGCAACCCCACTCACACAGCATGCAAAGGGACACAGTACTCGTCTACAGACCATATGGAAGGCAGAAGTGCAGAAAATCTGCTAATAGGACTGGCAGAATTGTTCAACTGCAAGTTTATTGTTTTATAATTATTTGAATGTCGGAAAGGAATGATGTAAACACCATGATAAAAGTTTAGTAGTCTAGCTGGCTAGTCTTAAAGCATGAAATAAAATGTAATTCATCCACAATTATTCATAAGCTTTCTTGCATTATTGCTCTACCTAATAGCAAACACATCAATTACAAAGTAGCAGATAATGAGTTCTGCTACAGTTGTGATATGTTATTCCACTCTTTGTAAAACATGCAAACGTCTAATCTAAATCATCTATTTATTTGTATCACTTTACATATTAATAAATCCATTGCTCTCTTCACTTTTTTGTTTATGTACCACACATACAGGAACCATAGGGATCCAGCAGTAAGAAGAAATTAAGGGCAATTATTCACAAATGGCATGAACCACGTCTTTTACATCTCTTAACCAATGGAAATTAATGTTTAGATATTTGCAGTGTTAATAAATATTTTATTTCCAAACTTACTAAATTATGGCAGACAGACTTTATAAATAGGACTCCTAACCACATAAAATATTGCACAGTTTGCAAAATTTAAACATAGGGGATTTTAATCATTAATGATATACTGTATTCACTTTTAAGAACATGAAAGCATTTCGGAGAGTTACAGATGACATTATACAGGATCTGGACAATGGACTGAACTAGAGACTGAAAGGCAGTAAAGCTTCAGAGTGTGTCTTAGGGTAGTTAGAACTCTAGGTTCCATGAATGTATAGATATAAGCATCCAGAAATAAATCATTTTTATGATTTATGGTGGCTATGTGTACTGTCTAAACCTCTATATTCCCCTTGTTAAGTGATAAACACAGTGAATCATGTTTTTCTTATTAACATTTATGTTACTGTTTCATGTTCTTTCTGTCCTATAAAATATTATCATTGTGTTTATCAAAATCAAAAGGGTACAGAATACCACGCAATATTGGGCTTAGAACCTTTATGTATTTTTTACAATTACTATATTTTCAGTTTACTACAAAACGACTTCATTAACTACAAAAAGAGCAACAAAACACTAAACAACAAACAGAAAATGTGGTTTAATGTGACATACATACAGTACTCTACAAAAAAACAATCTTGTGAACTTAACATGAAATAGTAATGTTCAGACATATTGTCCATTTAGAGGAGATGTGTAAAAAATTGCTTTTATGCTGTTTTATTCTCATGAAGAGTAGCTATTTTGTCAGATTTTATTTCTTCTAGGTCAACAACACAGCGACATATCAGGTATTCAAATGAACATTAAGTTGAAAAAAAATGGTTCATTTCTATTCAACATGTAATGGATTTGGATACATCAGAACTACATAACCTTCACTAATTCTAGGGATATTGTCGACCTTTAACTTAATTTGGATATGCTGTATAAATGATAAAAAATTGGCGCAAAACTGCTCTTCTGTAAAAATTACTGAATTTGTTAGGAGAAAGGAAAATCAGACTTTGATCAGAAGCGTGGCAAATCCTGTCCACAGGACTTTTGCATGTGCTTTTCCGGTTGATACCCTTCATGAAGTCAGATGAGGAATTGCACTGTTTGTCTTAGTGGAATAAATAATGTGCTCTTCTCTTTATTGGAAGGACTGAAATATATATCCTAGCAGGTTTATTTATCACTAAATACTAAACTGCAGATACTGTATATTAGTCTCTATCTAAAACATACAGTACCTTAATGATAAAATAACTTGTAACATTATTAAATAAGTGTTGTATACACAAGCTAATGTAACTAATTGACACAAAAACAAAATAATGACCAAAGATGTCTTTAGAAATGGAACAGGTAAAAGAAGAGGACATGGTAACAAAGTTATCCTATTCTCTATAAAATTACAAAAGCTTATATGCTTTGTGAACGTACTGTATATATCATCATCAAAGATGTGTACCGTAAAACAAAACAAAACACTAGAGAGACTAAACATGATACAGTACATTGTATAGTATATACTGAACCTTGATAAAGAACAGGTGCAGGCTGAAGATGATGATATACTGGGCCATATTTCAAATAATACTGTTATGGGACAAAGTGTTTCACACATATTGCACTACTTAAGCTTATTTAGACCATGAGAAGGTCTGCAAACTTCTGTTACCTGACAAAAAGCAACATTACAGCATGTCAGTATAATACTGTACAAAGCTGGATTCATTATTCCATTCATCAATTTTCAAAATACACCGTGGACAGGACTTCCACACACAGACCCAGATACACAGACTCGCACCTGGATGATGTGACGGCAGCCATTATGTGCCAGTAGGCTCAGCACACACCAGATATCAGTGGGGAGGGGACCAGACCGATGAAGCCAACTCATGGATGGGATTTATTAGGAAACCACGATTGGTAAAGGCACATGGAAAATTTGGCCAGGACGCCGGGGTTACACACCTACTCTTTTCACCTAATCTCACCCTGAGATTTTTAATGACCACAGAGAGTCAGGACCTCACTTTTACGTCTTACCTGAAGGACAGCACCTTCTCACAGTATAGTGTCCCCCATCAAATCTGGAGCATTAGGACTCACATTGACAGTATGGTGAGCGCCTCCTGCTGGCCCCTCTAATACCTCTTCCAGCAGCAAACCTAGCTTTTCCCAGGAGGCCTCCCATCCAGGTACTGACTAGGGTCAAGCCTGCTTAACTTCAATGGGATGCCAGTTGTGAGTTGCAGTGTGATCCCGGCAGACTTTATCAGTGCTTGTCTGATGCCTGTGCCCCCCACGGCGGGCAGGTTTTTATTTCTGTTTTAGATTATTTTCCACTTCCCGTGGAAGCTAAAAGCTTGATTTTTCACCATGTTTGTGGACTTTCTCTATGTCTGGTGCATGAGACCTGCCCACTTTAACAATATCTTTTTTCTAGACATAGTATCCAAATCAAGGTCTTACTAATGCACTGTAAATGTTTCATTTTACTGTAACATATATATTTTATGACTTCCCTGTATTGTCTTCTGGAACATGAAAGTGATGTGTCAACATTCAGTAAATACCTCTATATTAAGAGAGGTATAATATACTCCTCTGTTAGTGTAATCTGCAAATTTGAAAAGTTTACTAAGTACATCAGAACCTAGAGCTTTGATGTAGATGAAGAAGAGCAGTGTTCCTAATACAGATCACTGTTGTCCACCACTAACAACATCCCCAATTTGAACATTCACCCCTTAACTCTTAACTCTGTTTTTCAAATGGTTGTTATGTATTAAACTGTTCTCAATCCAAAAACAGACGTTATCTTGAATCCCTGCTGCCTGCAATTCAAGAAATAAGGTTTTATGATGAACATTATTAAAAAATAAAGTAAATATACAATACCATGTCATATTCTCTCCTTCTGTCCATTACTGCTGTTTCTGGTTCAAAGAACTCTAACAAGTTAAACAAGACCTGCCTTTTCCAAATCTATATTGATTATTCTCTAGAATCCTATTGCTATACAGATTAGCCACTAGTTTCATATCTTCATCTAATTTTGGTTTCCATAACCTTACATACAGTATAATAGAAGCTAGACTTATTGGACTATAATTAGTTTAGATCTGCTACACTTTTTTATGGATGGATGCTACATTATCAGTTTTCAGTCAAAAAGAATTAACTCTGCCTTGAGTGATTATTGGCAGGGATCTGTTATCAGCCTACTGTATGAATAACATCTTTTTTTTCCATAAGTCCCCAGAGTTCTGTTTATCTTAAGTACTTCTAATACCTACAACTCTTCTGTATCTTCAAAAATAATACTGTTTAGTATAGAACTTTGTTTTTGCACAGCTGGTACTATAATATTGATATTTTCGCTTTTAAATACCTGGGAGAAATACTGTATTTATTTAGTATATTAGCCACTTGCATTTCATTGTCTAAAGGTATCACATTTTTATCTCTAAGTCACTTTACCTCATTCTTTACTGTTCTTTTGTTGTTGTGGTACTGAAATAAAATGTTATTTTATCATCTATTGCAGTATTCTTTTCTGTGTCTTCGCTGCCTTTTGTATCTATTCTTGCGATTTATCATATACGGTTTAACTAGATCTTCATCTTTTTTTAACACTTTCTGAAGTGCTTTTATTTCTCATTATAGTCTTCCTAATTTATTTAACTATTTCGGCCACTACTTTCCTGATACTGAATTACTTATTCATGTGGTGAATCTACTCTGTGCTTAAAGCAAATGTTTTTTTTAACCCATCATCATTAATTTCATACACAATCCATATCTACCATATATTATTTCATTTGACATCTCTGAAGGTCTGCCTCATTCATTTTATATTTCCCTCAAATTCTATATCTTCGTTTTAGATGGATTTGAAAGATACTCCTGAGCATACTATATTCTGATTACAGTTCCCTCCTGGTTCTCTCACCTCTGTATTCCTCTCTCTGTCTTGATTGTTTGAAAACAATTGATCAATACAGGCTTTCCCTCTTGTAGGTCTTCTGACAAACTGATTAAGGAAGCAATCGTTACTCATGTCTACATTTCCAGTTTCAGCAGCAGACTGAAAGGACAACAGCAGACAGCAAAACCCTGATAAAGCTGTGTGACAGGATAGAACATTTAGAGATGTGGCTACAAGGATGGGGAATATTTTCATAAGAAAAATGTGTGGTAAAAAGACAGCAAAATATGTTCTCTATTGAATTTTCTTTCGTGAACGTTCATAAATATTCACCTAGGGTACTAATGAAATATTGCAAATAGCCACTAGATCTCTTCTTAAACACTAAGGTAACCAATTTCTCCTGCCAATACACAATTGGCAGTGCAGTGAACTTACTGCTGGATATTACCTTTTCAACTATGTTTTTTTATTCTTTTCCATTAATAGTATTTTGTGTGGCTAGCTTTTACATTGATGGCATGTATTGTACTTTCTACAATTAGACTCTTTTTGTTTCTAACAAGCAGTATATCTGGTGCTTGCTGTGTTGCTTTACCTTTTTTGTGACCTCTGTATTATCTGTTTCAAATTGTTAATATACTGTATAAAAACAATTTCTGGCCACAATGATGATGATGTTAAAGATTATTACTGTTAGTCTCAATATTGTTATTGACAACAATGGTCAATATACAATGTTTTGCTTCAGTACAGATTTTGTCTTCTGCATGCTTCCATACAGGCACACACAGTAGGTGGAGAAATATTTGTGGTCAGCAGTTTCTTTATGGTTGGATCTTGAGTTATACATATAGAATGTGATTTCAATCACAAGGAAGTGATATATCTGTAGTTATGATGATGTCACACTAACATCCAGCATTGTGGGTGCCTGATATATGTGTAAAGGTTTAGAGGTACTGTAGATCATAACAACTGGCCTGACTGTGTGTATATACTGTACAGTAGAATCAAGTTTTATGTGGTAGTTAAGTTCCTTACATAGTGGTATACCCCAAATCGCGTATAATCAGAATACCTCACCACCACCCTCCTATTCCCCTCCCTTAAGTAAATAAAATCAATTGTAAGTGTATTAGTACTGTATGTGTATGTATGTAGTTTAAAGTATTACGAAAACAAAAATACAACTTTACTTTTCTTGACCTACCTTTCCCCTTCGTACTTCTTTCTTTCCTCTTTGTACTTGTTTTTGGTTTCTGAGCCATAATAATTGTGGAAGTGCATAATAAAGAAAGCACCGGTGTGCTATGGGCTCTGTAAATAGTGTCCAAAGTGTAGTTTAAGTGCGTGTTGCCTCAGATTTGAATTTGTGAAATTTCCCACATTATTTGAATTTTTATTTACAGTATTTGTATTTTTTCGTCACCAACCGTGTATACATGAATTTGTGTAAAAATATTTAGTGTCAAATGCGAGTCTGCTGTATATGTAGCTCATCAAAAATGTTCAGAGTATTAGTGGGAGAGACTTTCAAGAGCCCAGGCTTGGAAGGGAAAATAAAAGATTGATTAATGGAGACCATATGACCCATTTATGACTAGCATCTCGATTGTCAAATCAAATCCAAGTGCAATCAAAGCCTAAAAGAAATCAATTGACCCAACAAATTAACAGGAGTGAAGATTTGGTTTTTAAGGACACGTGTCATGTTCAGAACCATAGTTGAGAAGGGAAACCAAATCAGAGTAAATGACACAAAGCTTCAACACTTGCAAACTACCTTGTCTTTGGGCAGGAAATCTCATTAAGTGATAGAGTTGTGGGTGAAATTAACAGAACAGTGAAGAGTGGCTGGAGCACTTCTGGACTTTCAATGAGTCTGTGCTCCGTTCCCTCATCTGCAGCTGAGACACATGTACAGTCACAATCAAAATGAAACAATAAGATGAGCAAATCAATTAGTAAGCATACCGAGGCCATAGATATCACAAGAAGAGTATGGAAACTGTAGAGCCAATGGATTTGCCATATTGAGACAAAGAATGGAACAACAGAAGTGCTCATCTAAAGACCAAGAGACATAAAAATGACTTTTACTAGGTGGATTGACAAAATCATAAAACCAGTGGAAGAAAAAGAAACTGAGGATCATGATAAAGATGGAGATTTCATTACAGCAGCTCCATTCTGCAGTGAATCAATACAAGCGAGATAACAAAATGATATTTATATGATCATACGCAATCTTTTTATTAAACAAATGAATGAGCTGGAAGAAGGTATTTAATTGGAAGACAATTAAATATGCATTTTAAGAAACACATTTTTTTTTCTTATTCAAGCCCCACAAAAGAATTGATTCGCTGGTCAGAATCCTGAGAACCTCCAGACAAACGACGCATTGCGCAGATCGCCTGAGGAGCACGAGGCTGGCTTCCATCACCTTTCCCGGCCAGTGGAAACCCCACATCTCAAACCGTCTTGAAAACCAGGGACGTGCAGTTCAATCCCATGCACCATGTACCACATTACAAGGGCAGCGGAAGGTTATCCTGCTAAATGTATGGAATGGGGTTTCGCTTCTGATTTGTCCTGTTCAAACTGTTCTTTCTCTTGCAGCGGCCCAACACATTATTAAGTTTCAAAACATTCTTCCCAGTGAGTGTACATATAACTTACTTAACTGTACACCTTTTCATGTACACAACTGCCATTGGTGAAGAAAAATGTACAAATACTGTACATGAAGTTATGAGATTGTGTTGATGTTACTCCAAGTGTAAAATGAGTCTTCTAACACTGTAGTTTTTTCCATCAGTTAACAAGGCAACTGCTGGTTTGAAAGCAGCGTTACTCTCACTAGTGTATCAGCCTTTCCAACACAGGATTACCTAACTTGAAATATACTGAAAGAACGGGACTTATGTGTCTTCATATTTATAAAAAAAAACCAAACCAAATACATTGTTTTATACTTATTTTGGCATTTACAGTACATTAGATAACCTCTTGCTTATCTTACAACAGTGTACAAATCAGATGTATAACTGTAAGTACACACCTTCTCTGACTGATAAGAAGTCAGTAGTGACCCGATTTTGTCATAAGTCTTAAGCGACCCTATCCTAGCTATTGCATGAACACACAAAGAATTACCATCTGCGATATCTAGAATTAAAAACGTTTTGCTTGATCAAACAAACATTTTGAAGCCCTATAATTAAAATAAACACCAAATATACAGTACTGTAGCTACTGTATAGCTTTATAGCTTACAAAATATACAGAAAATAATAAATGAAAGATTGTGGGAGTTAGAATGACCCTTTTGGCAAATTTATAAACATTGTACTGTACATTTCATTACTCTACTCCACTGTTCAGTAATTAAACACAAAATACAGTGGATGGTTGCAATATCAGTTAGCCACAATTTTCAATTAAAAAGTGTAAGGTGATCTGCAGAGGTCTACATGTGTGTGAAAGCAGAGTGAGAAGATTTTATTTTGGCAGCTATGGGTTGTCAAGTATGTTGAATCATATGTAACCCAGGGATAAAACCTTAACTTTAAGAGCAGGAAGTTTACATCATTATGGGTAAGGCAGGAGGCTGCTCTTTCATGAGGATGACAAGAAAACTGTAACTAGTGCAGTCTGAAATCATTTTGACATGAAATGATAGACAGTTGACAAGTACAAAGTAATTACCTGCCTCACCCAACCTTCTCTGGATTTGCTGTTGACAAATTTATTCTGTAGCTTAAATATTAACATTACATATTGTGAGGTAAATGAGGGACGTATTGTATAATTATCATGTACTATGCTTTTCATGAAACATAAATGTAAGAGCAGAACAAAATCCTTCAAATTGCTGCCCAGTTCTGGTTATGTTCTTTGCATCACCAGGATTGCAGGAAGCCACAGATGACTTCACTTAAATCTGTCATTTAATATGTGGGCCTTTTCATTTTACAGTTAACTTCAAAAGATAATTACAGCTTGGATTTAGAATAATAAAATATAATGTTACCATTACAGTTACTGCAATTTCCAGTTTGCTAATGCCACTTGTACTAGAGAGCTTGTCACACTTAGCGGGTTCCAAAATGCTTTATATAGAAACCAATGCAATCCACACCAGGATGAAGAAAAATGAAGTCTGATAAGAATCCTCCAATGTCATTCCTAATCAGAGAGTATTTTCACCTGAAAATATTAACCAGAGGACACTGATAAGTAAGGCCTCAGAGCACAGAGGGAAGCTTGAGTTACTTCCATCTGGCCTCACTGGGCATCTACTCAATAGGTGTCACTGTGATGTGAAGAGAAAAATAAAGAGTGTTTTTGAAATCCCTCACCCCTGGGATGCAAGATGTCAGGTTAGAATTGCATGCAGGACCATAGCCAGAACAAGACAACACGGCCTTCACAGTGGCATGGAACACCTTCTACGACATGTAATCCAGTGAGACAGGGGCAGGAGATCGGAGGGGAAAGAGGTGGTAATGTAAATCATGAGTATCATCTGCGTAACAATGAAACTGAAGACCATGTTTGCGTATAATCTCACCAAGAGGAAACATAAATTGGCCCAGGACCGAACCCTGAGGCACACCATGAATGAATGGGGCCATAGGGGCTTTATGAGGACAAACAACATGCTGCCTGCCAGTCATATACTGTATGAGCAGAACCAGTTAAAAGCAGTACAACTGATAGACAAGTATGTTTGCAAGCATTTGATCAACACTGAATGATTTACTTTAACAAAACCTGCACTTAGATCAAGAGATCACTATGATCAAATCCCCACATTTCTTACACATACTGTATACTGTCAGATATATTTTGGCATACAGTATTATGTTTTTTTCCCAATATACAGTACAACTAGCACCTGCTTTTGCAAATGAGACAATGTTAATACCTGAAGCAACCCACATTCTGATTTATTGTACAAGACATTTCAGAAGACATCAATACAGTGAAAATCAGCGGCTGAAAATGATATGCAATTTCTGTAATTCAATAACATCACATCACCCAATTGTTTACAACCTTTACACAAACATCACATTGCACAATCATTTGCAACTTTTACAAGTTTTGGTTTACAACTGTGCTCTGCACAGACAATTAAGGAGGCTCTTAAAAATCACAGGCTCTTAAAAACCATCCTTAAAAGTAAGATTCTAAGAAAATGGTTCTGTCTCATTTCTCTAAGAGTGTTTCAACACCTGAGCAATAATTGCCTCCAAGTGGCAACAGTTTAATGTGACAGTTTACTACCTGACATGTCAAATTCTCAGCCATTCATTTTCAGCCAGCCTGGACTTTGGAAATGCATATCTGTGATTTGTCCACAGAAAACTCAATATTTACTCAAAAAGAAAGCATGACACTTCTTATAACAAAGTGAAATAGTGAGAATTTAGTCAAATAGTATTAGTAACTCCAATGCTCCATGCTTTTTTCTGAAATTAAAAACAGCTCGATCAGTGTGTTAAAACTACTTATGTTTCTCATGTAATTTTGTAACGTAAGCACTTAAATAAGAAAACATGAACACATCTAGCTTAAAGGTTTACAAGAAAGGACATACTATTGGGCCAAGTTCACTTCTCAATACATAATAATGAAAAGGCACTATATGTGTACACTGTAAACATATGTTTTTTTTCATATTATTTCATACTTCCATTCACAACATGATCTTGATACTGCAATAACTAAAGCAAACCCATTTGCATCTTGGTGAAGAGATGTTTTGCTTTGGTAATATAGTTAATGAGTCTAAAAATATTCAGTATAATAATTCTGTCAAAGCCCCCACAGTCTCCTCAATGAGCAGAAGCCTGCAGGATTCCAATAGGGAGCCGAGTAATGAGCTCTCAGCACTCGCTCCCACATCGTCCAGGCAAAATATACTCGGGCCTCTCTGGTTCCACATCATTAGCAACATGAAACAAAGACACATGCTTGACTTTAATAAGCGACTAAAGCTACTGGCTTATTAGGCTGTTACCGCACATAAACTTCATTTCAGTATAACAAAACATTTCCTTGCAAACAGAAGGAGGGTTCTTTGTGTATAGAGTTCAGTATCAATTAATGCAGTAAATGATTGAATAGACATGAACAGGAACCCTGTGAGAGACCTAAGAATGACACCCATCCTCACAGGGAAGTTTATACTGATTGCAGACTCTCTGCTGGAGGGATGCTGTCAAGGTGTGCTACAGCGATCAAAGAACGGGCACATGTGATTGACTTCCAATTGATTTTGCTGCACAAACAAGAGGTGAACAAATTCAGTCCCTACTGGGAATGGTTCAGACATGATTAACTTAGCCATGACCAAAGAGGTCAATGTTATTACATTCAAATTTCTAAGCACAATAATTAGACTAGGAAAATGTCTGTGATTTGTTTTTCCTTGTTCATCATGTAGCAATAATGTATCAGCATGGATTCATTTAGTCTTTCCCAGTTTATAGGGTTGATGCTGTTATTAAACATTTTAGATTTTAACCCCTTTCAAGTCTGATCAACACAGTCTACCAGAAAATGTTAACTCTGAGAACTGTTAAACAAGATTGTGTCTGTTTATGAAAAACGCTGAAACATAATAATGACCATAATCGTTGATGAGAAAGAACAGCAAGCAGGGTGAGTGGAAACAGCATTTTGTAAGAGGAATTTGAATAGAAATAGTAAGAAAGTCTTATACATAAGGTGTCCTTGGTATTCATTATAGTAAGTGATATGATATAAGAGAGGGGATGACCACATTCTCCCAGGGCAGCCATGACAGACACCTTGATCTGAAACATATCAGGAAACCCCTATTCAGGAAGAAAGGGGTGAGAAGTGTATAAGAACAGCAGGGCAGGCGTTCGATTTGCTCTAATTCATTAATAGCAGAAGGAATTCAAATTACTGAATGTAATTTGTCATGCTGTATCCCTAAAGAAAAACAAATATAGGAACTGGGACAGTAAATGGAATGTGCTAACCGATGCCTTTTCTATTTAATCATACAATATAGCTTTACCTTTTGGTTCCAAAATTTCAGTCTGTTCTATCATGTATGGGTTGACCTGGACTTTCCCCAAAGAAGGTATTAGGGGTGATAGTGTGGGTCATGGAGAAGCATCCCCTCTCACAGGGCACAAGGAACAGAACATCTGACTACACTGACACGTTACACAGATTAAATCAATAGTGCAGTTCGTAGAAAGATTTTAAAATCAGCCTTGTCTACTAAAACGTGGAAGATGGTCCGCATTAACCTGTGAGTTCAAGATTTCGTTGGGCAAACACTCCAAGAAGTCAAATATTAAGAGTCTCTACCAACGTTCCTTCTAATTTTTAATGACTTGTGTGCGCAAAAAATTCAAGTTGTGCAAATTGTCGTCCCCAGTGACAAAACCTGTGTGCACTAAATTGAGTGTACGTAAAATTGCAAACCTGAAATTATTTTTTGTTCATGTAGTCCTCCTCATATAAGCATAGAGATCCAAAAGCCAGAGACTGCGATTCAACGAGTGTCGGGCACGAGCAGTGAGGTACGAGACTACGAGAGCACAGATATCGATGATCGAGGAGCAGTAAGAATGCAAACAGCCAAGATGGGCCTCTCACAGCCAGTCTCATGCGGTCAATTTAGCATTTTTCAATTGACGCTGTGTTTGTTTAAATTTTATTTTTTAAATAAAAAATAAATTTTGTACATTTATTTTTTTGTGCGCAGTTCAATTTCCTATGTGCGTTGATTTCATAACCTGTGTGTGCGCACACACGCGCACAGCTTAGAGGGAACATTTGTCTTTTTCATGATTTTTATTCTCTTCTGGAATTGGTAGCATTTTTACCTGGTCAAAAACAGAAGCCACGTCAAGGATGTAATATCCACAATATTTCCCAAATTACAGCCAGCCTTTACTACTTTTTCTTTTCTCTCACTTATAATCTATTCCCCCTGAGTCTGGTAGTACACCAGAATTAAACTGAAATGAGAACTCCTTTGATTCATCAATGCAGAATATCGTAGGAATAAACATCAATGCCTCTATCAATCAAAAAATAAAAGTCTACAGAGTACAGAGGACAGCACCTGACGAGACAAATGAATGTCCACCTGAGGAACACGTTTATGGTAAAATGCAGGATGATTTTAGAAATAACTTCAAAAGTCAATATTCAAAATACAGGTTTATTGCCTAGATTATACAGAAAATGTGTTGACTTGCAGGCTACGCAGAAAAGGTGAACAGCGCATTAGGAGACTCCACACATTTGCAAAGGTCAATGCTTACAGAAATATATATAAAAAAAACAACCCTCCTGTTCTCTAAGCATTCCGAAAATGTTCCAACAGCCAGTAAATGAGATGGCTTTCGTGTTGTAATAATTCTGATACACTTGACTAATGCGGTTATTTGCAATGAGGTTGGCGCGGTGCCCAAAGCAGTGAGCAGGCAAACAGAGCGAGACCGCTGCTTTAGCACCTTCCATTACCGCCACTGCTTCCCCTGGCTCCTTTGTCAGGGGCGCTGTCCACCGTCCTCCTTATTACCGCCATCATTCACCCTGGCAACAACAACGGAAAGGCAATAACGACTCCCCCCTGGCCGGTCCCCCTTCACCTTGTACTTACCAAAACTTTTAGGGCTGGTTTTAATTCGAATTAGCATGCAACCTACAGTCTGCCTGCGCTGTGTACAAATGGGTTTTTATATAGCTATTTGGATGCTTTGTCTCCAGTAATGAAATGGCAGAGTTTTTTTTTTTTTTTTGATTTGCAAAGTGACAAAGGCAATATTACCAGAATGAAACAATCTGAATTTGTTTTTTTTTTTTCTCTGCAATATAATATGTTTTATGCTTTTAGATGTGATGCTTCAGTGCTCTCAGATGAGCGTTTCACTGTCACAGTCGATGGCTAGGAACAGAATAAGCTCTATAGGTAGGATTATCCTCAAATTTAATCTTTTCCCTTCACATGAAGCTAATGGTAAATGTTTCTCGCAAACTTTGGGCTCATCGTGCTTGATGGCTGAGGGAGAAAGGTAGGATAGTGGATGAAAAAAAACAAATATTATTAAAAAATGAAAACCGCTTAGGCATTTTGGTCAGAGATTCGAGTTAAGAAGTGAGATCATTGGATTATACAAATTAATCCTCACATTCTGAATAAAGTGAAGCAGAGGAACTATCAATAAAAATGCAAATTCAACAGCCTTTAAAAACAGCTGCTAAAATCAAAATACTAATCCTAATATTTCATACATGTAGGGAAAATGTAGCACCTTACACCTCTCATTTTTAAGGACAGACTTTTCAAAGGGCGGGGAGAGGAAAGCACATGTTTTTATTTTATATTATGTATTAATTTTTTTTACATTATACATAATAGAATCATTTACAGTCATTTATCTGCTGACATCAACAATAGAAAGGACAAAAGCATTAATGTTAATTAAAAAGTATTTGTTGAATGAAATCTATATTTGATTGCAATCAAATCTTCTGTAATCTATTACGTTCCTTAGATATCTGCATTAATATCTCATCAGATATTAACAAA
Source organism: Lepisosteus platostomus (assembly GCF_059453375.1). Classification (NCBI taxonomy): domain Eukaryota; kingdom Metazoa; phylum Chordata; class Actinopteri; order Semionotiformes; family Lepisosteidae; genus Lepisosteus; species Lepisosteus platostomus. Next base: position 13,972,154 of record NC_142618.1, on the reverse strand, counting down.
AAGTCAAAAAATGACACCACTGTATGAAGCTTCTCTCAGAGTTTTATTTAGAATCTAGTTTTATTATTTTGATGCGTTAACTGTACTTTCACCCAGTGAACTGTCATGCACAGTATTCCCTATAATTCAGTAGATTTTCTAATCGCTCAAATCGCAAGACTGAAACAATCATTACTTCACGTATTTTATTCAACAATTAACTTCCTCCAATTCTCGTGTATTTCTTTCTAGCACAGGAAACACTTTTAAAAGTATTTATAAAAATAGCTTTGCAAACGTAGAAGAAATGTACTTAAACCGATCTTGTTACAATCTGATTCAACCCTACATTCATAATTTGAATGTAAATATCATATGCAAAACAACTTATGAATGGGTATGAAGTCATCCAAGAGCAACACTTTTGGTGCCTTCACCAGCCGTATAGAGGTTTTCAGACTGTCACCAATTATAATCACCAGTAACAATCTGGTTCAAGTTAGTATAATACTGTTGTTTCATTTGTTCAAATATTATGTCTATTAATCACAGAACATCAGATTTGGTCAACAGAGTACAGCCCTGTAATAACAATACATTTGTAGATGTTTGTACAAATGTACAAAATGTGTGAAGAAGAAACATTGAATTTAATATTCAATTACTTGTTTTGACAACACTGAGGCTGTTATTTTAGAGTACAGTATTTTAAGATACAGTAAGTAGCTTCCATGAACAACTAGTTGTCAACATCATCTAGCTGTCCTTCAAATAAATGTTTCACAGGTTAGAGATCCATCTAGTTTAAATCCTCTGCCAGTTCCGTTCAGAACTTTGATCAGAAGAATATTTGCATTGCTTGTCATTTCAGATTGCTTTTAAATGTGCCATTGGATTAAAGCCAGAAGACTTACACAGTGGGCGGCCCACCGTGAAAGCTAAACTATTTCTTGCTGACCAGGGTTTCCTGTCCTGCAGTTGTACACAGGCTGGATGGGCCACCTCGCCAAACAAATACATGAACCCTGACAATATGTACTCAAGAATCCATACTGAAACGCTGTTTCTTAGTAATATACCGCATGGTCATTCGCCAGCCAGCAAAGATATGTATTTGCATTGTCTCATGCATTGGGACCAAATCTCACAAGCCTCAGTCTTTGGTCTAAAATCTCAAGCATTTGCATCTCAGTTGATTAAGTCTACATTGATGAAAAATGAAGTAATGAATGTAAAACTTTAAAATTGTTGTAGAGACTCACAACACAGTTGATTAACCGGTGTGTTTTGTGTACGTGAATAAAAGAAGCCATCGATACAAACAGTACACTGTACAATCTCAGTTTTCTATTGAAAATACTTGTGCTTCAGGGTTTTGGACCCTTGAGAGCAACAGTATGCTAGAAATCGCCCAAGGGAAAAAAATGTACGGTTTCCTCCCACCTGAAACACTGGGTCACAGACAAATATCCATCCATTGCTTGCAAAAGTGGGTTAGAAACATAATTTCTAAAGAATAATAAAGGAAGTAGAAGTCACTTAACTTGCAAAGTGAAAAAAAAAACAACTTATTGCCTCAATAGGTCCAAAATAATAAACAGCGACTCATTAAGAAAAAGAACACAATAATGCCTTGTTGCACACAGAAAATAGCAAATAGCAATGTGTTTCAAGCACAAAGCTCCTCAGCTTGGTCATTATGATGAGTAGCCTAGATCTCTGATGGATCCTATCCAGTTAGAGAGCTAAAATGTGGGGGGGTAGAGGTTACCACCTGATCACTTTTGTAATACAGGAAACCCTGCTGACCAACACGTGAGTCTCATCTGGTTGGGATGGAACTTTAAAAGATGAGGAATTATATTACAAATACCCATGAAGGCATGTATCACATCACACAACATCTTTTTTATAGATTTTAGAACTTATTTGTAGCTGACAGAAGGCCAAATCAGTTCAACAACCCCTGCCAACTACATATAATCCCACTGCAACTCTTTTGTTTGAGAAAACAGTCAAAAGAAATCCAAAGTCCTTCAACATAAAGCAAAGAAGGAGGCCTGTTAGCAACTGTGTTAGCGTGGTTTTGAAAGCAGTGGAGAATGGTGTTACTGATCTCACAAGTCTTTACAAGGACAAATCGCCTTAGATCAGTCCTCAGTCCTAGTCTGGGGTGTTTGCTTTGTTTTATTTGCACATGCACACTTCCTGTAGCTATAGACAAGCAGGGCTTTTCTTGTTTTATATTCATGTTCCTTGAATCCAATATTGCATTTGTTTGTTGTCATAGCTTTTGTAATGGGTAGTAAATTTTACATATCTATAGGTATATATTATTCTGTCTGCCTATTTGAAATGTTTAGTAGAAGGGTTAAGCTTGATGTCAGCAGTATGGAGTTTGAATCTAAATAGAAAAAAATAAGAGGAGATCTCTAATCACAAAACCAGTACAGGGTCACAGGGGATCCAGAGCCTATTCCAACAATCAATAGGCGCAAGGCAGGAGACACCCTTCCATCACAGGACGGACACACACACACACACACACACACACACACACACACACACACACACACACACACACAAACACACACACACACCAGGGCCAATTAACACGGGAAGAACATACAGTACAAACTCCAGGGCCCCAGGTCTCTTAATAATAATAATAATTGCTTACACTTATATAGCGCTTTTTCTGGACACTCCACTCAAAGCGCTTTACAGCTAATGGGGACTCCCCTCCACCGCCACCAGTGTGCAGCCCCACCTGGATGATGCGACAGCAGCCATAGTGCGCCAGAACGCTCACTGCACATCAGCTATCAGTGGGGAGGAGAGCAGAGTAATCTTAGGCAGCAATGCTAATCACTGTGTCATCCAAAAAAAAGAAAGAAAGAAGAAAAATAACTGAAAAAAACATAGTTCAACCCCTTAGTCATTGTAGTTTTACACAAATGTGTAACTTGTGTTTTATTATTGCCTTGGCTTGTAACTTGTGTTTTATTATTGTCTTGGCTTGTTTCAAGAATTATTTCTCTCAAATTAAATTGCAGGTTTTCTTTTTAAATTCTCTTACTTTGCAAAATAGGAAGCAAATGAGGTATCATTCTGTTTCTCTGGGGACAGAGGTATGTATGGTTTTAACTACTAATAACATATTGGATGCACTGTATATACTAGCAATTTAAAATCACATTTGTGCCGAAGATACCCCTTGAGAACAAGTTCTTAGCTAATTAAACTAACTGCAGGGTATCAGTAAATATAATCAGAATAGTGTGGCAATTTTATAAATACTGCAAATGAAATAGAGATATAAAACCGTAAAGCCTACCTTGCATGCTGGAAGATTGTTTACTAAACCAATATACGACAATATTACAACACTTTAACAATTTTTGATCAAAGCTAAAATGATCAATTCTGTCAACACGTTTTTTTTTTGCTGAATCTCATGGCACTGAGGGGCAGAATCTTCATACCCTATGGTAAATGCTTTCATATTGGGCAATGGAAGGCAAATGTCCCTTTTATGTTCTCACTTTTATGTTACTTAAAGTACTATTGTACTAGAAAAACGTCTTGTCATCTCACTGCTGGGTAATTGATACATCTACTGCGACTAAATGAACACAGCAATGCTTCCATCTCAATCTAAACACTTTCAATTTTTTTTTTTGTTAGTCAAGGTGTGTATCGAAACTTAACTCCAATGTTCTGACTTGATCCATAGTCCCACTGTCCCTTTAATCACTCAAGACTGGCATTCAGTAATCGTTCAATACAAAATCTTGAACTATATTAGAACATCCTGTTGTTTGCTCTAGTATCAAACAGCTTCAGACATCTGTGAAAGTAGGCAAAGCAAAACCCATACTTTCCATACCACTTGAAAGAAATCCACTTGCTGAAGAACTGGAACTTCTGTACTAAAAAAAAACCTAAGATTGTTTTTGAAAACGGGAAGGTAGTTTTCTGGCATGTACTGTAAGTTTGAGGATTAGATCACACTAAACAGATCCTCAATGTGCAAAACAGGTAATAAAACCCAGTGGTCAAGCACCTCCTACATTTTGCTATAATATTCACTGCAATGGATGGGATGTTTCTAAATAATCTACATAAGGTATATTTTTTAAACAGTAGCACTGCACGTAACTATTAAAGGTAATTGATGGATAGGTGTGTTCATGCATTGAATTGGATGATTTATAGTCACAGAACAATAACATCATTTGTAATGATCATTTCTTCTGCCTTTGTGTTGCTTTCTGAACTTGCTAAGCTTTAAAACTTTCAGCTAAAGCAAACGTCCGGGAAAGGGGAAGGTGACTGTTAAGAGCACTTAAGAGCATGGTCTTAACAAGGCTTTTACTAACTAGGAAGGCTGAGACAATAAACTCCTTCCGTCAAAGTTTCACAATGCTGCTGAACAGGGACCCGCCAGGCAGATGGAGAGGAAACACTGGGTGAAGAGGAAGCTATTAATTAGACCATGGAGGGACAGATGAAAAATGCAAAAGCCCAAGGGAAGGACACTATACCAGATGAAGTTTTTAAAAAAGGCAGGGTGTCTGCAGTGCAGTGGCTACTGACAGTCTTATACAGTATGAGATGAAAGAATGAAGATTTGAAACACATATGGTCACCCTGAACATTGTAAAAAGTGTACTTTGTAAAGATGCAAAGTATTGAAATTACTTATCCAAATGAATTGTGAAAAAGATATTGGAACAATTCTTCTTGACACACTGAGTACAGAATCTAGAAAACATCCACAGGAAATAAAATTTAGTTCGGACAAGAAGAGGGAGTGTCCCTATCAGATTTCCATCCCTGAGCAATCAACTAAGCAGATGTGAAAGGTTCATCTATATAACATAACACAATGGTTTGATAGCTGTGTATGATAATATGATGGTTTGTAATAAGGTACTGTAAAGGAACAGTTGAGTGCACAACAGAGTTGCAACACTAATACATGTTCCATGGCTTACTACAGACCATATACAATAATGCTAATACTAATACTATCAGGCTAATTAATGTAATTTAATTTGTGCAGATTAAAACGATAGGGACACACATACAATGAAGGTTCTTATTTACCTTTTCAGTAAAGTGAATCAAATAATGAACTGAGAATTAAACACTTGTTTTTGATCATCAAGAGACAGTTTTTTTTCTCATTTGTGGCAGGTACAGTAAACTGTTTATTGAACAAACATAGGTAAATCTTGATAAATATGTCATTAACAGTAAAATGTTAAAGTAATGTTGTGCATTTGCCAATGAAAAGAGAGTGAATACTTATCAACATTAGTTTTTGATTTTTTGCCATTTTTGTTGAGAATCTTCAAGAAAGGAGAAAAACACCACTCTCCAAAAAGAACACCTCTGTCTGTCTGAAGTTTGCCAAAAAGTACATAGGTAATCAATCCTCAAAGCTTCGAGTCCAATGTACACTGAATACACAAGGCAACAGTAGAACTCTAAGAGAAACGTTTCTTTGGTGAAAACCAAAAGCTGTTTTCAAACAGAAGAACTTCATCCCAACCATCAAGCATGGTGGTGGGAGTGTGATAGTTTGGGACAGCTTCCCTTGCACAGAACCTTGACAAGTTACCATCATTGAAACAAGCATGAATTCTGTCCTGTGTCAGAGGTTCCTAGAGCCCATTTGAAGCTGAACCAAAAGTGCAACATGTCAGCAAGCCTTAATATACAAGCAGGTCTGTACATGAATGGCTACAGAAAAAGAATCTACGTTTTACAATGGCCTGTTCGGAACAAACAAAAAATATAATAAGATATAAGGCTAGGTAGAAAATCAAATGCTTTATTAATAACACCCATTATTTTTGTACTGAGCCTTGTACACGATGTTTTAGACCTGTAACGATGGAGTGCACACTGGTCCTTAGAGGAAACAGTTTTCATTCTTTTACTGCTTAGTCAAGCAAAAAAGATACAATTCCGGAATGGGGATTCATGGTGTTTTGCTCCAAAAAGATTGTTAATGTTTAAAGGGACAAATCTAGTAAAAGAAAATTAATTTGCAAAAATACTGTATACAGTATATTAAATATGTTGTGTACAGTATACTGTATATAGTGTCCTTCAGACTTTATTCATAATCCCATTGAAATAGGAACCAAAACATAATATAAAAGAATGATTTATGGATCGCATAGTGTGTCTTGCTCAAAAAGTAAAACGAATATCACACAGTTCTTTTACTGTAGTTGCACAGAGCCCTGTGTCTCAGAAGTTGTTTTTTCCTTCAGATCCTTGGTTTCTGTTTGTGAAAAGCTTACTTGAGTTTGAACCACAAATGTTAAATTGGATTGAAGTATTTATTTTCTGTGTTGTTAACCATTCCTTTCTTTGTTGATTGCATGCTTTGGGTGTTTACTGGGAATGTCCATTTTAGGCCAAACTTGAGCTTCATGCAAGATAGAACCAGGTGTTTGGCCAAAATGTCCTGGCACGTGTTTGTGTTCATGATTTCTCCATTTTTGGAGGGCTTCAAGGGCTTCAAGTCCTGTAGGTGCAAAACAACCCCAAACCATAGCAGATCCCCCACTGTATTTCACAATGTTCTCTCAACATGAGCTTCATCTCTTTTAAGCCAAACATTACATTGACAAGCATGGCCAAAAAGCTCCGTTGTCACTCTAAAATGATGTCTGACAAGTTTGCGTCACCTCTTTTTGTGGATCACCCTCCAAAGAGGCTTCTTTCTCTAATGCTGGCAATGTTGAATGATAGTTTGTGACATTATGTATTCTGAAGATGCCAGGTTGTGTTGGAGGTCTCTATTGGTGCCTTTGAATGTATGGCTGCCTACTAAACCTCATGACTCACAGCCCATGGTGACCAAGATACATTTGAGTCCTTCTCCTGGTAGGGCTGCCACTATACCAGTAGGTCTACATTTCTTTATAATGGGCAGTAGTGGAAAGTGGTAGATTTAGCTGTGAATTCTCTTGTTGAGGGCTCTTTGTCTATATACAGTATATATTTTACCTTAACCATGATACTGCAGGCAGCTATTAAATGCCTTCTGTGTTTTACCTGTTACAAACAGTTCTTTCCGGGCCCTATGCGGACGACACGATCTGGAATGTGAGGATACAATAGGGAAAATAGTCATGCAGGAGAAGGGTCTGGAGACGGGGGGTGTGTCCGAGGAGTGCAGGTGTCCGGGGGGAGTGAATCCAAGGCGAACAATCTGAGTCCAAGACCAGGGAATCCATCCAAAGGAACTAAAAACACGAACCGGGTCGGAACCGGCGAGGAAGGGAATCAGGAACAGGAAAGTAAAACCATGCTGGAGCCAGACGGAGGCAGGTCCCTCACGAAACGGGATTCAATGAGAAGCCTCGGGCAAACGCCTGCGTCTGGCTTTAAAGGTGGAACTAAAGAGGGGCTGGGCAAAGGAACAGTGTAAGGAATGGGGGAAAATGAGGAAGGGCTGGAGCGCCCTTAAGAGGGAGAGTAGCGATCGTGACATTACCTCCTTTTACATAAAATAAAAAACCTTCATAAGCATCTATATATTTCTGAAGGCTACCATTACACTTTCAAAGAGCAGAACGTCATTGTAGATGTGTTTTATGTTGGATTTTTTAAGGGAATACTGAGAGGTGTGAATAAATAAGACCATCACGTATTCTATGATTTAAATTATTTATGACAAATGGGATTTTTCTCTGTGCAATTCTACACAATTACAGTATAACATTTTTAGAATTGTTTTAAACAATCCAAATTAGCCAATTTATACTCATTTCATGCACCTCATTTCATCTGGGCAGGGGTCTCTACAGAGGTCTCCAACCTTGGACCTGTTCTTGTAAAGCCCCAATCCAGTTAATCTTATACTGTAGGTCACCCTGAATCACCTTATTTAAAGATTAGAAACACATATTTAAGCAACTGATCAATTTAGAAAGTAATATACTGTATTAATAAGGTCCCCGAGAGCTGAAGGATATTCTAATTTATGCTCTAAATGATCTATTTTTTTTAAATTGAACTCACTGCCTCTTTGAGTGATCATTGTTCCTGGCCTTGGGTTGCATTTTGGAAGGGAACTTAGCAATGCTACCTCACAGCACTGGGACACTGTGTTTGTGTGGGTTTTTTGCCAGGTGCTCTGGTTTCCTCCCACAGCCCAAATACATACTGGTAAGTTAATTGGCTATCGTGTGCCCTGCGATGGACTGGTGTCAGGATAAAATGTTATTGAAAGTGATGGGATGATGTTCCAGGCTTTTAGAAATTGACAATTTAAAGGCTACCAGTTAAACCTAGTAGACTGGGTGTCTCGAGGAACAGAAGACCCTTCTCCAGGTATATTTATGCATACTGTATATGCGTTTAGAAGAGCAAAGAATTTTGATTTTGGATATTGGTTAAATGGTTTTGGTGCCAATGTATTTATTTGATCATTCAAGACTGACCTTGATACTCTCTGGTGACTATAACTCGCAGAAGCAGTACTCATCTCATTATTGAGAGAGGTGATGGGTAGTTGATACTGAACCAATATCATTTTATCTGTTTATCAAGAGAATAATGTTGTTTTGCCATCGTTACATTGTATGCTGTACTAATTTACCTCAGGCTGACTGAACAGAAGTGCAGCCAAGCCTTTTCAGCGACCATTACAATGGACATCATTGAGTGTGGCATAAATGTGCACGATCACATTCTAATTGTTTGTGCACAAAGCTCAATCAATGGGGAGACTGAAACATGATAGTCTGGACAGGACTGTCTTGTCACTACAGAACTCAGCACTTGTCAGCACTTGTAGTACCTGACTGCATGACACTGCCTTGATCAAGTCCTGGGACCTCATGCTCTGCCCTTCCAGTGGGACCATTTGACATGAAAGTAGTCTAACGGGGGCATTGCACTTTCTCACTCTGTTCATGTAACACTGTCTTGTTTGTGAGCTTCCAGGGTGATAATTATGTTAGATGTGAGCCCATTTGAACATGGGGGATGAACTGGCATGGTGTGTGACATCTAGGGATCAGAGTCCAATGGATAGACACGCTTATCTAGGCTCTACAAAAGGAAGGTATGCAAAATCTCACAAGACAGTACTTGCAATGTGATACAAAGCAAACATGGCACTTGTGCAGCTTGAACTGCATCTAGTGATGGCTATACACTATTTAGCCTGTAACTTTCCCAATAGACTCGCTGTTGTATATTAGCCATATTTTGTTGTATATTGTATATACAATATTGTATATACAATATAATATTGTATGTTGTATACATTTTGTACAGTATATGAACTAGTAAAGGTTATTCTGTGCTAAAAAGAGAAGAAAAGAAACACGTTTTGGCTGTGGAGCCTTCTTTGGGTGTTTTTTTTCTTCTCTTTTCAGCATGGAATAAATCTTTACTTGTTCCTTTGCAGACTACGCATGCTGACACAGCTCCCTACTTGAACTATATTTTGTATATTACTCCCAAATATGTATTAGCATAATTAATTTGCCTATGTCATGTCAACGAAACCTTTTTCTACTGCTAAAACAATATTTTGTCATTTTCATGTCAATTTTTTGTGGTTGTAAGTGATGTTTGTTTGAACATGCCATTTTATAGAAATATCTACTGGGAGGGGTTAATAACACAATTAATGACACCTGTTGTATATATTTTCACTGAAAAGTTTGTAATTGTTTCAAGTTAGAAAATGTGCATCATTTTCTTTTGTATAAGAAGCTTTAAATGTCAGTTTATACATTGGGGGAAGGTTTAGCAGGTTTTAGTCTCTGCTGGAGAGAAACTAGAAAAGGCAAGTTTTGGTTTTAGGGTCAGTAAAACATGCAAGAGGTTTTGTGTTACTCTAAATTGTTTAAAATTTCTGTCCAGAGCAGGAATATGTTTATGCTGATATACACTAGAGAGCAACTATCATCTAAGGTCATTTCCCTGCTACATAAAGCTGACTGTAAATTTTATGCAACATTATCATAGTCCTACATGTACTGCATTAGAGCAATGACCCCTTTGTCCATTTCAATATGCAATCAAATGAATGCCATACAATATTGTCAAGGAAATATGGAAAAGTTTTGCTATACTGAAAATAGAGAAAAACCCTGAATATTCAGTTTCATCTTATTTCCTTCATGTTATGAAGAGCTGAAGCCTCACACGACATGTTTTCTTCAACTTAAGCTTAATCCAATGGACTGGTTCCTAAGTGACTTTTAAGGAGCAGCACATGCATTTTTACATTTTTTCATAATTACAGTACATCAGTAATTTTGAGAGGTCCTCTCAGATAGTATTTTCAGATGGATTTTTTTAGAAATAAAATCAAAAAGAACAAATTAACAATGTAGATAATTAAGAAAAGTAAACAGCAGGGTCATGAAGATAACAATGTGTTCTTTCAGCCAGGATTCTTTGAGTTCACCCATCATTTTGGGTGTTACGCTTTTAATTATAGCCTTTACAAAACAATATCTACACAAGATCACACAGTAGGAACATGAATCCACTGTAAGTCACGACTTCTGCAAGGAAACATTATACTGTATGTTGACATTACTTTACATAGAGAGACATTCAATAGGTACAGTATATTTCTGAGTTTGCTAAATTGATCATAGTTTAGTTTAGTACAGAAACGCTGCATACTCTGTAAAACAATTTCTGTCTACAGTACGCACTAAGCTGGTAAAACCATTTCATATGGGAACGGTATCTCAGTACCCTCCAACACTGTACTGATAATGCACAGATGACAACCAGCATAGCTACTGTGGTTATTATTATAAAACAAATAGAATAAGAGGTCAAGAAGCCTACTGTATATCTTGAGTGGCCCTACTAAAGTTTTATAACGCAACAAAGCAGACCCTGTGTACCAAACCTGTAAAGTATAGCCTAGAACACTAAAACCTGACAAAATAGCATTTTTTGGTTTTCTACAGTTTAGAAACTGGACTAAAACATTTTTATATAAAATACCTCTTTGCTAAAACATTTAAAAACTTGAAAGTTGTGCTTCAACAATTTACAAATAATAAACAGCCGCAACTGCTGATGCCATGCCATCTCAATGATTTTACATTGTCCAAAACAACATTTTAAAATATCTTTTAATAAGAAAAATTTTAAAAGATGGATTACCACCTGGAAGTATAAAATCATACCTGCTTGTGATCCTGAAATGATGCCTCCATTCGATTTTTTTCACTGTGCACAGCCACAGCCTCGGTTTTAGCAATGAGCAAGGCTCTCTGCAGATCTTTGTACTCCTGGGCTAGATCTACATTCTCTCTTAGCCCTTTTTTCAGTGCTGCCTATGAAAAAAACAACAACAAAGGTTTACTTAAGAAATATGGTCATACTCAGATTGCATTAGGAAGCGTCATTGGCATGGTAACTGCGTGTTCTGTCAGGGAAAATCATGAACAGTATTCTATATAGTGTGAGAAAACAAGCATTGTTATTCTTCACTACGTTGTTATAATGTGGAATGCTGCTACTTCCCTTACTAATCTACTAACTTCATGTTAACTCTGATCTTTAAAATAGGAATTCCTGTTTGTGCAAGGGCTCTATCCTAACTACATCCAGGGCAGTAGAATTGCTAGTCTACACCTGGAGTTCAGGGACATTGCATAACGGCTCTTTCTGGCTTTGCCACTGAAAACATGTTTCATTGACTCCTGATGTGAAGTCTTATCTATATATTGACAAGCTGATTTTATTCAAGCCTGTCTTCCCTCTCAAAACCCCATGCACATTAAACAGCAGGTTGTGTGTGTGCAATAGTTGCATAAGAACAGAGGGCATGGGCAGACAACGCAAATCAAATACTGTTCAGGAAAGCCAGTAAATAAATTACAATAAGTAACTGTCCTTTCTGCCTGCCCCTTTTCATCTTACTGTCGTATTCAAACTGTTGGACATGTAACTGAATATCTCAACTGTACCTGAAGAAATAATGGAGCGTGTCTCTGTAGTAAAATGGAACGGCAGTAAACTGATGAGTTTAACCCAGCAGAAAGAGCGGCTGTAAACATGACAAATGCCTGCTATTGATTTCAGGTTTAATTACTCTGTGCAGCACTGACAAAGCCCATCAGATGTTGTTGTGAAGTGTAAATGGAACAAACTACACTTCACTGCCCATAAGAAACTGATGGTGTCTGCAGTTTGCATTGTTTACTTTATCCTCTCCAAACTTCAGCCTTGATCAAATTAACAAGTGTCGGTTACCTTCTATCGCAGAAAAAAAAGGGTTAGACTATGACTAAAAAACTAGAGATTCAAAGACTAATTCAGCAAATTTATTATCAAGAATGCTATGAAAATTAATCTGAACATAAAAGAACAGAATTAAAAATATATTACTAACAGAATTATATTATCATTATTATGTTTATCATTATTTATCAATATCATTATTGTTGCTTACATTTTCGCTGTCTGCAATCTGATCTAATTCTAAATCCCACCTGATGGTTTCCATAAAAGATCAAAAAGTGTGAAGTAATTTCTCATACTATGCAGCACAGAAATGAAAGACATCTACTTTCAAAGACAATTTTCTTTTAAAATATATTTATTATATATATATAACTATAGGAGTTATCATTCTTTTAATAGACAATAGTCTTTTTACAGAAATAGTATATATTTTTACAAATGAGATTTTTAAATACACAAAAATCTTTTCAATGGCTTGTACTGTGGCAGGGTGCAATGACAAGAAAGGGATTGTTTGAGAAAAAAAATACATGTGTACAGTAGCAATAGTGTGTAATTTAGGGAAACTATTAAAATTCAAGTTTACAGTGCTTAAAAATACACTGCACCTTATAACAAAACATCAAATCTGGCTCAAAATAAAGTGTGAATCTTCTGTTTTTTTTCCTTCTCTTTTTCTATTCCAAACACACTTATTCTCTTATTCATATTCTCTTAAAACATGTTGGTATTACAAGACTCATAAGAAAATAAGAAACGGTACCTTTTTGTGGTCTTTCTATCCATAATTTCCTTACTTTCTCAAACTTCCTTTGCTGCCACCCACTGGTATGTGAAAATGAAGAACACCCCCTAAATATACAGTATCTAGCTTGTGTTCTGAATTTATTCCTGTCTGTGCTGTAGACAAATGTTCGCAACAAACCACTAGATTCACCACTTCCTTCACCACTACAATGCATTTTCTTACTCGAATGAACATGTTTTAGGCACACAGTATAGTGGCTTCAATGTCTGAATTCAATGCGCTTTTACCCATGCTAATGTAAAGCTGTTCTGGAAAGATCAGAATTATGTAATACAAAAATTACAGCAAGTATTCCTTTTACAATAGATGTGTAGTAGCTATTTAAAAATGCATTAAATTCCCTGTAATAACATTGATTCAGATCAGTTCTCTCCAGATGAGAAAAGGCATTTGTGCACACTACCAATTTGGCTTAATTTCTGCAACGTGCAATCACTCGGAGTAGAAAACAAGTAGTTCTCAGAAAAATTGTTGCATTCTTCTCACTATTATTACAGTACTGCAGAAAATTAAACCATGGAGTGCCAGGTGCCAATTTTTCACACACAGCGGAAAATGACTGATCTGAATTGTTGTCCCAGCACATTCCACGCATTTTCAAACAGAACTGTTTTAAATTTTCAGTTTCACTATAAGATTAGCATTTTAAAAATCTGCTTAGAATTATTTTCATTTGTATTTTATTAAACAAATCTACAGTGAGCAATCTGTAACAACCAGAAATACACAAAGATTTTCCATAGTAATTTATGAACTCTCAGGCCATCTGCTTGTTTTTACTCTGCCACTCCATAGTGCAAACAGCAAACTTATTTGATTGGCGTCAGATATAGTAATGAAATATTATATAATGTTACCTGTCTATACCATTTGCAACTCTCAATTGAAAATTAAATTTAATACGAATTAGATCTACTAATTGCAAGTGTTACCTTGTATCACTGTGATGTGTCAGTTCAACTGGGAAGTACTGTTTCTACTTCAGACAAAAGTTGACATTTTCAAAGCTTGAGAAACACCTGAAAGATGCACTGGGAAATGTTGAAGTTATGAAACTAGCATGGTTTCTGGCATAGGAATGTTTACTATTAAGCAACTGTTAACAGCCATTAAACCAGCTCACCTTTCAGTATTCAAACTTTAGACCATAGTGAAATAGAAGCTCAAAGGAGATGGTGTGCACTCAAACCTCTGGCTGCCCAAGTTAAGATAAAAATTCCAGCACTACATTTGCTTCATGTGTAATTTGCTAGGTGTCTGTAAATGACAAGCCAATGAATTGATTTTGCATGTGATTTTGAGAAGCAGGGTGCAAAACCTAAAACTGTTTCAACATCTGGGCTTTCCCAGGACCATGATACAGCAATGTTGCCCAAATCAAGAAATCAGGAACCAGTGCTTACAAGGTTTTGCCCCAAAGCAAATATTACATCACACTTTAGCTTACAATCCAGAACCACCCAAATGAAACTTGCAAAATGCATGATCGTTTCAGACATTAAATCCATAACAATCTGATAGTCCCAAAACCTGAAGCAAACATGTTTTTAATGTCTCCATTGTAAATTGACTTCTTTCTTCATTGCACTTTGAAACTGTGAGAGAGAGAAATGTACAGACCAGAGGTTTAAAATGAATTATTAATTATAATAAGAGAAGAGGAGGAGAAGGGAGTATCAAAATATTCTGTAATGCAGCTTGACTTTTGAGGAGTTTTTAGGAGTGATATGCCTATAAAAAAACAACAACATAATAATATTATCTGGGACTAGCCCACTACCTGCAAAATGGATATTAATTAGCTGAGTTGGTTTTATAATAGTTTAGCTGACTTTGCAACTTTTCTTGGCTTGAATAATACAAAGAAACCACAAACTTAAATCACCATGTTATGCAGGAAAAGCCACACCTTAAACATAAAGTATTTCTACATTAGCATCTTCCTTCAATTTGTACAGTCATTAAGATTAACTGTTGCTGTGGAAGCACTCAATTAAAAGAAAAGCAATGTAGATATCACCAATGTTTCCCTTGTCCTTAATTGCACTAGGCTAAGTAAATTCTTCTATGCAGTCCTTTTAGACTGGGAATAATACCTCTATACTACGAAAAAAAAACTAAACAATAAAGCCAGTGGCAAAGTCTTTTATGAACTGTACACCTGACATTGCCAGCTCTACCACTGTGAAGTTCACCTGCAGTTGTCACAATTACACAATATTCTCCTGTACCACTGGACTCAATGATCAATAACGATCATGGTATAGTGACTGACTCAATGAGGTCCATCACATATTGATGTTTAATGCACAGATTCAGTACCTTGCATGAACAAGACACATTTTGGGGCGTAAGAATGCCCTTTGCTGTATATTTTGTATTGCCATGTGCAGCAATCTAATTTTTGGCTTACACATCACTGTGCTTTAAGAGGTTCTTCTTTGATTACACTGCAATATTTTAAATAACTTCATAAGATAATCTCTTTCAGGGAAGAGCGTTTGTAGATTTCCCTACAATATTTGCTGCATTAGGGTTTAGAGTCCTTTATCTCTGAAACAAGCTAGTGTAGTATAGCTAAAGGTTAATGTTGTTATTACTGTATGTATTTACGGGCTGCACAGTGGTACACTGGTTATCACTGCTGCCTCGCAGCACTGGGACCATGGCTCCAATTCTGGACCTGGGTGTTATCTGTGTGAAGTTTATATGTTCTCCCTGTGTTCATGTGGGTTTTTGCCAGGTGCCCTGGTTTCCTCCTGCAGTCCAAAGCCATACTGATAGGTTAATTGGCCTTTGTACAACTGACCCTGGTGTGAATGTGTGTGTGTGTTTGTGTCTACTGTATGTGTGCCCTGTGATGGACTGGCATACCCTCCAGGGTGTACTCTATCCTGCCTAGTGCCCTGTCGCCTGCCAGAATAGGCTCTGGCTCCCCTGCAACCCTGTATTGGATGAAGTGGTTACAAAATGGAAGAGTGAATGATATCTTAATCCTTTGATAAGCAGTAAATATACAACAGAGGTGTGCAACCTTTCAGAAGGGGCATGTCAGGGGTTAATTACTCAATTCTTTTACCGATCTGCATATCATTGATACTTCTGTAATGTCAAAATAAAGTCATACTTTAATTTTGATTTCAAATTATAGAATATTTAAATATTAGTACTACAGTATCCTGTATATACAGTAGTGTGATCCTTGAACTTTCTTTCTCTGGTCAAGTTCTCCAATCTCCAGGGGGAACTCACTTCATATGTAAAAATCCGTGTTCATAGAGGTACTGTATGTAGACTCAAATGCTGACAGCAGTGAAAATGGCACTTTTTTCAGTCATATTTTACAGGCAAGGACTTTCTACAGATGAAGTTAAGAGACCCTGTGATCTCTCTTAGTAGCTGCAGATACATAAACTTTGATGTTCCTACAGTAAGTGTGAGCATTGTGAATCAATAAGCTGTGTTTCAAAATCCTCAATACCCATCCACTGAAACACTGTCAAATCCGTGTCGCTGGTACCAAAGTTGTCCAGTTTGATCATTAATGAAAACAAGGGTCCAAAGAGTTGAAAATCTTGAAATCGGACAGAATATACTGGTGAGAATTCTTGCATGTACGTGTTTCAGCAACACTAAAAGGGTGATGTTTTGATTTTTAAGATGGTGGAAATAGCTGAAATTTGAAGTGTCCATACCCCAAGACAAAATGGTATGTTTCACATGAAAAGTTTTCAATTTTTCACCCATAACACTTTCCTCTACATCCTTCAGAGACTAAGCTTGTTTCACTGACTATAGTGATTAGAATTTTACAGAGATATAGTGTGCTGCAATGTCAATGTCAATAGTTCAATGTCTGATTCAAATACATTCCTCAGACCTTTATAGAGTAAGTCATATCTAGAATAGAGTGCAAAATTCTTCCCTTCAATTTCCATCTTCATTTTTGCCTTCTTGTTTCTCATGCCACAGCCTTGCCTTCACTTTCTGTCTCTTGTTCTGCCTCTTCAGATGGTGAACTGTATTCAGACAGGGTTCCAAAGTCCACCCCCTCTTCCTTACCCTAGAGCCTGGGCAATAAGTAATGTGCAGTAAACAGAGTGAAGTATGGAGCCACTCTTTCAGTCCTGGTGGCGCTTTGGTTAACGTAAAGGCCTGTAAGGATTCTTTCTTACTCAGCAAACAGGACGAAGACAATCAGGTCTTCAATAGTAGGACAAGCAGAAGACGATGTTCCAACAGGATAAGTATGTCTGGAAGCTCCTAGTCATGATCTGATAAGGGGGCAGATAAGCACATGGGTTGAAGCACCTTTCACTGAGCAGCTCCTGTTATGATATGTTCTGCTCACCGCTTTCAGTGGGCTAAAAAATGTGTGTAAAACATAATCTGCTTTATCCTTCGTGACTGGACAGCCATCAAGTGTGATTGTCACAACTGGGAATAATAAGAATATTCACAGATTCTTTGTTGCCACATGCCACAATTACTTTTTATGGCCCAAGTACCCAAGGGCCAGTCTCTTTGAAATCTAAAGAAGTGCGAGACCTGATAAATAAAGGTAAGAAAGGTGAAAGGAGAATTTTGTGGAGCTATTCAATCAAGAATACACTGTAAACAATAGTATATTAACTTCCATTTCACATCACAATTAGAGACAAGCCTTGGAACTCTGACAACATTAAAGAGTGATGAAAGCCATCACACAAATGTAGAAACAAAAGATATTTTCAATATTTCGGAGTGCCATGCTCCATTTGATAACAGACAAGCTCCCTGCTGGAGTACAGCTGACTTACCAAATGAACAAATAAATTATTTAACCTCCTACAACTCCAATCTAAAACCAAAAACCCGTCTGATTTCAGTCATCAGACTTCGGTGTGCTGATGACGCTGCAGACACACGCCTCAGCACCATCGATTAGGATTTGCAATGAGTGTCTGAAGAATGTAGAGGACTCCCCATACCTTTCGGGTTATCTGATATTATTGAAGAAATGCAGAATCTCATGAATCTGCAAGTGCAGCCTTTGACCACCTGATAAAGGAGATGTTGGAGGGTCATGACTTCAAAACTGAAACTAAATCGATGGTCAACCACCATTCCTACCTTTATAGTAGGGCCCTGAAATGCCTTTACAGTATCTTGACCCACCCTAGTCAAGATACTGTAAAGGCATCAGCACAATTCAGGAAAAGCTTTTCAAAGAGACGGTAAAAGCAAACTAAAAGCAAAAAAGAAAGAAGGAAAGAAAAAAAACTGGAAAGAAGCCTAGAATTTAGAGATCCAAAGATGTCAGAACAAGGAAGCAAAGTGTGCATCTTGATAACTTTGGAGTCAACATCTGTTCAACCTGGAAGAGAGTGTGTATATACTGTATTGTTTTTTATTAGTTACCTGAAAGTTGATGGAGGACAATCATTCCCTACCATGAGGGATGGCAAATAAGTGAAACCATTAAAAAAATGGTTGTATGTTTTTCAAAGATCTGTGTGCTGGCATACCCTTGTATCCCTTATGTAAACCCTTGGTAATGTTTTTTTAAGACAGATGGCATGGCAATATATGTGTATACCACAGTACTATAATTTTATGAAAATGCCCTGCCAGACACTGTTGAATGTGCATAAAGAACTTCTGCTCAGAGGCTCAGAGAAAATTCTCTCTTTCTCAAATAATTACAGACATTTGAGCAATATAATAGATATTTGTAGAGAGAGACAGCTCTAACTTTCATGCCCACTCATCCTCCACACTGACACCCCTGTGGTGGAAACAAATCCCTAGAACTGTAGCATCTCTGTCCACGCTCTCCAGACCTAATGTGTTGTCTCCTCTCAATCTATTATTATAATTTATGTGTCTTACATTGCTTTTGATTCTAATTCCTGCTAATTGTGATAGTACTGTATTAATTGTTAATACTACTCTACATTACAGTATGTACTATGCACATCTACTATTTTACAGTATATTGATTGTAAGTCAATTTGGATCACTGTATTCTGAAATTGAATATAAAATGATGTCATATTAGTATTGCAAGGAAACAGCTATTACTGGTACTCCAATATTATCAGTAATTCACAAAAGAGTCTAAAATGCCTTCTGAAGATACATTGAGAAGAAAATGAAAAACTCATCAGAAAACAGACAAAAGTGCAAAGCTATGATAAACGGAGCCCTTCATACTAGAAAAAATAATACAGATTCCTGTCATGGCCAAGTAATTAAAATAATAAATGCATTCAGCTTTGAAGAAAGAAAGCCAATTCAACCAGATCTCTCAAAAAATGACAGGATTGACTAATTAGCAAACTCAGCAAATGAAATTGTTAATGTTAATTTTTAAATAAATTTTCACTTCTTTCATTTTGAGTTAAAAATATAGATGTACAAATGCTAAAATTCTTTTTTTTTTTCAAGAAGCAAAAATGTGCTAATGAAGAAGGTTTTCAGCAGCGAAGTTAATACAAACAGCTGTTTGCTAATGCCCTAAGCAGTATCATAAACTGCGATAAAGCCACGGAACACAGCCAACAGTTAGTGCCATACAGCTACACATGCTCTTAATACTAAAAGACTTTAATGGATTAATTGACAGTAATGCATTAACTCTACAGAAGGGTATGTTAGAACCTGGGGGCATGCTGAAAAAAAAGTTTTTGATACCAAAGCAGTAAACGCAACATTTTCTGTCTTTCTCTTAGTCTGAAACTATTTACTGTCAGTGGTAAAAATGGAAGTGTTCTGTTATAATCCTGAATGTCTGTAATTTAAAGCATTTGAAATGAAATACAAAAACCCATTGGTACAGTAAAAAAATCATAATAAAGTAGGCTTAGTATCATGAATACTCTACTACTTGTTCCATTTTAGAATGATATAATACAATGGGTTTTAAAGCATTAATGGAAGTGTCCATTTATATAATCAGCAAAAACACAGAGATCATAATAATCGCACAAGATATTTTTCATGCCCATGCTTGTACAGTACATTCACAGTTAAAACTATATACAGCAATTCAGTAGTTTGGTGAGCTCCTAAAGAATGCGATACATGTACTGTATAAAGTATTTGGTGAGTCTTGCCCATCTTAGGGAATGGCAGCTTATCTGAGAGTGTAGTACTACTGTGAGGAGTGAGCTGGGGTGTTTGCTGCAGGCTCCCAGACTTACATACTGTACGTAAACAAGCGGAAGTGTGAGAGATTAGGACCAAACTATCCTTTCGAACTTGCGTTATAACTCCCTTAGTGTGCAGATTACCATTGTGTACAACAAAATCAAGTTTTTTAAGAGACCCTTGAGCGTCAAAATTGGGCTTAATCTTTGATTGAGCCCATGAGGAAATCAACACTAACACCTGATCTCTTGACAGTAAATTGCAAACATCAGTTATTGGTGTTTTTTTTTTCTTAGTCTAAATCTAACAGAGGCCGTGTCTTAAAATCAAGGTGTTTTTTCGTTATTTCCTTTTAAAGATATTGTCAATTAAAAGTGAGATCAACCACTGTAATTCACACATTCCAGACACAATAATGGAACCACACTGAAAGGAAGATTCATACACAGGCAGTAATCCGAACACTTCCTTATTCTATACCTCAAGTTTTGAAGGGCAGTACATACTGCTGATGTGGAAGAAACAAATGGAAATGCTCTATTAAGCAAATTTTTGTGGCATACACAGAAATACATACTTCAGTTTTTAGCCTTCCAGCCTTCATATGCTAGGGCTGGGCACTGTAGAACCCAGACATTTAAAAATAAATATGTAGTTTTCGAGCTTTTAAAGGATTTTCAAATATTTTAGAGAAAGCTAAGACAGTTCCGAAGAATTTTGTCACTAATGGCAATAACAGAAGACAAATACAATAACCTTCACAATTAATATGTGTATGCCTAAACAGCGATTTATTAATCAAGCATCCTGACTATTAACCAAGCTACTAGCATCAATGTCAGAAGAGCTATTAAATGAAATTGTATTTTCTCCTCCTAGTGTAATTAAGAAATTGTTACATACTGTACCATGAATGAATATTGGTGTACAAAGCTACGTTATGTTTTCAAATGGCAGTTTCAAATGACCCATTCATTTAACATACAGTAAATATACAGATGCACCCATGTAAAATGTGCTTTAAAATTCGCATTTAAATTCAGCCCTTCGCTGCACAAAGATCAATACCAGGTGGCACCTGTTTCAAATTAGACACTACTGAAACCCCAGGAAACTGTATACAGTATAGTGACCAAGTAAAACACAAAGAAAAGTACAATAAAAACCAAAAGAAGAAAAAAATAACAAAATTATACAGATACAAACAAGGGAAATTACTTAAAAGACTTAAAAGTCCCAATTTCACAGACCGGTTATTACGTCTCAGTAACAAAATAAATTAATTGACAGCATTGCAGTATTTTACAAATTCCGATTAAGCACAAAATCATGAACTCTGTTAAAGTATTGTATGGCCGCCATGTTGTCAAAAACTGCTGGTCTCACCACAGGTGAGAGCGAGAGTTCACAAGAATTGTGACTTCCTGTCCACAAGTCACTGTAATGACTAATATACTGCAATGTACGAGCGAATAAATACAGCTTAAATTTTACAGAAACGTGCATCTGACATTTCACTGCAGAAATGTTCCAATGTGATCTGCAAAGTTAACAAGTAGTATTTGTTGGCAAAACCGTCTCAAAGCTGAGAGCGAGCTTTCTATTTGATTAAAAGAAATGCATTCACAAGTCTGCTTGTTTACAATGTAGTAGGAACTTCTCACGTCACTGGACATTTTGTTGCCTCCTTCTGATTCGCAGACAATGATGGTGCATGCCTGGAAATCTTGTATATTCTGCGATATAAGTTGGAGGTTTTACATGTTAGTGTGTACATTTGACTTTCATCGTGGTTTGAAATGCGCTTCTCAATAATATTTTTTTTCTAACCCTGAATAATGAGAATAGCATTCCAGTTCTCCTTTAAGTGTAGGAGTGATACAGTATGTGGCCAAAGTCTGGTGTGGAATAGTAGCCTAGCTGCAGAGTTTTGGACATATTGCAACTTGTTGAGAAGAGTGTTAGGGAGCCCATAGAGTGAAGAGTTGGAGAAATCAAGCTTTGATGTTATTAATGCATGAATCAGACACTCAGCATTGGACATTGATATAAATTTCCTAATGCAGTCAATACTTCTAAGTTGAAAAGAAGATGTCTTAATCAGATTTTTCACATGAGGCTCGAAAGACAGGAGAGGATCAAGTGTGACCAGCCAGTTGTGATCAACCAGTTTGATGTCTCTCAAAAAAGAGATCAGTGAAAGCGGTTCATCATTATATCAGAATCCAATCCAGGTGCCATCAGTATAGGAGTGATTTTTGCAGTCTTTGACACAATAGGTTCCACACCCATGGAAAGAGAACTGATGATGACGTTGATAATTAATAGGCAGATGTCTGGGAGGCAAGGTTTCAATAGAGAGGTGGAGATGGGATCTAGGCAGGAAGAAGTTGTTTCACAGGTATTAATAATTTTTTATAGTTGATCTGAGTTAACTAAGCTAAATTCAGAAAGATCTGGTACAGAGGACAGGTCAATGGAAAAGCTAGGGCTCAAACAGTTGTTCAAGTTCGTTGCAAGGCTGAGGCTTGATTCAGATAACTGAAGATTAATAGCATCAATCTTACTTTGAACGAATTGCAAAAACTTAAGACGGAGGTCAGAGGTGTTTGTGAGCTTGTTAATAACAGAGAAGAGCACTTTATGATTTCCTAGTCCTGAGCTAATTGTATCTGAGCTATAAGAGGATCTGGCAGAAAATTATTAAGGTATAATACCACATAATTCCTCAGAACTACAATAAATGGATGAGGAGACACAATAAACACCTTGACAGTTTGTGAAGTGTCCACATCCTTCAAAAAACATTACCTAATTTTATTTTGAACTATCCAATTGACTTCATCTAAGTGAGCTCAGTACATACAGTATAGTGTATTCTGAAACTAAATTCTTACTGCAGATAAGTGAACTTTTAGACATACTGTACATTAATTGCTTTCCATCTGTTTTGCATTTTTTAATAATTAGCGTACTTTTTATTTTTTATTTATAAGCAATGACTAAATGTTTTTAATTGTTTGAACATATGCAATATAGCTGTAAATTATATAATTCAATGGATTTTCACAATACACACCAGGTCAGCATACTGTATTTACTCTTATGATGAGCTGAATTTTCAACCATTTTAAATTATTGAGGCCATATTAGTAATTTATGGCGGGTTACAGTTCTACATGTTGTGGGCCACATGCAGCCTGTGGGCCGTGTAATGAAGGCCAACAGTTTAGAAACTGAATAGAATTACAAATAATCTGCAAGCTATTTACATTTCTGTTGAGCTGAACACAAATTTGCCTTGTCCCTGCAGCACTTTCTTAAAGAGAGAAAAATACGAGAAAAATGTTATTTGAATTTAAGGTTTAAAGGAAATACAAAAAAACAGAAAGTATGTCATTTTGGGGCTGGGGCAAACCTTGAGATTCATATCTCTTAATTTCTTGTTGTCTAAGCCATTGGCAACCTTCGTTTACAAGTCTAGGCATTTTCAGTGTCAAAAAGAGTCAGTTCAGTTTTAGGATGAGAGCACGAAATTTGAAAATGCTAATCTATTTTACGAACAAGAAAGTATTGTCTCTTGCTTTTACATACTTAAACATAAATGTAAATGTAAAGTATCACCAGATGAACCTAATTTCAGTAACATTGCAAAGCGTTAAGGGGAAAAAACAAGACAATTTTGTAAACAATTTTCAGTCATTTAAATTCTGTACATTACACTTCTCATCTGGCTCAGTTTTGGGATAAAATCATCGAATGGGGCAACATACAGTACAAAAAGGTGACCAAAACTGTCCGAAAACTAAAAGTGCAGATAGGAGCAAATTAACACTCATCCTAAAGATAACTGGGGGCCCAGAATGCAGCACTGACAGTAAAAAACTTCTACCTAGTGTGGGAATGCTAACCCTAACCCTAGCTAGGGTTTCAAATGTACATTTCTGCAGGGTGTCTGAGAAGCCCTCCAATCATCAAATCTGAATTTTTTCCTCAAACCAAAATAAATCACTCTCAAACAATCAAAACGGTTTTTAAAACCTCTAGGAAATGTATCTTCTTTAATAATCTGCCTTGTTTAGGCACATTTTCATTAAGGTGAAAAATGCTGTCAAATGGTACTTAAATAGGCATGCTTTTAGTGCCTGGCTAGGGTTAGGGTTACAAGAACCATAGAATTTTGCCCGCAGTTACACATTTAGCTGCACTTTAAATGACAAAATGAAGAGAGTTTACCCATTAGAACAGGTATTCTTCACACTTTTCATCTGGCTCAGTTTTGGGATAAAATCAACGAATGGGGCAATATACAAAAAGGTGACCAAAACTGTCTGAAAACTAAAAGTACAGATAGGAGCAAATTAACACTCATCCTAAAGATAACTGGGGGACCAGAATACAGCACTGATGGTAAAAAACTTCTACTTAGTGTGGGAATGCTAACCCTAACCCTAGCTAGGGTTTCAAATGTACATTCTTGCAGGGTGTCTGAGAAGCCCTCCAATCATCAAATCTGAATTTTATCCTAAAAAAAAAAACAATCACTCTCAAACAATCAAAACAGTTCTAAAAACCTCTAGGAAATGTATCTTCTTTAATAATCTGTCTTGTTTAGGCACATTTTCATTAAGGTGAACAATGCTGTCAAATGGTAGTTTCTGTAAATTGGCATGCTTTTAGTGCCTGGCTAGGGTTAGGGTTACAAGAACCATAGAATTTTGCCCGCAGTTACACATTTAGCTGCACTTTAAATGACAAAATGAAGAGAGTTTACCCATTAGAACAGGTATTCTTCACACTTTTCATCTGGCTCAGTTTTGGGATAAAATCAACGAATGTGGCAATATACAAAAAGGTGATCAAAACTGTCTGAAAACTAAAAGTGCAGATAGGAGCAAATTAACACTCATCCTAAAGATAACTGGGGGCCCAGAATGCAGCACTGACAGTAAAAAACTTCTACCTAGTGTGGGAATGCTAACCCTAACCCTAGCTAGGGTTTCAAATGTACATTCCTGCACGGTGTCTGAGAAGCCCTCCAATCATCAAATCTGAATTTTTTCCTCAAACCAAAAAAAATCACTCTCAAACAATCAAAACGGTTCTAAAAACCTCTAGGAAATGTATCTTCTTTAATAGTCTGTCTTGTTTAGGCACATTTTCATTAAGGTGAACAATGCTGTCAAATGGTAGTTACTGTAAATCGGCATGCTTTGAGTGCCTGGCTAGGGTTAGGGTTACAAGAACCATAGAATTTTGCCCGCAGTTACACTTTTAGCTGCACTTTAAATGACAAAATGAAGAGAGTTTACCCATTAGAACAGGTATTCTTCACACTTTTCATCTGGCTCAGTTTTAGGATAAAATCAACGAATGAGGCAATATACAAAAAGATGATCAAAACTGTCTAAAAACTAAAAGTGCAGATAGGAGCAAATTAACACTCATCCTAAAGATAACTGGGGGCCCAGAATGCAGCACTGACAGTAAAAAACTTCTACCTAGTGTGGGAATGCTAACCCTAACCCTAGCTAGGGTTTCAAATGTACATTCCTGCAAGGTGTCTGAGAAGCTCTCCAATCATCAAATCTGAATTTTTTCCTCAAACCAAAAAAAATCACTCTCAAACAATCAAAACGGTTCTAAAATCCACTAGGAAATGTATCTTCTTTAATAATCTGCCTTGTTTAGGCACATTTTCATTAAGGTGAAAAATGATGTCAAATGGTAGTTAAATCGGCATGCTTTTAGTGCCTGGCTAGGGTTAGGGTTACAAGAACCATAGAATTTTGCCCGCAGTTACACTTTTAGCTGCACTTTAAATGACAAAATGAAGAGAGTTTACCCATTAGAACAGGTATTCTTCACACTTTTCATCTGGCTCAGTTTTGGGATAAAATCAACGAATGTGGCAATATACAAAAAGGTGACCAAAACTGTCTGAAAACTAAAAGTGCAGATAGGAGCAAATTAACACTCATCCTAAAGATAACTGGGGGCCCAGAATGCAGCACTGACAGTAAAAAACTTCTACCTAGTGTGGGAATGCTAACCCTAACCCTAGCTAGGGTTTCAAATGTACATTCCTGCAGGGTGTCTGAGAAGCCCTTCAATCATCAAATCTGAATTTTTTCCTCAAACCAAAAAAAATCACTCTCAAACAATCAAAACGGTTTTTAAAACCTCTAGGAAATGTATATTGTTTAATATTCTGCCTTGTTCAGGCACATTTTCAGTAAGGTGAACAATGCTGTCAAATGGTAGTTACTGTAAATCGGCATGCTTTTAGTGCCTGGCTAGGGTTAGGGTTACAAGAACCATAGAATTTTGCCCGCAGTTACACTTTTAGCTGCACTTTAAATGACAAAATGAAGAGAGTTTACCCATTAGAACAGGTATTCTTCACACTTTTCATCTGGCTCAGTTTTGGGATAAAATCAACGAATGGGGCAATATACAAAAAGGTGACCAAAACTGTCTGAAAACTAAAAGTGCAGATAGGAGCAAATTAACACTCATCCTAAAGATAACTGGGGGCCCAGAATGCAGCACTGACAGTAAAAAACTTCTACCTAGTGTGGGAATGCTAACCCTAACCCTAGCTAGGGTTTCAAATGTACATTCCTGCAGGGTGTCTGAGAAGCCCTCCAATCATCAAATCTGAATTTTTCCTCAAACCAAAAAAAATCACTCTCAAACAATCAAAACGGTTCTAAAAACCTCTAGGAAATGTATCTTCTTTAATAGTCTGCCTTGTTTAGGCACATTTTCAGTAAGGTGAAAAATGCTGTCAAATGGTAGTTAAATCGGCATGCTTTTAGTGCCTGGCTAGGGTTAGGGTTACAAGAACCATAGAATTTTGCCCGCAGTTACACTTTTAGCTGCACTTTAAATGGCAAAATGAAGAGAGTTTACCCATTAGAACAGGTATTCTTCACACTTTTCATCTGGCTCAATTTTGGGATAAAATCAACGAATGGGGCAATATACAAAAAGGTGACCAAAACTGTCTGAAAACTAAAAGTGCAGATAGGAGCAAATTAACACTCATCCTAAAGATAACTGGGGGCCCAGAATGCAGCACTGACAGTAAAAAACTTCTACCTAGTGTGGGAATGCTAACCCTAACCCTAGCTAGGGTTTCAAATGTACATTCCTGCAGGGTGTCTGAGAAGCCCTCCAATCATCAAATCTGAATTTTTTCCTCAAAACAAAAAAAATCACTCTCAAACAATGAAAACAGTTCTTTAAATCTCTAGGAAATGTATCCTTTTTAATAATCTGTCTTGTTTAGGCACATTTTCATTAAGGTGAACAATGCTGTCAAATGGTAGTTACTGTAAATCGGCATGCTTTTAGTGCCTGGCTAGGGTTAGGGTTACAAGAACCATAGAATTTTGCCCGCAGTTACACTTTTAGCTGCACTTTAAATGACAAAATGAAGAGAGTTTACCCATTAGAACAGGTATTCTTCACACTTTTCATCTGGCTCAGTTTTGGGATAAAATCAACGAATGTGGCAATATACAAAAAGGTGACCAAAACTGTCTGAAAACTAAAAGTGCAGATAGGAGCAAATTAAGACTCATCCTAAAGATAACTGGGGGCCCAGAATGCAGCACTGACAGTAA
Source organism: Lepisosteus platostomus (assembly GCF_059453375.1). NCBI lineage: Eukaryota > Metazoa > Chordata > Actinopteri > Semionotiformes > Lepisosteidae > Lepisosteus > Lepisosteus platostomus. The sequence continues at coordinate 13,944,344 of NC_142618.1, read as the reverse complement.
AAAACTTCTACCTAGTGTGGGAATGCTAACCCTAACCCTAGCTAGGGTTTCAAATGTACATTCCTGCAGGGTGTCTGAGAAGCCCTCCAATCATCAAATCTGAATTTTTCCTCAAACCAAAAAAAATCACTCTCAAACAATCAAAACGGTTCTAAAAACCTCTATGAAATGTATCTTCTTTAATAGTCTGTCTTGTTTAGGCACATTTTCATTAAGGTGAACAATGCTGTCAAATGGTAGTTACTGTAAATCGGCATGCTTTTAGTGCCTGGCTAGGGTTAGGGTTACAAGAACCATAGAATTTTGCCCGCAGTTACACTTTTAGCTGCACTTTAAATGACAAAATGAAGAGAGTTTACCCATTAGAACAGGTATTCTTCACACTTTTCATCTGGCTCAGCTTTGGGATAAAATCAACGAATGTGGCAATATACAAAAAGGTGACCAAAACTGTCTGAAAACTAAAAGTGCAGATAGGAGCAAATTAACACTCATCCTAAAGATAACTGGGGGCCCAGAATGCAGCACTGACAGTAAAAAACTTCTACCTAGTGTGGGAATGCTAACCCTAACCCTAGCTAGGGTTTCAAATGTACATTCCTGCAGGGTGTCTGAGAAGCCCTTCAATCATCAAATCTGAATTTTTTCCTCAAACCAAAAAAAATCACTCTCAAACAATCAAAACGGTTTTTAAAACCTCTAGGAAATGTATATTGTTTAATATTCTGCCTTGTTCAGGCACATTTTCAGTAAGGTGAACAATGCTGTCAAATGGTAGTTACTGTAAATCGGCATGCTTTTAGTGCCTGGCTAGGGTTAGGGTTACAAGAACCATAGAATTTTGCCCGCAGTTACACTTTTAGCTGCACTTTAAATGACAAAATGAAGAGAGTTTACCCATTAGAACAGGTATTCTTCACACTTTTCATCTGGCTCAGTTTTGGGATAAAATCAACGAATGGGGCAATATACAAAAAGGTGACCAAAACTGTCTGAAAACTAAAAGTGCAGATAGGAGCAAATTAACACTCATCCTAAAGATAACTGGGGGCCCAGAATGCAGCACTGACAGTAAAAAACTTCTACCTAGTGTGGGAATGCTAACCCTAACCCTAGCTAGGGTTTCAAATGTACATTCCTGCAGGGTGTCTGAGAAGCCCTCCAATCATCAAATCTGAATTTTTCCTCAAACCAAAAAAAATCACTCTCAAACAATCAAAACGGTTTTTAAAACCTCTAGGAAATGTATATTGTTTAATATTCTGCCTTGTTCAGGCACATTTTCAGTAAGGTGAACAATGCTGTCAAATGGTAGTTACTGTAAATCGGCATGCTTTTAGTGCCTGGCTAGGGTTAGGGTTACAAGAACCATAGAATTTTGCCCGCAGTTACACTTTTAGCTGCACTTTAAATGACAAAATGAAGAGAGTTTACCCATTAGAACAGGTATTCTTCACACTTTTCATCTGGCTCAGCTTTGGGATAAAATCAACGAATGTGGCAATATACAAAAAGGTGACCAAAACTGTCTGAAAACTAAAAGTGCAGATAGGAGCAAATTAACACTCATCCTAAAGATAACTGGGGGCCCAGAATGCAGCACTGACAGTAAAAAACTTCTACCTAGTGTGGGAATGCTAACCCTAACCCTAGCTAGGGTTTCAAATGTACATTCCTGCAGGGTGTCTGAGAAGCCCTTCAATCATCAAATCTGAATTTTTTCCTCAAACCAAAAAAAATCACTCTCAAACAATCAAAACGGTTTTTAAAACCTCTAGGAAATGTATATTGTTTAATATTCTGCCTTGTTCAGGCACATTTTCAGTAAGGTGAACAATGCTGTCAAATGGTAGTTACTGTAAATCGGCATGCTTTTAGTGCCTGGCTAGGGTTAGGGTTACAAGAACCATAGAATTTTGCCCGCAGTTACACTTTTAGCTGCACTTTAAATGACAAAATGAAGAGAGTTTACCCATTAGAACAGGTATTCTTCACACTTTTCATCTGGCTCAGTTTTGGGATAAAATCAACGAATGGGGCAATATACAAAAAGGTGACCAAAACTGTCTGAAAACTAAAAGTGCAGATAGGAGCAAATTAACACTCATCCTAAAGATAACTCGGGGCCCAGAATGCAGCACTGACAGTAAAAAACTTCTACCTAGTGTGGGAATGCTAACCCTAACCCTAGCTAGGGTTTCAAATGTACATTCCTGCAGGGTGTCTGAGAAGCCCTCCAATCATCAAATCTGAATTTTTCCTCAAACCAAAAAAAATCACTCTCAAACAATCAAAACGGTTCTAAAAACCTCTATGAAATGTATCTTCTTTAATAGTCTGTCTTGTTTAGGCTCATTTTCATTAAGGTGAACAATGCTGTCAAATGGTAGTTACTGTAAATCGGCATGCTTTTAGTGCCTGGCTAGGGTTAGGGTTACAAGAACCATAGAATTTTGCCCGCAGTTACACTTTTAGCTGCACTTTAAATGACAAAATGAAGAGAGTTTACCCATTAGAACAGGTATTCTTCACACTTTTCATCTGGCTCAGTTTTGGGATAAAATCAACGAATGTGGCAATATACAAAAAGGTGACCAAAACTGTCTGAAAACTAAAAGTGCAGATAGGAGCAAATTAACACTCATCCTAAAGATAACTGGGGGCCCAGAATGCAGCACTGACAGTAAAAAACTTCTACCTAGTGTGGGAATGCTAACCCTAACCCTAGCTAGGGTTTCAAATGTACATTCCTGCAGGGTGTCTGAGAAGCCCTCCAATCATCAAATCTGAATTTTTCCTCAAACCAAAAAAAATCACTCTCAAACAATCAAAACGGTTCTAAAAACCTCTAGGAAATGTATCTTCTTTAATAGTCTGCCTTGTTTAGGCACATTTTCAGTAAGGTGAAAAATGCTGTCAAATGGTAGTTAAATCGGCATGCTTTTAGTGCCTGGCTAGGGTTAGGGTTACAAGAACCATAGAATTTTGCCCGCAGTTACACTTTTAGCTGCACTTTAAATGGCAAAATGAAGAGAGTTTACCCATTAGAACAGGTATTCTTCACACTTTTCATCTGGCTCAATTTTGGGATAAAATCAACGAATGGGGCAATATACAAAAAGGTGACCAAAACTGTCTGAAAACTAAAAGTGCAGATAGGAGCAAATTAACACTCATCCTAAAGATAACTGGGGGCCCAGAATGCAGCACTGACAGTAAAAAACTTCTACCTAGTGTGGGAATGCTAACCCTAACCCTAGCTAGGGTTTCAAATGTACATTCCTGCAGGGTGTCTGAGAAGCCCTCCAATCATCAAATCTGAATTTTTTCCTCAAAACAAAAAAAATCACTCTCAAACAATGAAAACAGTTCTTTAAATCTCTAGGAAATGTATCCTTTTTAATAATCTGTCTTGTTTAGGCACATTTTCATTAAGGTGAACAATGCTGTCAAATGGTAGTTACTGTAAATCGGCATGCTTTTAGTGCCTGGCTAGGGTTAGGGTTACAAGAACCATAGAATTTTGCCCGCAGTTACACTTTTAGCTGCACTTTAAATGGCAAAATGAAGAGAGTTTACCCATTAGAACAGGTATTCTTCACACTTTTCATCTGGCTCAGTTTTGGGATAAAATCAACGAATGTGGCAATATACAAAAAGGTGACCAAAACTGTCTGAAAACTAAAAGTGCAGATAGGAGCAAATTAACACTCATCCTAAAGATAACTGGGGGCCCAGAATGCAGCACTGACAGTAAAAAACTTCTACCTAGTGTGGGAATGCTAACCCTAACCCTAGCTAGGGTTTCAAATGTACATTCCTGCAGGGTGTCTGAGAAGCCCTCCAATCATCAAATCTGAATTTTTCCTCAAACCAAAAAAAATCACTCTCAAACAATCAAAACGGTTCTAAAAACCTCTATGAAATGTATCTTCTTTAATAGTCTGTCTTGTTTAGGCACATTTTCATTAAGGTGAACAATGCTGTCAAATGGTAGTTACTGTAAATCGGCATGCTTTTAGTGCCTGGCTAGGGTTAGGGTTACAAGAACCATAGACTTTTGCCCGCAGTTACACTTTTAGCTGCACTTTAAATGACAAAATGAAGAGAGTTTACCCATTAGAACAGGTATTCTTCACACTTTTCATCTGGCTCAGCTTTGGGATAAAATCAACGAATGTGGCAATATACAAAAAGGTGACCAAAACTGTCTGAAAACTAAAAGTGCAGATAGGAGCAAATTAACACTCATCCTAAAGATAACTGGGGGCCCAGAATGCAGCACTGACAGTAAAAAACTTCTACCTAGTGTGGGAATGCTAACCCTAACCCTAGCTAGGGTTTCAAATGTACATTCCTGCAAGGTGTCTGAGAAGCTCTCCAATCATCAAATCTGAATTTTTTCCTCAAACCAAAAAAAATCACTCTCAAACAATCAAAACGGTTCTAAAATCCACTAGGAAATGTATCTTCTTTAATAATCTGCCTTGTTTAGGCACATTTTCATTAAGGTGAAAAATGATGTCAAATGGTAGTTAAATCGGCATGCTTTTAGTGCCTGGCTAGGGTTAGGGTTACAAGAACCATAGAATTTTGCCCGCAGTTACACTTTTAGCTGCACTTTAAATGACAAAATGAAGAGAGTTTACCCATTAGAACAGGTATTCTTCACACTTTTCATCTGGCTCAATTTTGGGATAAAATCAACGAATGGGGCAATATACAAAAAGGTGACCAAAACTGTCTGAAAACTAAAAGTGCAGATAGGAGCAAATTAACACTCATCCTAAAGATAACTGGGGGCCCAGAATGCAGCACTGACAGTAAAAAACTTCTACCTAGTGTGGGAATGCTAACCCTAACCCTAGCTAGGGTTTCAAATGTACATTCCTGCAGGGTGTCTGAGAAGCCCTCCAATCATCAAATCTGAATTTTTTCCTCAAAACAAAAAAAATCACTCTCAAACAATGAAAACAGTTCTTTAAATCTCTAGGAAATGTATCCTCTTTAATAATCTGTCTTGTTTAGGCACATTTTCATTAAGGTGAACAATGCTGTCAAATGGTAGTTACTGTAAATCGGCATGCTTTTAGTGCCTGGCTAGGGTTAGGGTTACAAGAACCATAGAATTTTGCCCGCAGTTACACTTTTAGCTGCACTTTAAATGACAAAATGAAGAGAGTTTACCCATTAGAACAGGTATTCTTCACACTTTTCATCTGGCTCAGTTTTGGGATAAAATCAACGAATGGGGCAATATACAAAAAGGTGACCAAAACTGTCTGAAAACTAAAAGTGCAGATAGGAGCAAATTAACACTCATCCTAAAGATAACTGGGGGCCCAGAATGCAGCACTGACAGTAAAAAACTTCTACCTAGTGTGGGAATGCTAACCCTAACCCTAGCTAGGGTTTCAAATGTACATTCCTGCAGGGTGTCTGAGAAGCCCTCCAATCATCAAATCTGAATTTTTCCTCAAACCAAAAAAAATCACTCTCAAACAATCAAAACGGTTCTAAAAACCTCTAGGAAATGTATCTTCTTTAATAGTCTGCCTTGTTTAGGCACATTTTCAGTAAGGTGAAAAATGCTGTCAAATGGTAGTTAAATCGGCATGCTTTTAGTGCCTGGCTAGGGTTAGGGTTACAAGAACCATAGAATTTTGCCCGCAGTTACACTTTTAGCTGCACTTTAAATGGCAAAATGAAGAGAGTTTACCCATTAGAACAGGTATTCTTCACACTTTTCATCTGGCTCAATTTTGGGATAAAATCAACGAATGGGGCAATATACAAAAAGGTGACCAAAACTGTCTGAAAACTAAAAGTGCAGATAGGAGCAAATTAACACTCATCCTAAAGATAACTGGGGGCCCAGAATGCAGCACTGACAGTAAAAAACTTCTACCTAGTGTGGGAATGCTAACCCTAACCCTAGCTAGGGTTTCAAATGTACATTCCTGCAGGGTGTCTGAGAAGCCCTCCAATCATCAAATCTGAATTTTTTCCTCAAAACAAAAAAAATCACTCTCAAACAATGAAAACAGTTCTTTAAATCTCTAGGAAATGTATCCTTTTTAATAATCTGTCTTGTTTAGGCACATTTTCATTAAGGTGAACAATGCTGTCAAATGGTAGTTACTGTAAATCGGCATGCTTTTAGTGCCTGGCTAGGGTTAGGGTTACAAGAACCATAGAATTTTGCCCGCAGTTACACTTTTAGCTGCACTTTAAATGACAAAATGAAGAGAGTTTACCCATTAGAACAGGTATTCTTCACACTTTTCATCTGGCTCAGTTTTGGGATAAAATCAACGAATGTGGCAATATACAAAAAGGTGACCAAAACTGTCTGAAAACTAAAAGTGCAGATAGGAGCAAATTAAGACTCATCCTAAAGATAACTGGGGGCCCAGAATGCAGCACTGACAGTAAAAAACTTCTACCTAGTGTGGGAATGCTAACCCTAACCCTAGCTAGGGTTTCAAATGTACATTCCTGCAGGGTGTCTGAGAAGCCCTCCAATCATCAAATCTGAATTTTTCCTCAAACCAAAAAAAATCACTCTCAAACAATCAAAACGGTTCTAAAAACCTCTATGAAATGTATCTTCTTTAATAGTCTGTCTTGTTTAGGCACATTTTCATTAAGGTGAACAATGCTGTCAAATGGTAGTTACTGTAAATCGGCATGCTTTTAGTGCCTGGCTAGGGTTAGGGTTACAAGAACCATAGAATTTTGCCCGCAGTTACACTTTTAGCTGCACTTTAAATGACAAAATGAAGAGAGTTTACCCATTAGAACAGGTATTCTTCACACTTTTCATCTGGCTCAGCTTTGGGATAAAATCAACGAATGTGGCAATATACAAAAAGGTGACCAAAACTGTCTGAAAACTAAAAGTGCAGATAGGAGCAAATTAACACTCATCCTAAAGATAACTGGGGGCCCAGAATGCAGCACTGACAGTAAAAAACTTCTACCTAGTGTGGGAATGCTAACCCTAACCCTAGCTAGGGTTTCAAATGTACATTCCTGCAGGGTGTCTGAGAAGCCCTTCAATCATCAAATCTGAATTTTTTCCTCAAACCAAAAAAAATCACTCTCAAACAATCAAAACGGTTTTTAAAACCTCTAGGAAATGTATATTGTTTAATATTCTGCCTTGTTCAGGCACATTTTCAGTAAGGTGAACAATGCTGTCAAATGGTAGTTACTGTAAATCGGCATGCTTTTAGTGCCTGGCTAGGGTTAGGGTTACAAGAACCATAGAATTTTGCCCGCAGTTACACTTTTAGCTGCACTTTAAATGACAAAATGAAGAGAGTTTACCCATTAGAACAGGTATTCTTCACACTTTTCATCTGGCTCAGTTTTGGGATAAAATCAACGAATGTGGCAATATACAAAAAGGTGACCAAAACTGTCTGAAAACTAAAAGTGCAGATAGGAGCAAATTAACACTCATCCTAAAGATAACTGGGGGCCCAGAATGCAGCACTGACAGTAAAAAACTTCTACCTAGTGTGGGAATGCTAACCCTAACCCTAGCTAGGGTTTCAAATGTACATTCCTGCAGGGTGTCTGAGAAGCCCTCCAATCATCAAATCTGAATTTTTCCTCAAACCAAAAAAAAAACTCTCAAACAATCAAAACGGTTCTAAAAACCTCTAGGAAATGTATCTTCTTTAATAGTCTGTCTTGTTTAGGCTCATTTTCATTAAGGTGAACAATGCTGTCAAATGGTAGTTACTGTAAATCGGCATGCTTTTAGTGCCTGGCTAGGGTTAGGGTTACAAGAACCATAGAATTTTGCCCGCAGTTACACTTTTAGCTGCACTTTAAATGACAAAATGAAGAGAGTTTACCCATTAGAACAGGTATTCTTCACACTTTTCATCTGGCTCAGTTTTGGGATAAAATCAACGAATGTGGCAATATACAAAAAGGTGATCAAAACTGTCTGAAAACTAAAAGTGCAGATAGGAGCAAATTAACACTCATCCTAAAGATAACTGGGGGCCCAGAATGCAGCACTGACAGTAAAAAACTTCTACCTAGTGTGGGAATGCTAACCCTAACCCTAGCTAGGGTTTCAAATGTACATTCCTGCAGGGTGTCTGAGAAGCCCTCCAATCATCAAATCTGAATTTTTCCTCAAACCAAAAAAAATCACTCTCAAACAATCAAAACGGTTCTAAAAACCTCTATGAAATGTATCTTCTTTAATAGTCTGTCTTGTTTAGGCACATTTTCATTAAGGTGAACAATGCTGTCAAATGGTAGTTACTGTAAATCGGCATGCTTTGAGTGCCTGGCTAGGGTTAGGGTTACAAGAACCATAGACTTTTGCCCGCAGTTACACTTTTAGCTGCACTTTAAATGACAAAATGAAGAGAGTTTACCCATTAGAACAGGTATTCTTCACACTTTTCATCTGGCTCAGCTTTGGGATAAAATCAACGAATGTGGCAATATACAAAAAGGTGACCAAAACTGTCTGAAAACTAAAAGTGCAGATAGGAGCAAATTAACACTCATCCTAAAGATAACTGGGGGCCCAGAATGCAGCACTGACAGTAAAAAACTTCTACCTAGTGTGGGAATGCTAACCCTAACCCTAGCTAGGGTTTCAAATGTACATTCCTGCAGGGTGTCTGATAAGCCCTTCAATCATCAAATCTGAATTTTTTCCTCAAACCAAAAAAAATCACTCTCAAACAATCAAAACGGTTTTTAAAACCTCTAGGAAATGTATATTGTTTAATATTCTGCCTTGTTCAGGCACATTTTCAGTAAGGTGAACAATGCTGTCAAATGGTAGTTACTGTAAATCGGCATGCTTTTAGTGCCTGGCTAGGGTTAGGGTTACAAGAACCATAGAATTTTGCCCGCAGTTACACTTTTAGCTGCACTTTAAATGACAAAATGAAGAGAGTTTACCCATTAGAACAGGTATTCTTCACACTTTTCATCTGGCTCAGTTTTGGGATAAAATCAACGAATGGGGCAATATACAAAAAGGTGACCAAAACTGTCTGAAAACTAAAAGTGCAGATAGGAGCAAATTAACACTCATCCTAAAGATAACTGGGGGCCCAGAATGCAGCACTGACAGTAAAAAACTTCTACCTAGTGTGGGAATGCTAACCCTAACCCTAGCTAGGGTTTCAAATGTACATTCCTGCAGGGTGTCTGAGAAGCCCTCCAATCATCAAATCTGAATTTTTCCTCAAACCAAAAAAAATCACTCTCAAACAATCAAAACGGTTCTAAAAACCTCTAGGAAATGTATCTTCTTTAATAGTATGTCTTGTTTAGGCTCATTTTCATTAAGGTGAACAATGCTGTCAAATGGTAGTTACTGTAAATCGGCATGCTTTTAGTGCCTGGCTAGGGTTAGGGTTACAAGAACCATAGAATTTTGCCCGCAGTTACACTTTTAGCTGCACTTTAAATGACAAAATGAAGAGAGTTTACCCATTAGAACAGGTATTCTTCACACTTTTCATCTGGCTCAGTTTTGGGATAAAATCAACGAATGTGGCAATATACAAAAAGGTGACCAAAACTGTCTGAAAACTAAAAGTGCAGATAGGAGCAAATTAACACTCATCCTAAAGATAACTGGGGGACCAGAATGCAGCACTGACAGTAAAAAACTTCTACCTAGTGTGGGAATGCTAACCCTAACCCTAGCTAGGGTTTCAAATGTACATTCCTGCAGGGTGTCTGAGAAGCCCTTCAATCATCAAATCTGAATTTTTTCCTCAAACCAAAAAAAATCACTCTCAAACAATCAAAACGGTTTTTAAAACCTCTAGGAAATGTATATTGTTTAATATTCTGCCTTGTTCAGGCACATTTTCAGTAAGGTGAACAACGCTGTCAAATGGTAGTTACTGTAAATCGGCATGCTTTTAGTGCCTGGCTAGGGTTAAGGTTACAAGAACCATAGAATTTTGCCCGCAGTTACACTTTTAGCTGCACTTTAAATGACAAAATGAAGAGAGTTTACCCATTAGAACAGGTATTCTTCACACTTTTCATCTGGCTCAGTTTTGGGATAAAATCAACGAATGTGGCAATATACAAAAAGGTGACCAAAACTGTCTGAAAACTAAAAGTGCAGATAGGAGCAAATTAACACTCATCCTAAAGATAACTGGGGGCCCAGAATGCAGCACTGACAGTAAAAAACTTCTACCTAGTGTGGGAATGCTAACCCTAACCCTAGCTAGGGTTTCAAATGTACATTCCTGCAGGGTGTCTGAGAAGCCCTCCAATCATCAAATCTGAATTTTTCCTCAAACCAAAAAAAATCACTCTCAAACAATCAAAACGGTTCTAAAAACCTCTAGGAAATGTATCTTCTTTAATAGTCTGCCTTGTTTAGGCACATTTTCAGTAAGGTGAAAAATGCTGTCAAATGGTAGTTAAATCGGCATGCTTTTAGTGCCTGGCTAGGGTTAGGGTTACAAGAACCATAGAATTTTGCCCGCAGTTACACTTTTAGCTGCACTTTAAATGGCAAAATGAAGAGAGTTTACCCATTAGAACAGGTATTCTTCACACTTTTCATCTGGCTCAATTTTGGGATAAAATCAACGAATGGGGCAATATACAAAAAGGTGACCAAAACTGTCTGAAAACTAAAAGTGCAGATAGGAGCAAATTAACACTCATCCTAAAGATAACTGGGGGCCCAGAATGCAGCACTGACAGTAAAAAACTTCTACCTAGTGTGGGAATGCTAACCCTAACCCTAGCTAGGGTTTCAAATGTACATTCCTGCAGGGTGTCTGAGAAGCCCTCCAATCATCAAATCTGAATTTTTTCCTCAAAACAAAAAAAATCACTCTCAAAGAATGAAAACAGTTCTTTAAATCTCTAGGAAATGTATCCTCTTTAATAATCTGTCTTGTTTAGGCACATTTTCATTAAGGTGAACAATGCTGTCAAATGGTAGTTACTGTAAATCGGCATGCTTTTAGTGCCTGGCTAGGGTTAGGGTTACAAGAACCATAGAATTTTGCCCGCAGTTACACTTTTAGCTGCACTTTAAATGACAAAATGAAGAGAGTTTACCCATTAGAACAGGTATTCTTCACACTTTTCATCTGGCTCAGTTTTGGGATAAAATCAACGAATGTGGCAATATACAAAAAGGTGACCAAAACTGTCTGAAAACTAAAAGTGCAGATAGGAGCAAATTAACACTCATCCTAAAGATAACTGGGGGCCCAGAATGCAGCACTGACAGTAAAAAACTTCTACCTAGTGTGGGAATGCTAACCCTAACCCTAGCTAGGGTTTCAAATGTACATTCCTGCAGGGTGTCTGAGAAGCCCTCCAATCATCAAATCTGAATTTTTCCTCAAACCAAAAAAAATCACTCTCAAACAATCAAAACGGTTCTAAAAACCTCTATGAAATGTATCTTCTTTAATAGTCTGTCTTGTTTAGGCACATTTTCATTAAGGTGAACAATGCTGTCAAATGGTAGTTACTGTAAATCGGCATGCTTTTAGTGCCTGGCTAGGGTTAGGGTTACAAGAACCATAGAATTTTGCCCGCAGTTACACTTTTAGCTGCACTTTAAATGACAAAATGAAGAGAGTTTACCCATTAGAACAGGTATTCTTCACACTTTTCATCTGGCTCAGCTTTGGGATAAAATCAACGAATGTGGCAATATACAAAAAGGTGACCAAAACTGTCTGAAAACTAAAAGTGCAGATAGGAGCAAATTAACACTCATCCTAAAGATAACTGGGGGCCCAGAATGCAGCACTGACAGTAAAAAACTTCTACCTAGTGTGGGAATGCTAACCCTAACCCTAGCTAGGGTTTCAAATGTACATTCCTGCAGGGTGTCTGAGAAGCCCTCCAATCATCAAATCTGAATTTTTCCTCAAACCAAAAAAAATCACTCTCAAACAATCAAAACGGTTCTAAAAACCTCTAGGAAATGTATCTTCTTTAATAGTCTGTCTTGTTTAGGCTCATTTTCATTAAGGTGAACAATGCTGTCAAATGGTAGTTACTGTAAATCGGCATGCTTTTAGTGCCTGGCTAGGGTTAGGGTTACAAGAACCATAGAATTTTGCCCGCAGTTACACTTTTAGCTGCACTTTAAATGACAAAATGAAGAGAGTTTACCCATTAGAACAGGTATTCTTCACACTTTTCATCTGGCTCAGTTTTGGGATAAAATCAACGAATGTGGCAATATACAAAAAGGTGACCAAAACTGTCTGAAAACTAAAAGTGCAGATAGGAGCAAATTAACACTCATCCTAAAGATAACTGGGGGCCCAGAATGCAGCACTGACAGTAAAAAACTTCTACCTAGTGTGGGAATGCTAACCCTAACCCTAGCTAGGGTTTCAAATGTACATTCCTGCAGGGTGTCTGAGAAGCCCTCCAATCATCAAATCTGATTTTTTCCTCAAACCAAAAAAAATCACTCTCAAACAATCAAAACGGTTCTAAAAACCTCTAGGAAATGTATCTTCTTTAATAGTCTGCCTTGTTTAGGCACATTTTCAGTAAGGTGAAAAATGCTGTCAAATGGTAGTTAAATCGGCATGCTTTTAGTGCCTGGCTAGGGTTAGGGTTACAAGAACCATAGAATTTTGCCCGCAGTTACACTTTTAGCTGCACTTTAAATGACAAAATGAAGAGAGTTTACCCATTAGAACAGGTATTCTTCACACTTTTCATCTGGCTCAGTTTTGGGATAAAATCAACGAATGTGGCAATATACAAAAAGGTGACCAAAACTGTCTGAAAACTAAAAGTGCAGATAGGAGCAAATTAAGACTCATCCTAAAGATAACTGGGGGCCCAGAATGCAGCACTGACAGTAAAAAACTTCTACCTAGTGTGGGAATGCTAACCCTAACCCTAGCTAGGGTTTCAAATGTACATTCCTGCAGGGTGTCTGAGAAGCCCTCCAATCATCAAATCTGAATTTTTCCTCAAACCAAAAAAAATCACTCTCAAACAATCAAAACGGTTCTAAAAACCTCTATGAAATGTATCTTCTTTAATAGTCTGTCTTGTTTAGGCACATTTTCATTAAGGTGAACAATGCTGTCAAATGGTAGTTACTGTAAATCGGCATGCTTTTAGTGCCTGGCTAGGGTTAGGGTTACAAGAACCATAGAATTTTGCCCGCAGTTACACTTTTAGCTGCACTTTAAATGACAAAATGAAGAGAGTTTACCCATTAGAACAGGTATTCTTCACACTTTTCATCTGGCTCAGCTTTGGGATAAAATCAACGAATGTGGCAATATACAAAAAGGTGACCAAAACTGTCTGAAAACTAAAAGTGCAGATAGGAGCAAATTAACACTCATCCTAAAGATAACTGGGGGCCCAGAATGCAGCACTGACAGTAAAAAACTTCTACCTAGTGTGGGAATGCTAACCCTAACCCTAGCTAGGGTTTCAAATGTACATTCCTGCAGGGTGTCTGAGAAGCCCTTCAATCATCAAATCTGAATTTTTTCCTCAAACCAAAAAAAATCACTCTCAAACAATCAAAACGGTTTTTAAAACCTCTAGGAAATGTATATTGTTTAATATTCTGCCTTGTTCAGGCACATTTTCAGTAAGGTGAACAATGCTGTCAAATGGTAGTTACTGTAAATCGGCATGCTTTTAGTGCCTGGCTAGGGTTAGGGTTACAAGAACCATAGAATTTTGCCCGCAGTTACACTTTTAGCTGCACTTTAAATGACAAAATGAAGAGAGTTTACCCATTAGAACAGGTATTCTTCACACTTTTCATCTGGCTCAGTTTTGGGATAAAATCAACGAATGTGGCAATATACAAAAAGGTGACCAAAACTGTCTGAAAACTAAAAGTGCAGATAGGAGCAAATTAACACTCATCCTAAAGATAACTGGGGGCCCAGAATGCAGCACTGACAGTAAAAAACTTCTACCTAGTGTGGGAATGCTAACCCTAACCCTAGCTAGGGTTTCAAATGTACATTCCTGCAGGGTGTCTGAGAAGCCCTCCAATCATCAAATCTGAATTTTTCCTCAAACCAAAAAAAAAACTCTCAAACAATCAAAACGGTTCTAAAAACCTCTAGGAAATGTATCTTCTTTAATAGTCTGTCTTGTTTAGGCTCATTTTCATTAAGGTGAACAATGCTGTCAAATGGTAGTTACTGTAAATCGGCATGCTTTTAGTGCCTGGCTAGGGTTAGGGTTACAAGAACCATAGAATTTTGCCCGCAGTTACACTTTTAGCTGCACTTTAAATGACAAAATGAAGAGAGTTTACCCATTAGAACAGGTATTCTTCACACTTTTCATCTGGCTCAGTTTTGGGATAAAATCAACGAATGTGGCAATATACAAAAAGGTGATCAAAACTGTCTGAAAACTAAAAGTGCAGATAGGAGCAAATTAACACTCATCCTAAAGATAACTGGGGGCCCAGAATGCAGCACTGACAGTAAAAAACTTCTACCTAGTGTGGGAATGCTAACCCTAACCCTAGCTAGGGTTTCAAATGTACATTCCTGCAGGGTGTCTGAGAAGCCCTCCAATCATCAAATCTGAATTTTTCCTCAAACCAAAAAAAATCACTCTCAAACAATCAAAACGGTTCTAAAAACCTCTATGAAATGTATCTTCTTTAATAGTCTGTCTTGTTTAGGCACATTTTCATTAAGGTGAACAATGCTGTCAAATGGTAGTTACTGTAAATCGGCATGCTTTGAGTGCCTGGCTAGGGTTAGGGTTACAAGAACCATAGACTTTTGCCCGCAGTTACACTTTTAGCTGCACTTTAAATGACAAAATGAAGAGAGTTTACCCATTAGAACAGGTATTCTTCACACTTTTCATCTGGCTCAGCTTTGGGATAAAATCAACGAATGTGGCAATATACAAAAAGGTGACCAAAACTGTCTGAAAACTAAAAGTGCAGATAGGAGCAAATTAACACTCATCCTAAAGATAACTGGGGGCCCAGAATGCAGCACTGACAGTAAAAAACTTCTACCTAGTGTGGGAATGCTAACCCTAACCCTAGCTAGGGTTTCAAATGTACATTCCTGCAGGGTGTCTGATAAGCCCTTCAATCATCAAATCTGAATTTTTTCCTCAAACCAAAAAAAATCACTCTCAAACAATCAAAACGGTTTTTAAAACCTCTAGGAAATGTATATTGTTTAATATTCTGCCTTGTTCAGGCACATTTTCAGTAAGGTGAACAATGCTGTCAAATGGTAGTTACTGTAAATCGGCATGCTTTTAGTGCCTGGCTAGGGTTAGGGTTACAAGAACCATAGAATTTTGCCCGCAGTTACACTTTTAGCTGCACTTTAAATGACAAAATGAAGAGAGTTTACCCATTAGAACAGGTATTCTTCACACTTTTCATCTGGCTCAGTTTTGGGATAAAATCAACGAATGGGGCAATATACAAAAAGGTGACCAAAACTGTCTGAAAACTAAAAGTGCAGATAGGAGCAAATTAACACTCATCCTAAAGATAACTGGGGGCCCAGAATGCAGCACTGACAGTAAAAAACTTCTACCTAGTGTGGGAATGCTAACCCTAACCCTAGCTAGGGTTTCAAATGTACATTCCTGCAGGGTGTCTGAGAAGCCCTCCAATCATCAAATCTGAATTTTTCCTCAAACCAAAAAAAATCACTCTCAAACAATCAAAACGGTTCTAAAAACCTCTAGGAAATGTATCTTCTTTAATAGTATGTCTTGTTTAGGCTCATTTTCATTAAGGTGAACAATGCTGTCAAATGGTAGTTACTGTAAATCGGCATGCTTTTAGTGCCTGGCTAGGGTTAGGGTTACAAGAACCATAGAATTTTGCCCGCAGTTACACTTTTAGCTGCACTTTAAATGACAAAATGAAGAGAGTTTACCCATTAGAACAGGTATTCTTCACACTTTTCATCTGGCTCAGTTTTGGGATAAAATCAACGAATGTGGCAATATACAAAAAGGTGACCAAAACTGTCTGAAAACTAAAAGTGCAGATAGGAGCAAATTAACACTCATCCTAAAGATAACTGGGGGACCAGAATGCAGCACTGACAGTAAAAAACTTCTACCTAGTGTGGGAATGCTAACCCTAACCCTAGCTAGGGTTTCAAATGTACATTCCTGCAGGGTGTCTGAGAAGCCCTTCAATCATCAAATCTGAATTTTTTCCTCAAACCAAAAAAAATCACTCTCAAACAATCAAAACGGTTTTTAAAACCTCTAGGAAATGTATATTGTTTAATATTCTGCCTTGTTCAGGCACATTTTCAGTAAGGTGAACAACGCTGTCAAATGGTAGTTACTGTAAATCGGCATGCTTTTAGTGCCTGGCTAGGGTTAAGGTTACAAGAACCATAGAATTTTGCCCGCAGTTACACTTTTAGCTGCACTTTAAATGACAAAATGAAGAGAGTTTACCCATTAGAACAGGTATTCTTCACACTTTTCATCTGGCTCAGTTTTGGGATAAAATCAACGAATGTGGCAATATACAAAAAGGTGACCAAAACTGTCTGAAAACTAAAAGTGCAGATAGGAGCAAATTAACACTCATCCTAAAGATAACTGGGGGCCCAGAATGCAGCACTGACAGTAAAAAACTTCTACCTAGTGTGGGAATGCTAACCCTAACCCTAGCTAGGGTTTCAAATGTACATTCCTGCAGGGTGTCTGAGAAGCCCTCCAATCATCAAATCTGAATTTTTCCTCAAACCAAAAAAAATCACTCTCAAACAATCAAAACGGTTCTAAAAACCTCTAGGAAATGTATCTTCTTTAATAGTCTGCCTTGTTTAGGCACATTTTCAGTAAGGTGAAAAATGCTGTCAAATGGTAGTTAAATCGGCATGCTTTTAGTGCCTGGCTAGGGTTAGGGTTACAAGAACCATAGAATTTTGCCCGCAGTTACACTTTTAGCTGCACTTTAAATGGCAAAATGAAGAGAGTTTACCCATTAGAACAGGTATTCTTCACACTTTTCATCTGGCTCAATTTTGGGATAAAATCAACGAATGGGGCAATATACAAAAAGGTGACCAAAACTGTCTGAAAACTAAAAGTGCAGATAGGAGCAAATTAACACTCATCCTAAAGATAACTGGGGGCCCAGAATGCAGCACTGACAGTAAAAAACTTCTACCTAGTGTGGGAATGCTAACCCTAACCCTAGCTAGGGTTTCAAATGTACATTCCTGCAGGGTGTCTGAGAAGCCCTCCAATCATCAAATCTGAATTTTTTCCTCAAAACAAAAAAAATCACTCTCAAAGAATGAAAACAGTTCTTTAAATCTCTAGGAAATGTATCCTCTTTAATAATCTGTCTTGTTTAGGCACATTTTCATTAAGGTGAACAATGCTGTCAAATGGTAGTTACTGTAAATCGGCATGCTTTTAGTGCCTGGCTAGGGTTAGGGTTACAAGAACCATAGAATTTTGCCCGCAGTTACACTTTTAGCTGCACTTTAAATGACAAAATGAAGAGAGTTTACCCATTAGAACAGGTATTCTTCACACTTTTCATCTGGCTCAGTTTTGGGATAAAATCAACGAATGTGGCAATATACAAAAAGGTGACCAAAACTGTCTGAAAACTAAAAGTGCAGATAGGAGCAAATTAACACTCATCCTAAAGATAACTGGGGGCCCAGAATGCAGCACTGACAGTAAAAAACTTCTACCTAGTGTGGGAATGCTAACCCTAACCCTAGCTAGGGTTTCAAATGTACATTCCTGCAGGGTGTCTGAGAAGCCCTCCAATCATCAAATCTGAATTTTTCCTCAAACCAAAAAAAATCACTCTCAAACAATCAAAACGGTTCTAAAAACCTCTAGGAAATGTATCTTCTTTAATAGTCTGTCTTGTTTAGGCACATTTTCATTAAGGTGAACAATGCTGTCAAATGGTAGTTACTGTAAATCGGCATGCTTTTAGTGCCTGGCTAGGGTTAGGGTTACAAGAACCATAGAATTTTGCCCGCAGTTACACTTTTAGCTGCACTTTAAATGACAAAATGAAGAGAGTTTACCCATTAGAACAGGTATTCTTCACACTTTTCATCTGGCTCAGCTTTGGGATAAAATCAACGAATGTGGCAATATACAAAAAGGTGACCAAAACTGTCTGAAAACTAAAAGTGCAGATAGGAGCAAATTAACACTCATCCTAAAGATAACTGGGGGCCCAGAATGCAGCACTGACAGTAAAAAACTTCTACCTAGTGTGGGAATGCTAACCCTAACCCTAGCTAGGGTTTCAAATGTACATTCCTGCAGGGTGTCTGAGAAGCCCTCCAATCATCAAATCTGAATTTTTCCTCAAACCAAAAAAAATCACTCTCAAACAATCAAAACGGTTCTAAAAACCTCTAGGAAATGTATCTTCTTTAATAGTCTGTCTTGTTTAGGCTCATTTTCATTAAGGTGAACAATGCTGTCAAATGGTAGTTACTGTAAATCGGCATGCTTTTAGTGCCTGGCTAGGGTTAGGGTTACAAGAACCATAGAATTTTGCCCGCAGTTACACTTTTAGCTGCACTTTAAATGACAAAATGAAGAGAGTTTACCCATTAGAACAGGTATTCTTCACACTTTTCATCTGGCTCAGTTTTGGGATAAAATCAACGAATGTGGCAATATACAAAAAGGTGACCAAAACTGTCTGAAAACTAAAAGTGCAGATAGGAGCAAATTAACACTCATCCTAAAGATAACTGGGGGCCCAGAATGCAGCACTGACAGTAAAAAACTTCTACCTAGTGTGGGAATGCTAACCCTAACCCTAGCTAGGGTTTCAAATGTACATTCCTGCAGGGTGTCTGAGAAGCCCTCCAATCATCAAATCTGATTTTTTCCTCAAACCAAAAAAAATCACTCTCAAACAATCAAAACGGTTCTAAAAACCTCTATGAAATGTATCTTCTTTAATAGTCTGTCTTGTTTAGGCACATTTTCATTAAGGTGAACAATGCTGTCAAATGGTAGTTACTGTAAATCGGCATGCTTTTAGTGCCTGGCTAGGGTTAGGGTTACAAGAACCATAGAATTTTGCCCGCAGTTACACTTTTAGCTGCACTTTAAATGACAAAATGAAGAGAGTTTACCCATTAGAACAGGTATTCTTCACACTTTTCATCTGGCTCAGCTTTGGGATAAAATCAACGAATGTGGCAATATACAAAAAGGTGACCAAAACTGTCTGAAAACTAAAAGTGCAGATAGGAGCAAATTAACACTCATCCTAAAGATAACTGGGGGCCCAGAATGCAGCACTGACAGTAAAAAAGTTCTACCTAGTGTGGGAATGCTAACCCTAACCCTAGCTAGGGTTTCAAATGTACATTCCTGCAGGGTGTCTGAGAAGCCCTTCAATCATCAAATCTGAATTTTTTCTCAAACCAAAAAAAATCACTCTCAAACAATCAAAACGGTTTTTAAAACCTCTAGGAAATGTATATTGTTTAATATTCTGCCTTGTTCAGGCACATTTTCAGTAAGGTGAACAATGCTGTCAAATGGTAGTTACTGTAAATCGGCATGCTTTTAGTGCCTGGCTAGGGTTAGGGTTACAAGAACCATAGAATTTTGCCCGCAGTTACACTTTTAGCTGCACTTTAAATGACAAAATGAAGAGAGTTTACCCATTAGAACAGGTATTCTTCACACTTTTCATCTGGCTCAGTTTTGGGATAAAATCAACGAATGGGGCAATATACAAAAAGGTGACCAAAACTGTCTGAAAACTAAAAGTGCAGATAGGAGCAAATTAACACTCATCCTAAAGATAACTGGGGGACCAGAATGCAGCACTGACAGTAAAAAACTTCTACCTAGTGTGGGAATGCTAACCCTAACCCTAGCTAGGGTTTCAAATGTACATTCCTGCAGGGTGTCTGAGAAGCCCTCCAATCATCAAATCTGAATTTTTCCTCAAACCAAAAAAAATCACTCTCAAACAATCAAAACGGTTCTAAAAACCTCTAGGAAATGTATCTTCTTTAATAGTCTGTCTTGTTTAGGCTCATTTTCATTAAGGTGAACAATGCTGTCAAATGGTAGTTACTGTAAATCGGCATGCTTTTAGTGCCTGGCTAGGGTTAGGGTTACAAGAACCATAGAATTTTGCCCGCAGTTACACTTTTAGCTGCACTTTAAATGACAAAATGAAGAGAGTTTACCCATTAGAACAGGTATTCTTCACACTTTTCATCTGGCTCAGTTTTGGGATAAAATCAACGAATGTGGCAATATACAAAAAGGTGACCAAAACTGTCTGAAAACTAAAAGTGCAGATAGGAGCAAATTAACACTCATCCTAAAGATAACTGGGGGACCAGAATGCAGCACTGACAGTAAAAAACTTCTACCTAGTGTGGGAATGCTAACCCTAACCCTAGCTAGGGTTTCAAATGTACATTCCTGCAGGGTGTCTGAGAAGCCCTTCAATCATCAAATCTGAATTTTTTCCTCAAACCAAAAAAAATCACTCTCAAACAATCAAAACGGTTTTTAAAACCTCTAGGAAATGTATATTGTTTAATATTCTGCCTTGTTCAGGCACATTTTCAGTAAGGTGAACAACGCTGTCAAATGGTAGTTAC
The DNA here is from genome assembly GCF_059453375.1 of Lepisosteus platostomus. Classification (NCBI taxonomy): domain Eukaryota; kingdom Metazoa; phylum Chordata; class Actinopteri; order Semionotiformes; family Lepisosteidae; genus Lepisosteus; species Lepisosteus platostomus. The sequence goes on along the minus strand of NC_142618.1, from coordinate 13,923,711 downwards.
TGTAAATCGGCATGCTTTTAGTGCCTGGCTAGGGTTAGGGTTACAAGAACCATAGAATTTTGCCCGCAGTTACACTTTTAGCTGCACTTTAAATGACAAAATGAAGAGAGTTTACCCATTAGAACAGGTATTCTTCACACTTTTCATCTGGCTCAGTTTTGGGATAAAATCAACGAATGTGGCAATATACAAAAAGGTGACCAAAACTGTCTGAAAACTAAAAGTGCAGATAGGAGCAAATTAACACTCATCCTAAAGATAACTGGGGGCCCAGAATGCAGCACTGACAGTAAAAAACTTCTACCTAGTGTGGGAATGCTAACCCTAACCCTAGCTAGGGTTTCAAATGTACATTCCTGCAGGGTGTCTGAGAAGCCCTCCAATCATCAAATCTGAATTTTTCCTCAAACCAAAAAAAATCACTCTCAAACAATCAAAACGGTTCTAAAAACCTCTAGGAAATGTATCTTCTTTAATAGTCTGCCTTGTTTAGGCACATTTTCAGTAAGGTGAAAAATGCTGTCAAATGGTAGTTAAATCGGCATGCTTTTAGTGCCTGGCTAGGGTTAGGGTTACAAGAACCATAGAATTTTGCCCGCAGTTACACTTTTAGCTGCACTTTAAATGACAAAATGAAGAGAGTTTACCCATTAGAACAGGTATTCTTCACACTTTTCATCTGGCTCAATTTTGGGATAAAATCAACGAATGGGGCAATATACAAAAAGGTGACCAAAACTGTCTGAAAACTAAAAGTGCAGATAGGAGCAAATTAACACTCATCCTAAAGATAACTGGGGGCCCAGAATGCAGCACTGACAGTAAAAAACTTCTACCTAGTGTGGGAATGCTAACCCTAACCCTAGCTAGGGTTTCAAATGTACATTCCTGCAGGGTGTCTGAGAAGCCCTCCAATCATCAAATCTGAATTTTTTCCTCAAAACAAAAAAAATCACTCTCAAACAATGAAAACAGTTCTTTAAATCTCTAGGAAATGTATCCTCTTTAATAATCTGTCTTGTTTAGGCACATTTTCATTAAGGTGAACAATGCTGTCAAATGGTAGTTACTGTAAATCGGCATGCTTTTAGTGCCTGGCTAGGGTTAGGGTTACAAGAACCATAGAATTTTGCCCGCAGTTACACTTTTAGCTGCACTTTAAATGACAAAATGAAGAGAGTTTACCCATTAGAACAGGGATTCTTCACACTTTTCATCTGGCTCAGTTTTGGGATAAAATCAACGAATGTGGCAATATACAAAAAGGTGACCAAAACTGTCTGAAAACTAAAAGTGCAGATAGGAGCAAATTAACACTCATCCTAAAGATAACTGGGGGCCCAGAATGCAGCACTGACAGTAAAAAACTTCTACCTAGTGTGGGAATGCTAACCCTAACCCTAGCTAGGGTTTCAAATGTACATTCCTGCAGGGTGTCTGAGAAGCCCTCCAATCATCAAATCTGAATTTTTCCTCAAACCAAAAAAAATCACTCTCAAACAATCAAAACGGTTCTAAAAACCTCTATGAAATGTATCTTCTTTAATAGTCTGTCTTGTTTAGGCACATTTTCATTAAGGTGAACAATGCTGTCAAATGGTAGTTACTGTAAATCGGCATGCTTTTAGTGCCTGGCTAGGGTTAGGGTTACAAGAACCATAGAATTTTGCCCGCAGTTACACTTTTAGCTGCACTTTAAATGACAAAATGAAGAGAGTTTACCCATTAGAACAGGTATTCTTCACACTTTTCATCTGGCTCAGCTTTGGGATAAAATCAACGAATGTGGCAATATACAAAAAGGTGACCAAAACTGTCTGAAAACTAAAAGTGCAGATAGGAGCAAATTAACACTCATCCTAAAGATAACTGGGGGCCCAGAATGCAGCACTGACAGTAAAAAACTTCTACCTAGTGTGGGAATGCTAACCCTAACCCTAGCTAGGGTTTCAAATGTACATTCCTGCAGGGTGTCTGAGAAGCCCTTCAATCATCAAATCTGAATTTTTTCCTCAAACCAAAAAAAATCACTCTCAAACAATCAAAACGGTTTTTAAAACCTCTAGGAAATGTATATTGTTTAATATTCTGCCTTGTTCAGGCACATTTTCAGTAAGGTGAACAATGCTGTCAAATGGTAGTTACTGTAAATCGGCATGCTTTTAGTGCCTGGCTAGGGTTAGGGTTACAAGAACCATAGAATTTTGCCCGCAGTTACACTTTTAGCTGCACTTTAAATGACAAAATGAAGAGAGTTTACCCATTAGAACAGGTATTCTTCACACTTTTCATCTGGCTCAGTTTTGGGATAAAATCAACGAATGGGGCAATATACAAAAAGGTGACCAAAACTGTCTGAAAACTAAAAGTGCAGATAGGAGCAAATTAACACTCATCCTAAAGATAACTGGGGGACCAGAATGCAGCACTGACAGTAAAAAACTTCTACCTAGTGTGGGAATGCTAACCCTAACCCTAGCTAGGGTTTCAAATGTACATTCCTGCAGGGTGTCTGAGAAGCCCTCCAATCATCAAATCTGAATTTTTCCTCAAACCAAAAAAAATCACTCTCAAACAATCAAAACGGTTCTAAAAACCTCTAGGAAATGTATCTTCTTTAATAGTCTGTCTTGTTTAGGCTCATTTTCATTAAGGTGAACAATGCTGTCAAATGGTAGTTACTGTAAATCGGCATGCTTTTAGTGCCTGGCTAGGGTTAGGGTTACAAGAACCATAGAATTTTGCCCGCAGTTACACTTTTAGCTGCACTTTAAATGACAAAATGAAGAGAGTTTACCCATTAGAACAGGTATTCTTCACACTTTTCATCTGGCTCAGTTTTGGGATAAAATCAACGAATGTGGCAATATACAAAAAGGTGACCAAAACTGTCTGAAAACTAAAAGTGCAGATAGGAGCAAATTAACACTCATCCTAAAGATAACTGGGGGCCCAGAATGCAGCACTGACAGTAAAAAAGTTCTACCTAGTGTGGGAATGCTAACCCTAACCCTAGCTAGGGTTTCAAATGTACATTCCTGCAGGGTGTCTGAGAAGCCCTTCAATCATCAAATCTGAATTTTTTCTCAAACCAAAAAAAATCACTCTCAAACAATCAAAACGGTTTTTAAAACCTCTAGGAAATGTATATTGTTTAATATTCTGCCTTGTTCAGGCACATTTTCAGTAAGGTGAACAATGCTGTCAAATGGTAGTTACTGTAAATCGGCATGCTTTTAGTGCCTGGCTAGGGTTAGGGTTACAAGAACCATAGAATTTTGCCCGCAGTTACACTTTTAGCTGCACTTTAAATGACAAAATGAAGAGAGTTTACCCATTAGAACAGGTATTCTTCACACTTTTCATCTGGCTCAGTTTTGGGATAAAATCAACGAATGGGGCAATATACAAAAAGGTGACCAAAACTGTCTGAAAACTAAAAGTGCAGATAGGAGCAAATTAACACTCATCCTAAAGATAACTGGGGGACCAGAATGCAGCACTGACAGTAAAAAACTTCTACCTAGTGTGGGAATGCTAACCCTAACCCTAGCTAGGGTTTCAAATGTACATTCCTGCAGGGTGTCTGAGAAGCCCTCCAATCATCAAATCTGAATTTTTCCTCAAACCAAAAAAAATCACTCTCAAACAATCAAAACGGTTCTAAAAACCTCTAGGAAATGTATCTTCTTTAATAGTCTGTCTTGTTTAGGCTCATTTTCATTAAGGTGAACAATGCTGTCAAATGGTAGTTACTGTAAATCGGCATGCTTTTAGTGCCTGGCTAGGGTTAGGGTTACAAGAACCATAGAATTTTGCCCGCAGTTACACTTTTAGCTGCACTTTAAATGACAAAATGAAGAGAGTTTACCCATTAGAACAGGTATTCTTCACACTTTTCATCTGGCTCAGTTTTGGGATAAAATCAACGAATGTGGCAATATACAAAAAGGTGACCAAAACTGTCTGAAAACTAAAAGTGCAGATAGGAGCAAATTAACACTCATCCTAAAGATAACTGGGGGACCAGAATGCAGCACTGACAGTAAAAAACTTCTACCTAGTGTGGGAATGCTAACCCTAACCCTAGCTAGGGTTTCAAATGTACATTCCTGCAGGGTGTCTGAGAAGCCCTTCAATCATCAAATCTGAATTTTTTCCTCAAACCAAAAAAAATCACTCTCAAACAATCAAAACGGTTTTTAAAACCTCTAGGAAATGTATATTGTTTAATATTCTGCCTTGTTCAGGCACATTTTCAGTAAGGTGAACAACGCTGTCAAATGGTAGTTACTGTAAATCGGCATGCTTTTAGTGCCTGGCTAGGGTTAGGGTTACAAGAACCATAGAATTTTGCCCGCAGTTACACTTTTAGCTGCACTTTAAATGACAAAATGAAGAGAGTTTACCCATTAGAACAGGTATTCTTCACACTTTTCATCTGGCTCAGTTTTGGGATAAAATCAACGAATGTGGCAATATACAAAAAGGTGACCAAAACTGTCTGAAAACTAAAAGTGCAGATAGGAGCAAATTAACACTCATCCTAAAGATAACTGGGGGCCCAGAATGCAGCACTGACAGTAAAAAACTTCTACCTAGTGTGGGAATGCTAACCCTAACCCTAGCTAGGGTTTCAAATGTACATTCCTGCAGGGTGTCTGAGAAGCCCTCCAATCATCAAATCTGAATTTTTCCTCAAACCAAAAAAAATCACTCTCAAACAATCAAAACGGTTCTAAAAACCTCTAGGAAATGTATCTTCTTTAATAGTCTGCCTTGTTTAGGCACATTTTCAGTAAGGTGAAAAATGCTGTCAAATGGTAGTTAAATCGGCATGCTTTTAGTGCCTGGCTAGGGTTAGGGTTACAAGAACCATAGAATTTTGCCCGCAGTTACACTTTTAGCTGCACTTTAAATGACAAAATGAAGAGAGTTTACCCATTAGAACAGGTATTCTTCACACTTTTCATCTGGCTCAATTTTGGGATAAAATCAACGAATGGGGCAATATACAAAAAGGTGACCAAAACTGTCTGAAAACTAAAAGTGCAGATAGGAGCAAATTAACACTCATCCTAAAGATAACTGGGGGCCCAGAATGCAGCACTGACAGTAAAAAACTTCTACCTAGTGTGGGAATGCTAACCCTAACCCTAGCTAGGGTTTCAAATGTACATTCCTGCAGGGTGTCTGAGAAGCCCTCCAATCATCAAATCTGAATTTTTTCCTCAAAACAAAAAAAATCACTCTCAAACAATGAAAACAGTTCTTTAAATCTCTAGGAAATGTATCCTCTTTAATAATCTGTCTTGTTTAGGCACATTTTCATTAAGGTGAACAATGCTGTCAAATGGTAGTTACTGTAAATCGGCATGCTTTTAGTGCCTGGCTAGGGTTAGGGTTACAAGAACCATAGAATTTTGCCCGCAGTTACACTTTTAGCTGCACTTTAAATGACAAAATGAAGAGAGTTTACCCATTAGAACAGGGATTCTTCACACTTTTCATCTGGCTCAGTTTTGGGATAAAATCAACGAATGTGGCAATATACAAAAAGGTGACCAAAACTGTCTGAAAACTAAAAGTGCAGATAGGAGCAAATTAACACTCATCCTAAAGATAACTGGGGGCCCAGAATGCAGCACTGACAGTAAAAAACTTCTACCTAGTGTGGGAATGCTAACCCTAACCCTAGCTAGGGTTTCAAATGTACATTCCTGCAGGGTGTCTGAGAAGCCCTCCAATCATCAAATCTGAATTTTTCCTCAAACCAAAAAAAATCACTCTCAAACAATCAAAACGGTTCTAAAAACCTCTATGAAATGTATCTTCTTTAATAGTCTGTCTTGTTTAGGCACATTTTCATTAAGGTGAACAATGCTGTCAAATGGTAGTTACTGTAAATCGGCATGCTTTTAGTGCCTGGCTAGGGTTAGGGTTACAAGAACCATAGAATTTTGCCCGCAGTTACACTTTTAGCTGCACTTTAAATGACAAAATGAAGAGAGTTTACCCATTAGAACAGGTATTCTTCACACTTTTCATCTGGCTCAGCTTTGGGATAAAATCAACGAATGTGGCAATATACAAAAAGGTGACCAAAACTGTCTGAAAACTAAAAGTGCAGATAGGAGCAAATTAACACTCATCCTAAAGATAACTGGGGGCCCAGAATGCAGCACTGACAGTAAAAAACTTCTACCTAGTGTGGGAATGCTAACCCTAACCCTAGCTAGGGTTTCAAATGTACATTCCTGCAGGGTGTCTGAGAAGCCCTTCAATCATCAAATCTGAATTTTTTCCTCAAACCAAAAAAAATCACTCTCAAACAATCAAAACGGTTTTTAAAACCTCTAGGAAATGTATATTGTTTAATATTCTGCCTTGTTCAGGCACATTTTCAGTAAGGTGAACAATGCTGTCAAATGGTAGTTACTGTAAATCGGCATGCTTTTAGTGCCTGGCTAGGGTTAGGGTTACAAGAACCATAGAATTTTGCCCGCAGTTACACTTTTAGCTGCACTTTAAATGACAAAATGAAGAGAGTTTACCCATTAGAACAGGTATTCTTCACACTTTTCATCTGGCTCAGTTTTGGGATAAAATCAACGAATGGGGCAATATACAAAAAGGTGACCAAAACTGTCTGAAAACTAAAAGTGCAGATAGGAGCAAATTAACACTCATCCTAAAGATAACTGGGGGACCAGAATGCAGCACTGACAGTAAAAAACTTCTACCTAGTGTGGGAATGCTAACCCTAACCCTAGCTAGGGTTTCAAATGTACATTCCTGCAGGGTGTCTGAGAAGCCCTCCAATCATCAAATCTGAATTTTTCCTCAAACCAAAAAAAATCACTCTCAAACAATCAAAACGGTTCTAAAAACCTCTAGGAAATGTATCTTCTTTAATAGTCTGTCTTGTTTAGGCTCATTTTCATTAAGGTGAACAATGCTGTCAAATGGTAGTTACTGTAAATCGGCATGCTTTTAGTGCCTGGCTAGGGTTAGGGTTACAAGAACCATAGAATTTTGCCCGCAGTTACACTTTTAGCTGCACTTTAAATGACAAAATGAAGAGAGTTTACCCATTAGAACAGGTATTCTTCACACTTTTCATCTGGCTCAGTTTTGGGATAAAATCAACGAATGTGGCAATATACAAAAAGGTGACCAAAACTGTCTGAAAACTAAAAGTGCAGATAGGAGCAAATTAACACTCATCCTAAAGATAACTGGGGGCCCAGAATGCAGCACTGACAGTAAAAAACTTCTACCTAGTGTGGGAATGCTAACCCTAACCCTAGCTAGGGTTTCAAATGTACATTCCTGCAGGGTGTCTGAGAAGCCCTTCAATCATCAAATCTGAATTTTTTCCTCAAACCAAAAAAAATCACTCTCAAACAATCAAAACGGTTTTTAAAACCTCTAGGAAATGTATATTGTTTAATATTCTGCCTTGTTCAGGCACATTTTCAGTAAGGTGAACAATGCTGTCAAATGGTAGTTACTGTAAATCGGCATGCTTTTAGTGCCTGGCTAGGGTTAGGGTTACAAGAACCATAGAATTTTGCCCGCAGTTACACTTTTAGCTGCACTTTAAATGACAAAATGAAGAGAGTTTACCCATTAGAACAGGGATTCTTCACACTTTTCATCTGGCTCAGTTTTGGGATAAAATCAACGAATGTGGCAATATACAAAAAGGTGACCAAAACTGTCTGAAAACTAAAAGTGCAGATAGGAGCAAATTAACACTCATCCTAAAGATAACTGGGGGCCCAGAATGCAGCACTGACAGTAAAAAACTTCTACCTAGTGTGGGAATGCTAACCCTAACCCTAGCTAGGGTTTCAAATGTACATTCCTGCAGGGTGTCTGAGAAGCCCTCCAATCATCAAATCTGAATTTTTTCCTCAAACCAAAAAAAATCACTCTCAAACAATGAAAACAGTTCTTTAAATCTCTAGGAAATGTATCTTCTTTAATAATCTGTCTTGTATCGTGTGTGTATTGTAAAACATGGGGGTAGGTTATATTTAAAATTATCAGACAGAATGAGGACTGTTTCAGTACTTTGGCTGCACAAAGGCTATATTGCAGTACCTGACTCATCTACTGACATGTCATGTCTAATAAACGTAGACACACTGCTTTCAAAAACTGCATCTAAAAAACAGGATTTCTACCGAGCTGGTTTATACGTGAATTCAACATGAATAATCCTTTTCTCTTTAAGTTTTAATTCACCAAACGCAGATACTATATCAAAGCATGCTTTTAACACTACTGTTTAACAGATTCTGAAAGAATGCCAACTAATTTAAATGTTTTTAAACTTGACAATTTAAAATGATAATAACTCCTAACAAATAGAAATACAGAAATAAAAAGGATATTTTAAAACTTTGATCATGGGAATACAAACCTACAGTAACAAAGATAAAGGTCACAGGGCTTTCAATGCTATTATGGTAAAGAAAACAAAAAAACAGTATGAATCACGATACTGCTGTCAGCTAATTAAAACAGAGTACTTCAAGTATGTGAAAGCTTCATGGCCGTGATAAGATTCTAACTTTTACAGCTAGGGTAGACAACTCCGCGGCATGCACCAGCTCATCCTCTGAAATTGACAAGGAACCGGTCAACCAAATAATTATAATGAACATAAAAGAACTGATGCCACAAACAAAGTATGGTAATTGTTATAGGATAAAGGAATCAAAATTGAGATATAGACGGTGCTTTTACTGTCATGCAGATGTCTAAGGGGTGCTGAGAATATTATGTTCATCCCCTGGTTTATTGCCTAAAAAAGTAACTAACAACCATTTTATTTAATTAAATGAAAACAACTTCAAAGGGAAAATGAAGAATTCCTCTACACGGAAGTTGAAGACTTTCTCCTTCCTCCTTTGTGGGAGTATGATACAAGCTGCCCGGCTGTGTTGTTGAAGCCCATACCCTTTGCTTCTTTCAAAAATGGTTGGATGAGATCTATGGATCAATTATCTACTATCAGAAGTGGGCTTCTCTTATGTTCCCAATACTTCCAAGTACTGCTTTCCTATGTTTTTGTTGTTGAAGCAGTTTAAGCAGCCTCTTAAAATGTTATATCATCTACAGTATTTGTACATTACATTTGTACAAGTTATTTGACAATATGGCTAATTGGTAAAGCACTATGAAGATACAATCCGTAGAGACAATAAATCTCTTTTATCTAATCATAAAAGAGAAAGGACTTATACAAAGCTGTGTAAAGTATTTACATTATTGTCATTGTAATTTTCTATTTTCTATATGCAACCTCATGTCTATTATTTTAGCTACTGTATATTAAGTAAGCTGGTCAAAGTACTAAATACAAAATACACTGTATGTGAATCTGAGCAAAGTAACAACCTCAATTGTAATCATTTACTTCTCATATCTCCTGTTACTACTTCAGACACATACAGTATGTATACACAATTAAATCAATTTAACTGTTCTTGGCATGTTCCTAAAGCTGGACACTCTCTCTACAGCTCTTTTGTTTTGAAGCACAATTGTTATATAAATACCACAGACAATCTTATTAGCTTTTTGTTGTTTAAACACATCCTACTGAGCAATTTACTCCCTTGAGAATTTTTCTATTTTATTACAGACATAATCTACTAATTCAGCAAATTTCTGTAAATTCCTAAAACAAAATATGGAGAAAATACTCATTGCATGGTCTCCAAATACTGCAATTGATTGCACAGCAACATTTCTTTTGCCACGGTTGCTTTCTGATTTTCGTTCATTTCACAAATAAACAAGGCATAAATATATCAAACCATCAACCATAAACAATAAAGAACTTCATCCTGTAACTTTGCCACAGCCAGCAGTTTGTGTCTGAATCTGCCATTTGTCAAAAGATAAATGACAAGATGATTGCTATTTGTCACTCAATACGTAACAAAAGTGTTTGACTAGGAACCTCTTCAGCGTATCACAAAAAAACATTACCAACTTCTTAAATGCACAAATTTTCTTACAATGTGGAAACTTCAACCTGTGTGATACTAGGTACAGTACCTTAAGCAACATGATCAGATTTGCTTTTTTTTTAACTCTTTAGAATGTTATAACTTCACATCTTGAATCTGTTCTATTCTTAGTCACTTTATAATTATTGCATGGTATTAACCAGAAAATGTAAGTCTTTCAATTGTATTAATTTGATTTTATTAAGGTGTTCTTAAAGATTAGAAATTGAGATAAAATATGCCATTAAGAACATTTTTTTCTACTGTCAAACATTATAACTGGGCTTGATCCTCATCATAATTTTGATATTAGATGAGCAGAAAATATAAATACCATCATAAAATATCAGCCTTAAATCTGAAGTGAAGTGTTTCCTTTATGTACCTTAGGTTGTTCATCTAAACTTTTTAACCAACCAATACTGTTTCTTGAAAATTAAATACATTCAGAAAATACAAGTGCTGCAGATTTAATAATCACCTTCTTAGTAACACAGTACTAAGAGCTCCTCTCGATCGGTTTGACTAAATAGTTGCACAAGGCGATGGTAATTGTCAGGATAAATCCATTTGATAAAGTAAACGATCTCGTCAGCGTAGCCCCAACCCCAACCAAAGTGATAATGCAATTACAAAGTCACAAGAGCTGGCTTAAATATCAGAATGGACTTTTAAAAGGTAAGTGTAATTTCCACACTTTTACACTTTCAAACATGGTTGAAATGTTGTAAAAGGCAACAACATGCTTCTGTGTAGTTATTTGGGTAACTATTTCTTGATGAATAAAGTGTATCAACTAAAGTGACAAACTTTTAAGTTGCTGTCTGTTTTTAAAAACAGACAATCAGACAAACAAACATGTTTAAAAACATGAAATCTTTTTTATTGAAATGTGGTATTTTGATATTTTGGTATAACAGGGTCAAAAATATCGCATCTGACATTAAGTACTAACCTGATTTTAAACATTGATGTTTAAATACATACAGGACAGCTATGAAATTATTTGTTCCAGTTTTTAAATACCAATTTCATTGTTTTTGTGCATAGCACTTTGCAGTACAAGTACATTATATATTTTTCATGTCAGATGCCAAATAAGATATCCTTTTCATCATTATGAAAATTTAATGTCACACTTTGTGCGTGAAATATTTCCTATCAGAGCACAGGTAGATGTTGCCTGAGAGCTCTTCATTCAGTATTACAGATTGCAGTGGTGCCCTGCCCTTCCCTGAATTGAGCAGTTCTTTGTGTGCTTTCAGGGATGCCAGATGCAGTTTCTGCCATGGGCTTGAGCAGAGCTGAAAGTGTTAGTACAGAGCAGCACACACAGTGCAGTGCTTCCTGGACCATGCAAGCCTAGAGGTCAGCATTCCTCAGAAAAGAACTGGCAGCTTTGTGTATAAAGACGTTGCTTTGGTTTTGGAAATCACATAATACAGGAGGTTAAAGACGTTTAGAGCATTCAGACGTGTAGACTTGTAACAAGTCTTTGCAGAACCACCAAAGTTTTTCTATTCTGCAAAATAAATAGTCCAACATCCTTGAAAAGGCACAGCAAATATATGTGAACTGTGTTGTTAAAACTCACAACTCCCAGAAGACTGCTCACAAGGATCTGAGAGTTTTGCAATTTTAAAAATATGATGTGTATAATATAAACTACATAATGTTTTTTGCAGCCTATTGAAGAACCTGGCTATTCACAAACAGAAGCCTTCAGAGTTTCTTAACAGTAGCCCATAACCAGGCTTCTGGTTTTTCTGTAAACTATGTCTCTATTGTAATAAGTTCATTAAATACTTCAGTTCCTCATTAATGTACTGTATCTCTGAATTATACCACCAGTGACATCACCACATGAAAAACCAATATAGCATTGGAAGTTCTTGATCATACATGATTCCATGATTTGGGCAAAAATGTGATTTTTTTTTAGAAAATGGAGATTGAATGACAATGGTATCTAACTCCACCTAGCTATGAAAACTTGATGGTATAATGAAAATGGCCACTAGATAATTTTAGTTGCATGTCTAAAATAAACTAGGAGATGCATTGTTTCTTTTTCAAGAACAGTTTGTTAGATTTTTGTGTAAAGTCTCAGTCACCGTTGTTATCTTATTAGGCAAAAGTGTAATAGCTACAGTAAGTAAAACCTACAATGTTCCATAACTTAAGACATAAGTTAATGCATCATAGAAAGGCGTATCTCTTAATAAACCAGAGAAGCTACTTTAGTTTGCACAGGTGTTTCATTTTGAAGTCACACACACAGACAATGTGAGGTAACATTTTACATACTACCAGACAATTTTCACATAACCTTCTGTATATCACAATATTAGTAAGAGAAATGTACTATTCTTTCTATAAACAGTATGCCTAACACTGCAGTGATGGTTCTTAATAATAATACAACCACTACAAAAAAGCCATCATTATTAAAAATTAAACACATTTCCATGCTATGCAAAGTACATCTGGCCTCTATTACAAAATATTATTAATAATAGAAATAAGAACAAAACGTGCCCCAAAATCTGATTAAAATATTTTTAAATATTCTGTTTTTATAGAATACAAAACACTAGACTAAATGCAATTTTAAAATACTGTATAAACTTATTTTACTATAAAAGAGAAAGCTTTTTGTGTTACTGTTAACACTGAGAAACTGCAGTATTCTACAGAAACATGAGAGAAGGCAAAGACCTCTGTTCATTTAAGTGCAACATACTATACATGATTCAGTCTTACAGTGTTACGGTAGCTACATAAAGTTTTTTGGAAAAATTAAAAATTAATTTCCAAATTAAAAATTAAGAAAATACTTCGTATTTTGAAGTTTGCAATACTTTTCACTCAAAATACGTTGTTGTTAAGAATTCTGGCTGAATAAATATCTTGTCAAATCAAATTCCAAAATCTAAAACATCCATAATAATTATTAATAGTAGCAGTAGTATGACTACTGGGGCGAAGTGAAGGGCTCTATCCCTTATTCCTAAAAATACTTATAATTGAACAATTCATCAAAAGCACCATTTTGGGGAGGAATATTAATATCAATACAAAAAGCTTTCAGTACTTTAATCTCATTACTTGACAGTGAAATGTGATACTACACAAGATAACAATTTAACAGTATATCTGAAGCACAAGGCTTTCAGGACTTCCTGAGTACCCCTAAGGTACAGTATAAAACATCTCTTTACTGTATATCTCTACAATATTTTCTATAAATAATTTTCTGTCTGTCTCACTTTTTAACCTGCCAGCAGCCATATCACCCTGCAGCTCTCACCTGGCAGCCCACTGAAGCTCAGCAGGTGTGAGCCTGGTCAGTACCTGGATGGGAGACCTCCTGGGAAAAACTAAGGTTGCAGCTGTTAGAGGTGTTAGTGGGACCAGTGGGGCGCGCCCACCCTGCAGCCGGTGTGGGTCCTCATGCCCAGGTATAGTTGTGGGGACACTATACTGTAGTGGGTGCTGTCTTTCGGATGAGATGTTAAACTGAGGGCCTGACTCTCAGTGGTCATTAAGGATCCCTGGGCACCTCTCAGATTTCCCCCCTCAGCCTTTACTGTGGTCTCCAAGTTGTCCCTGTGTATGATCGGCTTGTACTTGCCCTGTGATGGACTGGCGCCCTGTCCAGGGTGTACCCTGCCTTGTGCTCGTTGCTTGCTGGGTAGGCTCCAGCTTCCCGCGATACCCAATGGTACAGTATAAAGCCGTTTGCTAAATGACATGACTTTTTAACCCTTATAATCCGGCAGCTCTTGTCAAAGCTCATATGGAAAGCTCACATAGTACTGCCTCAATGTATTAGTGTAGTACTTGCTTTAGTGCATTAGTGAAATGTATCACACAACTAATGGTTCACAAATACCCCACACGCCTGTGAAACACACATTTACCTTCCTAAAGGAGAGTTCTGAAAATCTACTTCTGTGACCTCCTAGAAGTCTGTTGCACTCTGATAAAACCACATATGATCATTTCTCCACATAACAATAAGTAATAACAATTCATTTATTTTTTTTACTTGTTTTTGTTGTTTTCTCTTCCTGAAGATAAGGATGGCATAAACATTTTTGCAAGGCTGACTCTTATGCTGCTGATGGGAGTTCTGTCTAAGTGGAAGACTTTTAATTCTCAAATTGTTTCACTTCAATAACTCTTTTAAAGTTGTTGCGCCAGGATGCCTGGCGGATTAAGCTCCATTGCCTTTTCTTGTTTTGAACTAATGTATTCTTGATCACCGTTTAATGAAACTATATACCACATGGAGATTTCACATTAGATAAGCCATGTGAAACCCTCATCAGGCAAGTGGCTCTGGCTGGTGGTAATCCTTCAGATGAAAATTTCAGACTAGCAGGTTTTCCAATTTAAATGAGCCCTTTTAACTATAAAAAAATTGGCACGGTAGGATTGCTTGAAAAAAAAAAACTCAAAAAAACACATAGACTTCTACATTTTTACAATTCTGGATAGCCTTGGTGAGGAAGAATGGCAGAAGTTCCACAATAAACATGGGAACCATTAACTGGCCACTCAGGGGATCCAATTTACAGCCCAGGGAGACAACTCATATGGCTCACTGGCAGCTGCCATCATTAGGTTTCCACAAAAGACAGCACAATTCTCTTCTGGTCCACAGACACCACGCTTTACTCATGGATACTGTACTGTACCAACAGAAGCAAACTGTCCGGCAGGCTGAGGTGCAGCTTTAGTGCTATAACTCTGCCTTCCTGTTCAGAAACACATGTGTAGCCCAGTGCTTAACTACTGGAGCACTGGCCTATTAAGTGCTGAAAGGTTTCTGATGGATTTGCAGCTCTTCGATGGAGCTCCAAATTTACAACAAGAATCCAAGGAGTATCACCAAATGTAGTGAAATGTTTGAATTTATAAAATACAATAAAATACAGTTAAGATCAATGAAAAAATGATGGCATGTACAGTATGTGTCTGAGAGATTAAAGTAGCAATGATTTCTTCATCCACTAGGACACCTTTTCTGTGCACTGACAGATTTTAATACCAAACCATCTCATTAAAAGGATTTATATAAAAATGACAAGGAATTGTCTGAAGATGAAGTAGAGTACTGCCACAGAAACATCCTATTTTGACTTTGCGACTTGAAAGCATTTACACTTAATGGGTGTGACAAACCTTTTCTTACCTTGGTCTCTTCCATAGTTATACGTCTATTTTTATAGAGGGATTTATGTGTCTCTTCAGACAGCTTTATTCGATCTTTGCAGTTTGAAATCTCACTCTGAAGGCTGTTAATAATAGAAGTAGCAGTTTTGTGTTTGAAGTCCACAGCATCAAAATCAGCTCTGTAAGAAAATATAAACATTTATTAAAAATCCCCTTAAATTATAAGGATAACCCTTGTTATCCTTGACAGCTGCTGGACGATGCTAGACAAAAGAATAACTTACCATAAAAACATCTGATTGTTTGTGTCATGTTGGAGACACATTTAAAGGAAAACATTGAGAAAAACAAGAAATTATTATTGCTGCTACAATTAAAAATAAAAAATGCCATAACATCACAATACATTTTTACAAAGAAGAATGCCTTTTCTGTTACTTCCTTTAACACATTTTCACAGATGAGTCAAACAAATCATTATTGTTACTGTGCTATGCAATCTGAATCAGCGCAGTGATGCAAAGCTCCTTGCAAAGAAACGTTATTAGAAAACTATGATGCCAGAAGGACATACATATTCCACATAATTTGGAAGAACTCTGTTAAGGGTGAGAAATAGCTTTAAAAAAACATAATGTCAAAGCTGAGTCAAAACAAAGGCAATTAAAAAGTAAAGCCTGAAAAGGACAAGAAAATGCATCGTTTTGATGAAATGAAAGGAAAAGAAAATCAAGACAGAACAAGGTCCATATGAGCGATTTACAGTAAGTTAGTTTTGCAATGCTAAAAATTAAAAATAGCACACAAAACAAACGCTACAAATAAATGCTGCAAATTCTCTTACAAAATGGAGAAGAAAAAAAAACAGTGACCCAGTCTGATTTCCCTTGTTATCATTATCAGAATGCATTATGAGGTTCTTATTTTTTATTTTACTTTGTTATGTGATAGTATTATTACAGAATAAGAATATTTTTTATTATTCTTTCTTGTTATTCTTGATTAACCTTGAAACTCTGGTCCCTGAGTTTCTATAGGATCGTAGAGATACAGAATCCTGCAAACCTCAAATTGAAACAGAGGAGCAAAAGCCCACCAGTATGACTAAATAAGCTTACCAACTCATTGCATCCTACAGGGCAAAGTGGCCCTTACTGTTTCACAGCACAAAGTGATGTGAGTGTCCTCTGTTAACTCGCATCATGATATGCTAAAATCAAGCCCTTTCTCAGAGTGCTTATTCTTAAATTGTAGTTAGCTTTTGTAAATCATTGACAAATGAAAAAATGAACCATAGTCTGAACATGCATGAATGTAGTGTGTTCTTTATCAAGCTATACAGTACACCTGATAAAACACCATCCACAGACTGGTGATAAGGAAGAGACACAGTGATAGGGGACCAGAGGCATACCCCAGAATATATGGAAATTGTAGTGTTTGTATTTAAACATAAAAACTAATCTGATGTGTTTAATCCAACCCCTAGAGGCCATTTATCAATTGGTTTTAATGTTAGTAAGAAAAGAACTAAGCACAAAAAACACATGGTGCCATTTGTATTTGTGTGATTAGATAAGCCTGATTTTGTACTGCACACGTTTGTAAACGCTGTAAAATAATTAAGTTTATCTTCTTACTAAAAATATTTTCTCACGGGTTTTGTGTGATGTTATTTACGTAATTTAAATTGTTAAACAATGCCAAGAAAATGGAAATCAAACAAAATAGACTTGATAAACATTTAAGCATTAGTACCAGCAGTTTTCTGAACTTTGTTATTGATATATGATTTTGAAGATTACTGTTATAGGATAAATATTATTTCTGGAATGCAAAAAATGTTATATAGGAAGTAAGTCACCTTATCCATTTCTTCATTAAAAAGTTATAAATCAATTTTACAGCAGCTGCCCACTGTAATGAAGGATTCACAGCAACCGTTGCAATGATAATTAACTGTACTTATTAATTTGGGGGCGACTGTAGCTCTCACTGTTTTTTGTAAATATGCTCTGTTTTTTACTATGAAACTGCTATGTCAAAATATTTAGTGGTACAGTAAATGTCAGTAGCACTATCCTTATACTACAGACAGCATAGAAACAATCAAGGTTTCTTACTGAAGTTTTTCAATGGCATCTGGCATTGTTCTTGCTGTCTTTTCCATGACACATTTTGAAACTCGGTATTCTTCAGTTTTTCTGCTGAGGTCTTCTATCCTGCTCAATACATGAGTCAACTCTGCCGACACTGCTGCATGCTTGTTCTGCAATACAGACATTGCACCTGGCTGTTAGGCAAAGGGCAAACTCATAATTTACCTTAATAATCCCATTATAAATCAAGGTTAAACTTATCTTTTACTTATATTATCATGAGAAAATACAGTGTCACTCATAAGAGTAGCATAATGGTCCATGTGCAGTCTCAGGTAATCATATTTCCCACTTTTAACCAACAAAAAGAATTACACATTTTTCTGTTTTTAGTAATTGTAGAAACCAGAAATTTAAAGCAGGATATTGAAATAATTTCTAGGCTTGTGCTGCCCCATTTAAAAGAATAGTACACCCACAAAAAAGGACGAGGAAATCGGCAACAAAAGCATTGATGACAGTGAGAGCACTTTCTAATCATCCTAGAAAACTATTTTAAAAACAACCTAATTAATACGATTTTATTAAAATGTCTGTTGCTGTAGTTTTAACCAAAGTAACGGGACTACTGTAGAACTGTATAAAAACATAAGAAATTAACAAAATAAAGTTTTTTGATGTATTGTTTTTCAAAAGCCCACTCTAATGTCCCAAGAGAAATTTTATCCTTTTTGAAATTGCTGATTGTTTAATTTAGACTGAATTAACTCACCATTTTAGATGACAAAACCCTTTAAAGACTAATAATTGCTTACACTTATATAGCGCTTTTCTGGACACTCCACTCAAAGTGCTTTACAGGTAATGGGGACTCCCCTCCACCACCACCAGTGTGCAGCCCCAGCTGGGTGATGCAACGGCAGCCATAGTGCACCAGTACACTCACCACACACCAGCTCTCAGTGGGGAGGAGAGCAAAATGATGAAGCCAGTTCATAGATGGGGATTATTAGGAGGCCATGATTGGTAAGGGCCAATGGGAAATTTGGCGAGGACACTGGGGGTTACACCCCTACTCTTTTTTCGGGAAGGCCGCAGGGTGAGCGCCCCCTGCTGGCCCCACTAACACCTCTTCCAGCAGCAACCTTAGTTTTTCCTAAGAGGTCTCCTGTCCAGGTACTGGCCAGGCTCACACCTGCTGAGCTTCAGTGGGCTGCCAGTTGTGAGTTGCCATATAATAAGCAGATTCATAATCAAACTATATCTTAGTGTTAAAGAGCATGTCATTTTAGTACTCCAACATAAAATATAGTAGAAGTAAAGTATCTGCTTGAGGCCTATTTCTTCATCTTCAAAATAAAAAAGCTGATTCCTACTGACAGAATTACTGTACATTCCTGTGGCACATTGCCACTGAGAGTGCTGTAATGACAATGAGACTGCCACTAGGGGCCACTACTGCAGCAGTTCAACTAGATTTGTGTGTGAAGTTGAAATCATTGAATGATTGCAAATTGTAATGAAAAGCAGATTAAAAAAAGCCGCAGAAAAAAACTCATAGCTTTTGCTCACTAGGTCTGTACGATGGTAATGTCTATGTAAATTTCTGTTCCTTGGGTTTTATTTTGGAAACTGTCATGTTATCTAGTTACAAATACAGAAATCAATTTATTTGGAGTTTGGAGTGATTTTAAATATGTCATATAGATTTGAGTTAATTTCATAGACGTGGGGGGGGGGGGAGTTTGCGATTCTGCCTCATGCAGGTATAATACTTTTCCATCCATCTATCCATTTTCTAACCTCTTCATCCAATTCAGAGTTGCAGGACAGCCGGAGTCTATTCCAGCAAGCAACTGGTGCAAGGCAGGATACACCCTGGGCCGTCAGTCACTGGGCACACCCACACACAGACACGCACACGCACACCAGGGCCAGTATTCACCTGCAAGTACAGTATGTTCCTGGGTAGTCAGAGAAAACCAGAGCTCCAGGAGGAAACCCAAGCAAACGCAAAGATAACTTACGAACTCCACACACATAACACCCCAGGAGTGGAACTGAACCCAGGACACAGCACTGTGAGGCAGCAATGTTAATCACTGCGCCACCATGCTGCCCCATCTAATTATAATGTCATTTAAATCAAAGAACAAGGCTAAGAGAGTGCAATGGTAACAAATACAGCATTAGAGGTTACACTGCATTATGGAGAGAAATGAGAGACAAAAGAGGTGGAGCTGTAACACAAAATGCAACACAAGGTGCACGGCCACCTAGTAACTACATTGGAGATTAAACTCAGTAGTGTACCTTGATATTTTTGCTCGCTGTATAATATTTACCTGTTTCAAACACCTGTAGAAAGGCACTCTGCCAGCATACCAAATATATGTCATTCTTCAGAAATGACTTTTGGTGTCCAAAGAGTACACAGGTAAATTGATGAGGGCCAGCTTTTGCTCTTTTGAGCATCAGTTGAGCTTGCTTGTTACAGTTCCTACTTTGTCTTTTGACACCATGGAGCATTAGTGTCATGTTAATGGTTGCAGGAAAAACAATGACAAAGGAGTAAAATTATTTTCACTTCAGAAAATTGATTTAAAGGGAGCTTGAACTATCTGTTCATGTCTTGGTTGCGTGCTTTTTTGCACTTGTAAAAATTAAACACTAAGATTTTACCTCTGACTTCAGAAGAAGCCTTCTTTAAGAATCTCTATAGGGGTTTAAAAGATTTTCTAGAAAATTACCATTAGTCCTTAAATGAATCCTTCAGCCTTATCAGAGGGTACTAAATATTGTATTCGGGCCTTTTGTATTGTTTTCGTTTCCACTGGAAACAAAAACTGCAACAGCTGGATTTTTCAGCTGGAATGTGAAACAACTATCTGAAAAACAACAAAAATGAAACTTCTGGAGAGTAATGCTTGACATCTGTCCACTCTCAAAAGCGATCTAGAAATTATTAAACTTACTGAAACTGCCTCATACTAAATGAGCTATGTTTTTGCTTTTGGATACTCTCATAACTTTGCAGGAGGTAAAGACAGCTGCTAAATCTAAGCAGAAGTCATTGCAGTCTGGCACCTCTTATAGATATTAAAAATCAGGTCTAATGGCAAAGACCCATTAGAATAGTCTAGCCATCTCTACCATAAAGGCTTTTGATGAAGGCTTTTCATCAACTAGACTTTTGTGTAGTGTTTCGTTAGATGCAGAAATGTTGGTCTAGAACACTTTAGAATGCTTTAGTTGATCATTCTTTCATCAGTGTGTTCTGAGGTCTGTTGTATGCTCTGAATTCTGTAGAACAGAATGTCTCAAATGCTCAGCTATGACAGTCAGGGATCTGAAGAAGTCTAGTCAGGAGCTACGCTTGTTTTGGTTTATTGTTTTGGTTTGCTGTGGCTGTTATTCTCCTGCACTGTAAAAACTATTTTTTAAAATAAAAGTGATTTTTTATTGTTTGTATTTATTATGTTACTAATACATGTGAGATATTTGAGTTTTAAAGTTATTTAGCAGTATTTGTGAGGCTTACCTGGCCTTCATGTAGTGACACAGATGGCTAATTTAATGATGATACAGTACATGTGAGTTAATTAGGGAATGTTCCAGTTCCAAATAAGAAACTTGTGATACAAGTGGTATTGCATTACTATTGTAATGTTTAAAATAAAGGAGAAGTTTGAAAGCATCCAAACTAAGCACCTCTTAATCATTTTAGTCACGGCAATCCCATTCTTATAATGCTGGAACCTGTCATTCTAATTATTTTCATCTGGCATGGTAAGTGATCAGGGAACTGACCAATATGACCTTAGAGCTTTCTAAATTCATGGTGGTCTGTACTAAATTTGAACTATTACTATTAAGCTTTTTAGTTGAGGGTGTTTAAAATAGATTCTGACCATCAGCTGACAGCTTAGAAAGCTTTAACTAAACAGACTGTAAGATGATTAAATGAACGCTACAGTTGCAAACTCATTGGACATTTAGAGGCACGTCTACAGCTTTTTTGGCAACTCCTTGAAATGTAATAAATATTCAGCAAAGTGGAGCAATTTACTATGACCAAAGGGTCTTCATCACTTCATCTGTGCACCCCTGACTATAAAGATGTTCATGAAGATGTACTTTAGCTGACAAATATGATAACAATAACCGACAGATGTTTCAGAATATAAAGAAGGCTCACTCACTCCTTGGGTTCTCAGGCTCTGCTCTGCCCTTTCTATGCTACTGTACTACCAGTCTTCAGGCAAGGTGCCTTTTTTGAGGGTCTAACTGCTGCCAAAATCTGTTTTGATAAACAGACTGAGATACCCTTAAATCATTTATGGATTTGCAAATACTGTTTGCAAATAAGACAGTTGCTTATTCTCCTCTTCAGGACCTGTTAAATTAACCCCTCTTTTGAGCCCTGCCCTTATTTTTTTGTATTTCTTGTATTTTGCTTTCTTTAAAAATGAATAAGACTGCTGTTAAAAAAGAGCTGCTGCACACTGCTTTTACTTGTTTCCAGAATTAATTAGATGTCACTTCACCTTGCTTTGTGCTTCACTGCACAAGCAGCCCTCCTATTCAGCAGCATAGCTAGATACAGAAGAGGCTGCTGTGTCAATCTTTACTGAGCTGGGAAACAGGAAGGATTGTAGAAACTCTTTTTCCTTTCTTTGTAATGACCTCTCAATTACGTCTGTTAACATGTGCAATAACATGTTATTTATAGACTTGATGAATAACCCACAGCTTGTTATTCATGTCACTACCATGGTGGTAAAGAGGGTAAAAGCTGCTACTGTCTCTTTGTGTCCTTTTCCAATGTCTCTGATTAGTTTTACTGGTAGTCGCATCACCATGGTGAAAGACAATACCCATTGTTGCATTATAGTGACGGAAGGCAATATGACCATTTTCTGTCTTTTGTATAAACTGAAAGTCATTTATAAAAAAATAATGATAGTAAAAGGCTTTTAGCAGCATTAAAAATAGAGCCTGTAGTTCCTGTATTTCCTGGTAGTAACAGTATATGCTTATCAATGGGAAAAGTTTAATGTTTTTGTGTGATCGATCTTTTAGTGTCTGGCATGATAATTATAGCAATGTATATGCATGCGACTATCAGCAAAGTATTACCATGACATTCAGGTGTAATTTTACTTTCTGATGGTAATGTACAATACAAACCAACCTTTTTTGTATATTTTACCAGATAGGTACTGTAGGTCAATGTGCCACATATTCTAATCTGGAGATCTATTTATAAAGCAGAGCTTTAAGTGGAGCAATCTAAGGGAAGTACCTTGTTCAAGGGTCAACAGCATCCCACGTGGGATTTGAACACACGATGCTCCAGTATGAGCACTAATCACTACTCCACACTGCTGCCTAACAGTCAAGCCTAATTTCACTAAGGCAGCTAAGGTTGCTGTCAGGAGAAAGGTAATTTATTAAATCTTTCAAATTAGTTTTTCTGCCCTGCGTCTATAAATATAAACTACAAAATTATTATTTCTCTATTTCTGGCCATGACATAAGACTCTTTGCCATGACTCTGAATCTTTGTTAAGGGCTGGGCAGAGAAACCAAGAAACGCTTAAGCAGTTTCTATAGTTGCAATTTTGCCCTAAATTTCTTTGCTAATGGATTATAATAGAAACCCATGGAATCATATTCTGGAATAAACATACTGTCAGTGTCCGTTACATACAGTAATTTGCCACCGAGGTCTATCCATCTGATTGAGCTATGGGTTTTGCCACTTTTCAGTACTGTAGATCATTTTTGTGATATTGCCTGTAATTGTAAATAAAAAATCTCATTTTATGCTGCGCGTCCTACCAGTACGTTACAGACCCAGAAGCAAGGGCATCACAGTCCAGGGGTAGTAACTGGCACACTCTGCTTCACAGAGAGAATTAGGGACAAGGCACAGCTGGATAGTATAAAAGCAGAGCCAGCCAGGACAGGTAGGGTACAGCGTATCGTCATGGCAGTCTGCAGGGAGTGCACCAGGAACTGGGACAAGGGTTGAGGTGCAGGCTGGCAGGGAACAGGGCTGGAGTGCAGGCTGGACGCAAGGCTGGAGTGCAGGCAGGTGAGCAGACTGGACACAGGGATGAACACGAGGCAGGAGGACAGACTGGACACAGGGATGAACATGAGGCAGGAGGACAGACTGGACACAGGGATGAAGACGAGGCAGGAGGACAGACTGGACACAGGGATGAAGACAAGGCAGTAGGACAGACTGGACACAGGGATGAACACGAGGCAGGAGGACAGACTGGACACAGGGCTGAACACGAGGCAGGAGGACAGACTGGACACAGGGATGAACATGAGGCAGGAGGACAGACTGGACACAGGGATGAAGACGAGGCAGGAGGACAGACTGGACACAGGGATGAAGACAAGGCAGTAGGACAGACTGGACACAGGGATGAACACGAGGCAGGAGGACAGACTGGACACAGGGATGAACACGAGGCAGGAGGACAGACTGGACACAGGGATGAACACGAGGCATGAGGACAGACTGGACACAGGGCAGCAGTGTAGGGAGATGAAAAGGCTGGATGAGGGACATGAGAGCAGGCTGGACACAGGGATGGACATGGGGCAGGAGTGCAGGCTGGACACAGGGTTGGAGTCCAGGCAGGTGAGCAGACTAGATACAGGGATGGACATGGGGCAGGAGTGTAGGCTGGACGCAGGGCTGGAGTGTTAAAAAAAGGCTTTTTGTTTAAAAAAAATATAAATACCATAATGTCCTATAAGCCGCAACAACAAAGAAAAATCTTAAATATCAATACCTGTTTAAATCACATTATTCAAATCATGTGACCATATCAGCCGCAATCATGTTAGTTGTGTTTCTCTGTTCTACTTATGCTTCAAATCATTTTCACAAGCTCCTGCTTAAAAAAAATATGGCCTTTGCCTTTATGTCATAATAATTTAAATTCCACAAACCTTCAATTCAGCAGTAAGACTTGGAGACACATTTGCTGTATTGTTTCTTGCAACATTACTTTAATATACCAAATAAGACATATTTCACTATGCAGTGGTATTCTCAGTCTCAGTGATTACTTGGAAAATTAAATTCTTCTGTGCAGACACATAGGTTCCACTTGACAGATTTATGTTCAACCACTTTCATGTTCATATTACTGTACATATGTTGGTTGTCTAAACACTGATTTTTTTCTGTGTTCAGAGAAAATTTATAAAGCAGTCTTTTCCAAAATTTACACAGAACATCAAATGCAACTCCTTTGCTGTTAAGGTAGGGCATCTGTAGGTAGGTAAAGTACAGTAGGACAACAAATAAAACATTCAATTAAATGTTGAAAATGATGGTTTCATTTGCTTTTTCTATGATGTTTTTTAATAAATAAATGTATTTTAAATTGATGATTAATAATACAATTTTGTTTAACAATTTATAGTCAAATAATTTGACTTCTGCTCTTTGGCAAAGTGTTGGCAAAATCTGAAATAATAAATTTTTTCTGTTTGCAGAATGGACTGTTACTACACTATGAAAGAATTTCATCATGTGTAGCATATTTTAAATAAGGAAATTATCTGTTTAGGTTTGCAACAAATAACAGTAATCCAGAAAGGATAGATATATAGAATTCTACAAGTATTGTAAGAGGTGTTGATGTTTATTTTTATTTTGACACTTTTTTTAAAAAATTGTTCAGAAAACATTTGCTTTAACAAATGCAAAGAAAACAAACTACAGTAATTCCTATGTGCCCTCCGCTGATCTGCAGTATGCATTTGATACACCATTAGCAAGATGCCATCTACTGTGCAACTATACAATCAGCAGCTTATCATAAACTCTACAGTACATGGTTCTATGTACCGTTTTAACAGGAAGTCTGTCCATCTTAACAGCCAGCTATAAAAATGACCCACAGAAGTCTACATACATGTACTGTATTAAAGCTATTTAAAATAAAACATAATTTTGCAGTGCAGTAATTCTGAAACATACTACTTTAATCTACACTGTCTCTCATGTCAATGCAATTCTGCGATGCAACATCTTTAATGTATTATGTATATTTTAGTATTATACTGAATCAGAAACACTTTTGATATCTATCACCTTATTTTGACAGTAGCAGATCAATAGTTGCTGAACTAATGAGAAGGTATCCTGACTTTAGGACCTTTACACATGTCATTTGCAGTATCCAAGACATCCTGATGCAATCTGTAAGAAATGTAGCCATTTTCTTTATCTGAGCATTCAATGTAATGTATGTAAAAATTAAAAGGTAAAAAAAGTATTTTTTACTTGAAAATTAAAATCTAAAATAAAATAGTACTTGTCTGATGATGTACAGTAGTTATGAGTCGGAAGTATTACCATCTTATGAATACATTTTGTATTGTGTTTTTAGAATACAGTAATGGAGAGGTGGCTCTGTGGCTCAGGATCTGTGCCTTTGACTGGAAGGTTGCCGGTTCAAATCCTGTGGCTGGCAGAGGAACCCCCAACTGCTTCAGGGGCGCTGTACAATGGCAGACTCTGTGCTCTGACCCCAAGCTTTTCTCCCTGTCTGTGTCTCCATGGAGAAAAGCTGGGGTATGCGAAAAGACGAATTCCTAATGCAAGAAATTGTATAGGGCTAATAAAAAGAAACAAACATCCTTCATTTGGAAAGATAGATACCAGAAAGACTCAAAGGGACTCTCATTTGTCATGGTAGGTTTTGAAAATCTACATTTTGTAGCTAAAAAATTTCCACCTTTTCTAGAAAATGATTTGTCCTTCATAGCTCAGTTTAACATATAATTATCAAGAAACAGCATGAATATATCATTTAAAAAAAAAATCAACCAAAATGTCATGTTCTCAAAAGAAAATAACCCAGTGAAGGTATAGAACTAAACTGTTACATTTTTACTTAATAAAAATTTTAAAAATATCCAAATGTTTTAGTTTTACCTATTAATAGTAAGTAGTTGACTTTTTCTCAAAAACATGTGGAATACATAAAGAGTGGAACACTCAGGTTTAAAGCTTAGATCAGAAAGACTACAAAAAAATGCTACTTCTAGTTCAGAGCACTTAATTCATGCAGCATTAACCCAAATAATGTATATACTAAATTATTAAGACACAAAAACAAAATGCCTTTTAAAATAAAGTAAATCATCTCTAAATCAGTTATATATTGGATAAGTACTGTATTTAAGATTTTACTAAATGTTTTTGGAAAGGTCAGATACTGTAGTTCTCTCTGTTTTATAAGATTTCATACAGTTAGACCAAGGATAAGAAGATGGCACATCATCTCAAGTTGTAAAAATATTTCAGATGTTTGAGGGAGTTTTCTACATAATTTGTAAAACGAATGTTTTATTTACTGAGATTAAAAGTATATTTAGAAAAAAAAAGCATAAAATTCTGCATGCAGATAAATGGCTTAAAAGCATACTTTGTGCAACTATAATTAAGATTAATTAAAATGAATATAACAAGAAAAAGGTTTGGTTTGCTT
Organism: Lepisosteus platostomus; assembly: GCF_059453375.1. Taxonomy (NCBI): domain Eukaryota; kingdom Metazoa; phylum Chordata; class Actinopteri; order Semionotiformes; family Lepisosteidae; genus Lepisosteus; species Lepisosteus platostomus. The sequence continues at coordinate 13,896,870 of NC_142618.1, read as the reverse complement.
TTGTGCATACTTACAAAAAATATCAAAACAAATCCCTGTATTTTGAAGATCAACGCACTTACTGTAATCTGATTAGCCTTACCTCTACATCTCTCAAGTGGTGGAGGAGAGTGGTTTTCTTCTGTTCCAATTTTTCAGCTGTTGTTTTGTGCTGCACTTCAAGTTCCTGGATATTTTTCTTCATATTTTCAATACACTGAGCAAACAGAAAATGAAGAAAAAAATGACAAAATTCACAAATAAATAGGCCTTATTTCTAACATTTGCTCTTTACTTATTTCATGTTCATTATAAAACTAATCCTAAAAATAAATATAATCAGATGCATGAATGTGATCAACAACAGTATTTACTTTTGTAAAGATGTGCTTATTCTTACTGTATACTGTATCAGTTAAATTGAGAGAATCAGCAAGACTTAAGAATAGAAAAAATACAAGCTACAAGTTTGGTGAAGTAAGGAGATGAGACGTGTTATGGGTTTTCTGGTTTCTTCTCACTTCCTACAAAATTTATGTCACTAGGAACCAGTATTTTTTTTGTATATGTTACATTATCACCAAGTTTTATTTATCTTAAAGAGAACAAGGCTGTTATGGAGAATTTAAATACAGAATGTCATTTATGACTATGACGAGTATTTGCAGTTGGTTACTAAAGTTAATACTATACAATTATACAACTATACTCAACATGACAGAACTGTAGAATTTATTTTGAACTGTAGAAATTATTTTCACATGCACTGGGAAAGTTTTCATAGAAAAGTAAAACATTCTGCCAATCTATTCCTGTTTGTAGTTAGCAACTAATTGATTAACGGATCATATCCAAGCATTTCTTGAAAAAGCCATGGTTTTGGTTTAAACTACATTTCTAGGTAGCTTGTTGAATATACTGTAACTTCAACTATTTTCACAAAGAAGTGCCTCCTGTCAACTTTACAAATCTGAACTGGATAGGTAAAGAACACCACTAAAATTGTACAATTACATTTGTAATTTTGAGGTGGCTGATGTGTTCTCAAAAGCTAGAACTAATGTCCCTGAAGTCAAACTAAACAAACTTTGTGTATGAAATGCTTGAAATTATAATTACTTTGCAAGGTATAGGGATCCATATCTATATGGAGCATTTCTAAATTTAACTTACAGTAGAACACATTTGTTTCTTTCCAAACAAGTCATTAAAAATTTAACAAGACCTGTGTAAGGCTAAAAACACATTTTGCACAAAGTGGAATGAATAGCACACTAGTGCAGTGGTTCACATTGTTACCTTGTAGCTCTGGGGCCCTGCTGATCTATCTGCATGGTGTTTGTATGTTCTCTCCCTGTCTGCGTGGGTTTCCTCCCACATTTCAAAGACATACTGGGAGGTTAATTTGCCTCTGGGAAAACGAGCCCTGGTGTTTGTGTTTGTGTCTGTCTGCCCTGTAATAGAATGGTGTCCTGTCCTGGATGTACACTGTAACTTGTCCTATCCTGCATTTTTACTGGGATTGTGTTTACTTAATTAATACATAAGTCACACCAGAAGCCCAGAAACCTCCACTTACCCAGGTGTTTCTTTGCCAACTAACTGCATATACTGTATATAATGACTGTATATAAAGTATTCACCCCCTTCCAAAGACATCCCAAAACAAATGATGTACTGTATACACATTTTTTGTTAATGCTTTTATTTGAACATTGCTGTATAATGGATACAGCGACATGAGCAATTAATATTACGTCTGCATTATATTAGAGTACATAAAAATTTGTTTTAGCATCATCTGCAGAATGTGGTATGACACAATGCTAAACAAACATGACCTGTTATGCACACTGTTATGGGCCAATCTCTCAAAGGCAGGCTTTTGAGAACTGAGCACATGTACAAAACCACAACAGAAAGACGAACACCATGTAAACGGGTTATTTTAGGCACCATCTTGAAAGGACAAATACAGTACGTGTCTTTAGAAAAGTACACCTAATCTAACAACTATCACCAAGAATTCCTTTATATACTGTACCAAACCTGGGCTAACTGAAAACTACTGTATGTGAGAATGTGACTCTCACCCTTTAAAAATGAACTAATCAATGACCTAATTCACCCCATGTGAATATTGAGGTCCGAACGACCTCTAGTGGCAGGTCACCTCAAACTGCTGGCCTGCCACACACAAGTAATGTCATTTGCACATGTCCCTGTAAAGCATTATGTATGTAATTAGAATGTCTTGTGTAGCAGACATGACAGAATTATAAAGATGCACCAACATTCAAATAAAGTGTCACCAATTTTTAAAGAAATTTTAAATCCAAACTTGAAGCTTGGCAACAAAGTGCAAAACAAAAGAGCAGAGATCTAATGAAACATCATTGTTTAGAGTTTCGGTCATGTCATGACTTTTTATTTCTAATTCAAAAATATTTTAAGGTTAGATATCCACACCTCCTTAAAATTTCATGAATGTTTTAAGGAGGTGTGAAAATCTAAGCTTTAGCTATTTTTTAACTAGTTTTATTTGTTACCATGAGGCGGGTAACATCTGTGATGTACAGTATGAACCACACCTTCAAACTATCATGAAGACAAACGATATGATCTTCCTCTTATTTCAGCTATACTTTGCTGAGGGAAGGGTTTGTAACATTTGTCACTGACATTTATCTGTTTTGGTACAACACCATCAATAATGGTTCCTGAATTGCTTTTATGTGTTTCCATTATTTCATATATAATTTCAATAAGGTTAGCTTGAACTAAAATATAAAATGACAAATGAGTAAGGAGAAGTAGGAGAAATATTATGCAGGACTCAAAAAGCCAAAAAAAGAATCTCGAAACAAGATTTCATTACTCCTGAAATGCCAACGAAGTATTTGATTAAAACTTAAGTAGGTAGCTGCTTCAGCCTCCGCATGCTGAAGCAGCTACCTACTTAAAGGTTTATTCAATGCTGAAAAGAAAAGGAAAGAGACAACGTTTTGGCTGTGACACCTGAAGAAGGCTCCACGGCCAAAATGTTGTTTATATAACTTAGATGACTAAGTGATATGGCTATGGCAATGGCTTGCAAACAGCAGTAAAAGATAAGTACAGTAGGTGATCTCTAACTGACAGACTGTTTATATAGGTTATCTCTACCTGAAAGGCTGTTCATATAGGTGATTTCTACCTGAAAGGCTGTTCATATAGGTGGATGGACTAGAATCTCCTTCAGAGTGTAATTCTTGTCACGAACAGTGCTTTCCGGGCCCTATGCAGACGATGCAATCCGGAACTGTGAAGATACACTAGGGAGAAAGTCATTCAGGAAAGGGTCTGGATACAGGGGGGCGTGTCCGAGGTGAGCAGGTGTCCTGGGGAAGTGAGTCCAGGCGAACAAACAAAGCCAAAATCCAAACGGGGAATCCAAACGGAAGAGTAAAGTCCAAGGCCAGGAGATCCATCCAAGGGTTAAGAGCACGAGCCGGGTCGGGACCGGCGGGGCAGGGGATCAGGAACAGAAGGTTAAAACCATAACGGAGCCAGACGCAGCAGGACCCCGGGCTCTCACGATGCAGAAATCAATGAGGAACCAGGAGTGAGGTCCGCGTCTGGCTTTTAAGGGGGAGCAGGAATAGGGAACAGGTGCAGACGATGGGAGGGAACAAGGAAGGGCTGGAGCGCCCTTAAGAGGAGGGGTTAGCGATCATGACATTCTAATCTTGCACCTTGTGCAGGTAGGATGGGTTCTGGGAGGCTGTCAGCTTTAGCTGAAATAATAAATAAACTTTTAAAGAATGGATGGATAGATACAGTAGCTTAACATTGAGGAATATGCTTGCTACTTTGATATTGATTGATTTTACAGATTCTAATGTTGTGTTGGACCTACCTGTACAGCAGTTTTGTATAGGGCATTAAATTCAAATATCAATCAAAATACAGTTTTATTTATTCATGTCATTTCGTATTCTTTTACACAAATATATGTGTAAAAGAAAAAGTGGTTATCACAGGAGATTTTAATTTTTCTCACATGTATTGGAAACAAAATGTCTGGGATGTCATTAGCTGAAACTGAAATGACAGACATGGCTAACCATTGCTTCCTTAATTGTTTTGTTAGGAGCACTTACTGTAATAGATGCCTACAATGAGCTAGCCTCTTCAAACAATGAAGAAAATAAGCAAAACAGGTGACAGAACCATTAGGGAACTTTGTTAAAGAATGGACATATGATAAAGGATAGCCAAGACGTGCTAAAAAACCTATTGTAATGTGGGCTAGAATAAATAATGAAAGTTTTTTTATAAGCCTTCTACAACAGCAAATGAACAATGGCAAGTGAACTATAACAGTATGTGTTTCAGAGATTAAGGGGGAAGCTTTTAGATGATTAAAGGGAAATGTCTGATGTATTAAATAAATATTTCACCAAGGTGTTTACCATGGAAGAAATCAACAACATGCCTTAGGGTAAGAAAGAACAAAAATCTATATTAAAAATATTAGCATAGAAAAGGCTTGTTACAACAAGCACTTAAGATAAACAAATCTCCAGTGCCTGATGGTATTCTTTCATTTGTACTGAAGAAGAAATAGATGTTAATGTAGGCTGTTAACAAAACTCCCTAATCAATAAACTCAATAATCAGTGACGGTTAAGTTACTAATGTAGTGGCCATCACCAAGTAATTCCAGGCCATTACGTCTTACGTGTATTAGGAAGGATAATGTAGATAACGAAAACAATACTAAGAACCTGAACGTGAGGATCATCTCAATGCAAGTAGGAGTCTACTAAATTACAGTCAACATTGGTTTAGAAAAGGTAGATCTTGTTAAACTTGCTAGAGTTCTTTGAATAAGCAACAGTGGTTATGGAAATAAATGGAGTATATGATACACTCTATTTAAAATGCTAAAAGACTTTTATACAGTAAGTGCCTTAGACAACTTTAATAGGGGAAAGGCAAATAAAAAGTAAAATGAGTGTTAGAATATATAGTTAAAAGCATAGAAATTAAATCAAAGAATATTATTTTGTTTGTGCAATGCACTACTAAATCTCATTTAGAATATTTGGTCATCACGTTACAAAAAGATAGTGCTGCTCCAGAGAAGAGAACTCAATCACATTCTCAGGTACAAAGAATTATCATACTCTGACAGACTAAAATAACTAAGACCTTATTATCTAAAGAGAGGAAGACAGAACCTGTATCTGAAGTGCTTATAATTAAACCCAACTCATTGGACAATAGGTTAATTAGAATTGACACTGAAACACGAACCAGAGAACACAAATGGAAACAAAAGAGAAAAATCTGAAAACAGTAGGTGCTTCTTTGCACAGTGGGTTTTAGGAGAATGGAACAAACCACCCAGCCACATTGAGAAAGGTAATATTCTGGCATCTTTGAATACAGTATGTGACATCTGTGTCAAGACATTAGGTGTACAATTATAGCAGTATAATTGTAATACATGTAATTCGTTTAAACCTTTCTGGACATACTGTCCATTTCTTCACATATACAGGTATTGCAAATCTACTATAAACCTGCAAAAACAACAAGACTTCTCCATTGTGCTTATAATTTTACAATTGTGCAAATATGCTGTAGATCTACAGACAGATGAATGGATAACTGCACTAGTAGAGGATGTTTGATTACACCAAATCTCATAAAGTAGCAACATAAAACAACATAAAAAATACTTCTTCATAAATGAACAACATATTTAATTTAACAAATCAGTTTGAAATTACCTCTTTGTTCTCATTGTACATCCTTTGAAATTCCTCAACCTCTTTCTCAAGCTCCAAAATGGAAGACGATGAATCTTCAAACGCCTTCTGGATTTCCACTTTCTCCTTTTCTGTATTAGTTTGACCTTGTTGTAATTCTGTTTTTTCTGAAGCTATTTTGCCCTGCAATTCCAAATCACTAAAATGTATAAATGTAAAACTTTAAAAGTTTTAGCATCACTTTCTACAAACGTTAAATGTTATTTAAAGAGCTTCGGATTAAAGACAAAAGACATAAAATATAAAGCTGTTTTGCAAACATACAATATTTTACACAGCACAAACATCTGCTGTATGAAATACCATATCCTCCTTATAAACAATGTGCTTCAGCTAAAAAAAACTATGCAAAAATAACCAGGTAACTACACATTAGTAGAAAACAAAGCTGTAAACAAAATATCATACTTAAACTTACAGCCAACACTGGCAATAAAATTTAAGTATTGAGTTATTCTGCTGATTTACTGTTAATCTTATATTTATATTAAGAAAATATTCACCTTTAGAATGGCAATTGCTTTCATTTCACTCATTATCTGCCTTTTCATGTTTTCAGCTACTTCCTAGTGAGAAAGAAAAAAAGCACATGCTGTGTTAGAAAAGATCTGTCCCGGAAATCGTACTCATTATTGTACAGTATGTTTCATAAGTGCAGGTGTCTGGCTTCTCTGACTGACCCTCATCCTCTGCTCCTCCACGTATATCTGCTGCTCATGGTCCTCCAGCTTTGCCTTGGTTGCATTATGAGCTGCAGCCACTTGGGAGAGCTCTTTCTTCACCCTGTCTCTCTGCTCCTCATTCTGGCTGATTTTCTGCAGCATCCTCTTCCTGTCCTTCTGGAGCTGCACAGTTGATTGCTCACTAAGGCAACGCGGAGTGCGTGGGAAGAGACACATGATGGAAAAACAAATTAAATCAACTTTTAATGAAACATTATAACTTATGGAAATTGAGATAAAAATCATGACCATTAATTACATCTATCAGCATGAAACAGGTGTTCAGATACTATTTAGAAATCTGTGTTATGTTGTTAATTTGGTTCCCAGCATTTTCCTGAAATAACATCTTTAAAGTATAGTCATGAAAATAGTACTATGATGAATTAATTCTATTTTTTTATTGTTGGGGTATTTTTTTTTGTGGTTTTAACATAAACGAACTGTGTTCTTATCTTGGATCATGAATAAACCACAACATACAGTACAATACTACAGTATATTAAACACTCCTATATAACATCTACTATGATGCATCATATATACAGTACCAAGCATGTATCTGTATCTCTTTGGTCTGTATGGTAAAGCAATATGAAGGCATGTTAAAACCTTAGAAATTCATACAGTAGCAAACACAGGCAAAACAAACTGGTGGAAAAACTGGTGGAAAGTGCACCAGTTACAAAGACCACCATAAGTATAACTCACATTTGATAAATACTTCATAAAATGTATTACAAATGTGTACAGTACATTAATATAATAGCACTGCTACAATCAATAGTAGCAGCAGTAATAATTGATAACTAAAACACCACACTACACGAATAACATTTGATAATTGCTTGCATTAGTTATAGTATATCCCAGCTTTTATATACCAAATAAAGTTTATTTGACTGCTCAGAAATGTCCAGAATAAGTGAGGCTGTTTTCATTCACCTTTAACACAACACGTGATTTTTGGAAGCAATGCTGATCGTCTGCCGATGACACGGTGTCAAATTTCTATTGAACATAATCATTCAAACCCTTTAAGTATTTTCTGGACACTGCACATCCACGAACCTCTGCTGAATGTGGCGAGTGAAGTCTTCAGTCTCCAGTTCGCACTCTCTGTTCTTCTCGCTCAGTGCCAGCAGAGCTTGGCGTTTCTGGTTGTATTCCTGCTCTAGCTGACGGACCTCAGCTTCACCCATTGACCTCTAGAAAAGAAGGAACATGTTTGTACCCACATTTACAGTGCCTTGCGAAAGTATTCGGCCCCCTTGAACTTTTCAACCTTTTGCCACATTTCAGGCTTCAAACATAAAGATATAAATTTTTTATTTTATGTGAAGAATCACCAACAAGTGGGACACAATTGTGAAGTGGAACGAAATCTATTGGATTTTTTAAACTTTTTTAACTAATAAAAAAATGAAAAGTGGGGCGTGCAAAATTATTCGGCCCCCTTGCGTTAATACTTTGTAGAGCCACCTTTTGCTGCGATTACAGCTGCAAGTCGCTTGGGGTATGTCTCTATCAGTTTTGCACATCGAGAGACTGAAATTCTTGCCCATTCTTCCTTGCAAAACAGCTCAAGCTCAGTGAGGTTGGATGGAGAGCGTTTGTGAACAGCAGTTTTCAGCTCTTTCCACAGATTCTCGATTGGATTCAGGTCTGGACTTTGACTTGGCCATTCAAACACCTGGATACGTTTATTTGTGAACCATTCCTTTGTAGATTTTGCTGTATGTTTGGGATCATTGTCTTGTTGGAAGATAAATCTCCGTCCCAGTTTCAGGTCTTTTGCAGACTCCAACAGGTTTTCATCCAGAATGGTCCTGTATTTGGCTGCATCCATCTTCCCCTCAATTTTAACCATCTTCCCTGTCCCTGCTGAAGAAAAGCAGGCCCAAACCATGATGCTGCCACCACCATGTTTGACAGTGGGGATGGTGTGTTGAGGGTGATGAGCTGTGTTGCTTTTACGCCAAACATATCGTTTTGCATTGTGGCCAAAAAGTTCGATTTTGGTTTCATCTGACCAGAGCACCTTCTTCCACATGTTTGGGGTGTCTCCCAGGTGGCTTGTGGCAAACTTTAGACGAGACTTTTTATGGATATCTTTGAGAAATGGCTTTCTTCTTGCCACTCTTCCATAAAGGCCAGATTTGTGCAGTGTAAGACTGATTGTTGTCCTATGGACAGACTCTCCCACCTCAGCTGTAGTTCTCTGCAGTTCATCCAGAGTGATCATGGGCCTCTTGGCTGCATCTCTGATCAGTCTTCTCGTTGTCTGAGCTGAAAGTTTAGAGGGACGGCCAGGTCTTGGTAGATTTGCAGTGGTCTGATACTCCTTCCATTTCAAGATGATCGCTTGCACAGTGCTCCTTGGGATGTTTGAAGCTTGGGAAATCTTTTTGTATCCAAATCCGGCTTTAAACTTCTCCACAACAGTATTACGGACCTGCCTGGTGTGTTCCTTGGTCTTCATGATGCTCTCTGCGCTTTCAACAGAACCTTGAGACTATCACAGAGCAGGTGCATTTATACAGAGACTTGATTACACACAGGTGGATTCTATTTATCACCATCAGTCATTTAGGACAACATTGGATCATTCAGAGATCCTCGCTGAACTTCTGGAGTGAGTTTGCTGCACTGAAAGTAAAGGGGCCGAATAATTTTGCACGCCCCACTTTTCATTTTTTTATTAGTTAAAAAAGTTTCAAAAATCCAATAGATTTCGTTCCACTTCACAATTGTGTCCCACTTGTTGGTGATTCTTCACATAAAATAAAAAATTTATATCTTTATGTTTGAAGCCTGAAATGTGGCAAAAGGTTGAAAAGTTCAAGGGGGCCGAATACTTTCGCAAGGCACTGTATATATTCGGAAGACAACTATTTAAATTAAAAGAAAAAGAACTCGATGCGGACTTCATGTTTTTATCTAACACCGTGTTGATGGCCATTTATTTTCCTGGCACAAATTTATTCTGCAACGAATAAAAATATTTTTTCAGTTTTGGCATTTTACTATGATAAACCTTTGTTTATAGACAGTAATATACCAGAATTACAATTACTGGTATCAGAATTGACAAGCAATTAAGTGAGTTCCAGACAGTATGCTGCATTAGGAAGTGTGAATTAGTGAACCCCCTGCTGTACTACAATAACTGAAACACCACATAGAGTGATTATTTGAAGCTGCCCTATTGAGCCCTTTTCTTACAAATAAATAAATTAAGGAAATGAATAAAAACAAATGTCATGAAGTAGACTTCTTATTACATTGAAAAACTAAACTTTGGAAACCACTGTCGCTCATATATTAAACAACACATTTCCTGAAATGCCTGGTTTTCTTTTTAAAGTGTCTCTTTCTATATGTCGTTTTGGCAACAAAACTTCATAAAAAGACTTGTACTTCACCCTATGTCATATTAAGAGGCGAATCAGTTGTTTATAAATGAAACTTTTCACATCTAAGCAACTACAGTATGCCAACTTTACACAACATTTAAAGGTGTGTAGTAAAACATGTTACTGTAAGTTATGTATATACTTTCAGTACAGCTGATTACAGTTTTAAAGGCATGTATAATGGTCAACACAATACATACACTGCCTATTTACAAAAAATCAGTTTCAATGAAAAATAACTTTTAACCACATCACAGTTGGTAATAAGCATTCTTTGTATTTTTCACATTTTAATATAATTTGTCAAATTCCTTTCAAAAGAAGTGGATTTAAAGACTTGACTACAGTAAACGTGCCAAATGAATCTAAATGCTAAACAATAAGGATAAAACAACTCACAGTCACTTGAATTTGTCTCTGAAGCTCTGAAGTATCTTCTTCTAACTGTTGAATTTTTAGCATTTGATCTTCTATCTTTAATCTCAACTCTGCTGCCTAAAAGAAAGAATTGTATTTACAGAAACCCGACATGAAAAGACAGTGGACAGGAGACAGTGAGAGAAAAAAGAGGAGAGTACAGAAAAGGGGGAAATTGCCCTGTTGTAATGATGACACAGACATCTCCTTTATACCTATGGTATACAGTACGTTGTCATTACGAAAGAGAACAACAGAATAGCAAAGCATATACTGTACAGTATCATTATTTTTTTTCACAAATACTCTTCAAAGGTATATTTTCAAAGGTATACTATATTGTATGTGAAAATAATAAATGTAGTTCTCAGCTTTTACAAAAATCTAGAATTTTAAATAATATTAAATTTTAAATAACATTATAATTCAGTTTGGTTTTATTCCTGCATATCAAAACATACAAGAACAAAATCCCTTTAAGATTAAAATATATAAGACAAATTTTAAAAATGTCAAATTGTAGCAAACATTTACTTGTTATCTTATGTAAGACAAAATGCAAGGCTTTAGCATTATTTTCAAAATCAGTAGTGTCCCTTATACAGTAGCTCATTTATTGGTGCAGTCAATTCTTAGGAAATGTCTACAACAGACAAGACACTTTCCTAGTGTTTGTATGAAATAAACATCTTATTAACTAATCAGTCTCAAAGAAAAACATTTGTGTATTATGCGATTACTCTACCAAACAAATTAAAAATGTATGCCTAACCAAATTAAAACATAGTATATGCATAAGAATGTAACGGTTAATCTAAGGCAATACTTGCTTCGCCATTCATTGTTATTTCCTGTTCCCGAAGATGAGGAATTTGTTTCAGCAGATATTCACATATTTTTTCTTTAAGTGTCAGCTTTTCCTCAGTCTCTGCAATTTTGCTGCTATAGGCATTCCAGTGATGCTTTAACTGCTGAAGATCTTTTCTGCAAATACAAAAGGGAAATGCATCTCTTATGAAAAAAATAACTGAAAAATACTATTTTATGAAAGGTTGTTAATTTTAATTCATTTGTACAGATTTTTATTTTTATTTTGACAACTTAAACTTAAAAATGGAGATTGATCTGGCCTAAGATTTTCAACTTTTTGTCTCCTGCCTTGGTTAAAATGGCCATATGACTGCATATTCTTCTACATGAGCAGAAAAATGTTTCTGTAAATTCCAGAATAAATTCTGCTGCTGCCATTATTAGTCACATTATTAAGAATGACAAGTGAGGCACCAGTCATGTACAGATGCGTGCGAATCTGGCAACATTATGAAGTGCCCACACAAAGGGTGACAAACTGACCCCAAGTTACTACAGACCAATTTCACTACTATGGTTCTGACTGAGTTTTTCTTTTCTTTCAGTTTTCAAATAGTCTGTATTTCATTAACACAAAGTTCTTTGATTTTTATTTTGACTTCTGGAGCACTCCAAACACTGAACTCACATCTCTTTTATGAGCCTAATTACTCAGCAAACAACTGACCAACAAGAAAAGACCAACAATCAACAGTCCCAATACTTCTTCTCCTTCAAAATAAAACAGTTTAAACACTCCCATTAATTTCCCCAAGAGAGTAGAACTTAATTTATGTTTAGCAAAAATAAAATAAAGTTGAACTCAGTCAGCTTTTTTCTATGAGAATTGGTCACTTGGTGAAATTACCAGATTTTTACAGGGCACAGGACCTTTAAAGCAAAGAATCCTTTATACATATCTAGAAATGAACTGGGGGAGTTGTTTCCTTTCCAAATGTTTGTATGATATGGTTTACTGAGCTGCAACAAATGAAAAATATACCTAAAATCTTTTTGTAGCAGTTGTACTGACATTTTATTATATTTATGAATGTTTTATTATATTTACTGGCCACCATTGGAAGCAAAACAAGCTGCATGTCCATAGTCTACAGAAAGCTTTAATACAGAGTGTTGCTGATTGCGCCTGAGGGGTTGCTCACATCACCTCATCCTCAACAACAAGGACTGTTCAGATGCCTCCTCACACTAAATCTGGTGTGACATGTCTTTCTTGATACACCGGAACTGCCAGTACAGAAAGGATCAGAAAGGATGGAGGACAATGACTTTTCAGTGTTCGAGACATGACGTGACTTGTGGGCTCCCAGATCCTAGCCTATCGCTAATGGACTGTGCCTACCTGCATCATCCTGCCGGATTAGAAATTGACAGCAGTGAACTACATAATCCAATTGAAATAACACCTGATTAGGTTTAAAGTTGTAAACCTAGTAGAGTTTGATATGATTCTCAAAAAGAATTAAGTTGCAGCATCCATCTTTAAAATCCTCTGAAAGTAAGGGTTATATGCGGAGCAAAATGATTCCTCGTTCAACATGCATTAAAAAAAATCAATTCTGCAGTCAAAATTCTCTTATACAATAAAACCCTGATATTTATCCTCTGATAAATCCCAATAAATGTATTTAAAAAAATACAAAAAGTATGCAGTTTCCACTAGATAATTCACTTATCATATCTTTTACAAAACTATGGTGCCCTTTGCAACTGACAGCGAAGCACCAGGCCAAGCTGTGAGCTAATTAATCTACTGGGCACTGCATAGCAACATAAACTGATCTGTATACATTCCTACTGTGAATGGAACATACAATATTTTGAAAAAATTATCTGTTCTTCCAGAGCATATATTTGAATAGAAACACACATTTACTTTGCGAACTCATACTGTACTGTATACTCACAAGATTTCTCTTAATTGGTCAGCGATACCATCAAGTTCTTTAGCCATTCCGTTTCTTTCTGTGGCAGCTCTGAGCTGTTCCTCTTCAAAATGTTGCTGCGCGTTTCCGAGATCAAGGACGGCCTTTGACAGTGTCTCATTGGCCTGAAAGAAAACACAAAAAAATTAAAAATGGATGTTACCATGAAACGCAAAACAAAATACTGTAGCACAAAGCTATAATGGAGAAATTGTGATTCCTACAAAAGCTGTGCTGCTTTATGGAATGGCAAAGTGGTGTGCTGTTCAGGTAGTAGGAGAGCAGTAAAACAACTAAATTAGCAGTGGATGGAGCATTCCTAAACAGAGCACACACCTCAATTAACCTTCAAGTCTTCAAGTTCCATGGCTTAGTCCCCATTACATACACACAGTTGGTAGAAGTGTAACTCACTCAGGCCATCGGTCATAATTGCTGTGTTCACATATTATTGAACAGGATTATATATGGTTGTTTTTAGTGGATTTTGGACAGTTTTCTGGCTGCTGCCATCAGAAGGCATGCCTATTGTTGTGGGACATTTATCCATTTTTTGTTCCAGCACTGTAATACAGTAGCTGGATGTACTTGAAAACTTCCTTCCTTACTGTTGACATTATGCTTGGCATTGTAGTGTCTCAGAAATGTGGTTCTGTGATGTTTCCAGCAAGACCGATGCTGGACCATCCCAGCCTGAATCGTCATAAATACCTAATTACACTCATCATACACTAGGAATATGGTGGTATCACTGTGAATGGGCCAGCTCAATATATTTACAGTACAACTTTTTATTGTTTCATCTGGTACTTGAACAATAATATGTCTAGCCTGCTTTCATTGTAAAAAGTCAACAAATCACTTTTTTTCTCATAACACTACTTTTTTATGTTCTTCTACTACAGTCATCTATCCATTCATTATCAGAAAGCCACTAATTCCTGTTAAGAACTGCGGTAGTCCAGAGCCTATGCTAATGTACAAGCACAGTGCACAGTGGCACTGCAACACAAACAATCCTTTACAGGACACACAAGATCACACTTACAAAAACACACTCTACTAATACAGTATAGACTAATTACCCCTAGCCAGTAAGCACGATTAAGGAAACTAGAATGGGAACAGGGTGTCCAGATTAAGGGAGAGGGGGAACATGCAGACTCCAGAAGGCACCCCTCACAGAATCGAACTCATGATCCGAGAGCTGCAAAGATGTAGCTCTAGGTATCATGTTACTATGTGACCCCTCTAATAAAAGTAACATGAATGAAACATGACTAATTTTTCACATTCCGATTCAAGTTTAACATACTGTATAGTAGAGGTTTTTTTCTTCAATGCGTTTTATGCAAGGTTTTTCACATCATCTGCATACATTTTGGGTTGCATGCTAGGAAATGTAAGGTACAGTATCAGCACAAAAGCCAATGTTATGTGTTAGTATTTCATTTGACTGAACCCATGCAAGCTCATTATGAATCTGTAGTTTCTTCTCTGTAGTTTCTCAGAAGTTAATGAACAATTATTCAGAATTTTCTACACATGCCAGTTGTAAGAAAATGGCTACAGTAGTTCTTTTAGAAAGTATCCACTATATAATTATAAATATTTTAAAAGGAAAGGAAAAGCAAACAGTACAAAATACAACTTTTATATGTAAAAGTATATTTATATTTAAAAAATGGTAGTACTTAATGCTAAGTAATCATAACAGCAATACCTCATCTTGAGCACATTTAATCTGGTTCATTATACTGCTTTCCATTTCCAGCTTTCCCTTCAAAAGTGGACCATGTTTCTTCACAAAGTCAATGTCTTCACACAGCCTCTGGTTCAATACTTCAGCCTTTGTCATCCGATCTTTCACGTGTTGCAGTCTTTCCTTTTTGAACTTAAGATGCCACTGCAATTCGCTGATGTCTCGGACACAGGCTTCATGTTCTGTTAAATAGAAAGAAATGCACAACACAATCAAATTTAACTACATAGTTCCATTGTTGGCATCTACGTCCAATGAAACATAGATTCGCTCTTAAATTACTGGGGTCTTTTAAATTGATAGATATTACATGGGCAGAACTTAGAGGCAATGATTTACTGCTCTCTTACCATTCATGATCTCAGGTTATTCCTTTGTGACAACAGGGTTCCTAACCTTTGTCTCATGGATACATTTAATATGCCACAATGATCCTGTTTCCACAAGAATGTTGTGAATTTTTCACATGGTTAAACAGCTGTCAGACTTTAATAAAGTAAACTCTTGGTTGAACAGTCTTCGGTTTCACAGACAAAATCTGCTGAAGAGGAATCCCCCCCCCACACAATAAAGGACAAAGTACAGGAAAATTGGTATAGGGGTAGGCAGTTGGCTTACAATGGGTATTGCTGCATTGTATGCTTTAGCTAATTAAAAATAAAACAACAACTGTGTTGATTGCAATTGTTAAAAAATAAGTCAACAGATACAGAAAGAAGATGTACAATACATATATATTTATTTATCTTGTAATAGTTTATTTGGCAGCTGAAAAAAACATCCTTCGTGAGTTATTGGACATTTTCAATAAAGGAAACTTCTTCCCTCTATTACTCTGTTAAACTGAGGGTTTACAGTATTTTTACATATATTTTTGTACAAGATTCACTCTTCTGCTGTGCTGGGATTTGTTCAACTGAACATTCAGTGACAACTCCATTAAGTAGTTTAAACAGAATGGTTCAAAGAGGTATGAGGACACATCACATCATCTGTTGTAAGGATGAGATCTAATCGCACATCATTATCAATGCAAAGTATAATAATAAGAGAAACAAACATGAAATAAAAGAATGAAACACTTCAAAACAATTGAAACTCTGGGAAAAGGCCATCCTGAAGTGCATTTAATTATATTAAATTTAAATTAAATGTATGTATCTGTAGCCTGAAGAATTATCCTATTTATTTAACGTATGCATAAATATTATTCATAAAACTAAATACTCATGTTTTCTGAAAATTAAGATTTATACATTACTGTACATGATTCATTTAAATGTTTATGTGATACAGTACAATAGAAGTTAAACATTAAAGCAGACAGAATAAGTAACCCCTGAATTTTAACCCTTGGCAAAATACCAATTACTTGTAATAAAAGTAGTACTCCAAAGAATGAAACTGTGATGTACTGTACATATTCCCCTGCCACACTTCACAACCTACAATGCTGCTTTCTTACACTAACACAAAACCTACAGTATATTGACCAGGATTATTAAGAAACTACATTTACTGTAATTGATTACTAGAAGCCCTTCTTTTTTACTTGTGTCCACAAAACAGACAGTCAACATGGTGAGCCGGAATACTTGAATCACAAGTGGTGCTGGCTTACAGTATGTAGGCATTGATTGTTTTCTTACTCTCCATGACAGCTGAAGGCAACACAAACAATAGTATTGTGGTGTTAGCAGCACTACCTTTCTGCACTGCAGCTGGGAGCTGCTGCAGCCTCCACAGTGACAGGCGATCGATTTTCTCCCCAAGTGCTCTTCTTCGCTCTTTCTCCTTCTTCAAAGCCTCTTCTGCCTCTTGGCGGTCAGCTTCAAGACGGCCAAGCAGGTCAATAACCTCCAACAGCACGGCTCCTGTCTCTGCGTTGAGAGGGGTCGATGTGCCGCCCTCTGCGACAGAGCAAGAAAGGGTATAAACAACAATTCGGGAAAGCCTCCTGATAATGACTGGCCATTTGGAAAGAAAGCAACACAAGCAAGCCGCTGAATATGGCAGGGCAGAGACTGAAACAGGATTCAAACTTTGGGAGCTGGTGCTCCTCTGGGGTGCCCGTTTTATTTGCTCAACTGCAAAACATGACAACTTCATTTAAATATTACATCAGAACTGTTTCTAGGAGCAAGAGCAAAACTGGAGGCCTAGCACAAGAAGCCAAACCTGGAGAAATGCCAAGTGTTTTACTGTGAGTCATAGATCTGATTGCACTTGATTTCCCTCCATTAACAGTGCAGGGAATAGTGGTAAATATGAAGCAATTCAATTTGAAATACTGGGAAAGGCTATAAAATTAAACAACAAGAAGACATACCAATTGTATTTTAATTTGGTTTAATTTTATTTTATACAGTGGTATCCGCATTCAGTCTGATTCATCTAAGATGTTGTTTGTTAGATTGATACTCACTGTTGGATCACATTAGCTATCCCCCAATTCTCTTTTTTTTAAATAGCTCCTGAAAGTCAAAGCTGTATAGTAGTGAATCTGATTAAGAATATTTTCTTGTCACCCACTATACTGTACCTTTTTTATATGGGTACTGAACTTTATTGTACTTGCATTCTACACACATACCCTGTCAATAAGGCTTGATAAATCTTCAGTTGGCTATTTTGGCATGTTGCCATAGCAAACAGTTATTTAATATTAGCCAAAGACAGAATAATTCCCAGCACATATGACAGTGTATGCAACAAAAAGGACATTGAATATCAGGTAAAGAGGGGATAATAATTTCCAATTTCAGGGGTCAGTTTATCAAGTGTAACAAGACTGGTTTTATTGATTATTTAAGAGAGTGCTACAAAAGAGGTGTGAGAGGGTTGCATGTTGTATCTAAACTCCCCTTACGTTTATGCTAAATATTTCAGATTTACAGCTATTATGTCTGTAGTTGATGAAACTTTGCCAAATGTGCATTTCATAGCAGTATGCCATGATTGGTGCACACATTAAATTACCCAGAGAAATATTTTGAAAATCATTTTACCTCTTACACAAAGTTCCTTCCCCTTAATGCACAGGCCGGGAGAAACTAAAGACGTGATGATGGGAGGAGCAGTATTACCTTCTGTGGTTGAAAACCTAAAATAAAATACATACAATGGAAGAATTTAAGCATCAGAATATACTGTGTACAGATACATACTGTACATTCAAACATCTTTTTTCATTTTTTCTTTTGTCAGTATCTCTTACCTTACAATTTTGCCACTGTGATTTGTCTGCGGGGAAACTTCCCTTTCCATCTATAAATCACAGATTTTAAAATGTAAAACAATTGTTAAATGTTTTAAAAAATGTTTTATTTACAATAGTTACACATGATTTGGCAAGATCAATAATTTTTCTAAGGTACAATTGCCTCTGTGACGTTTAGTTTTTTCTGAATCTATTTGAGCTTAAGCATATACTGTACATTAAAATTCCATGACTATGGGACAAGTGATCATAGTCAAAGATCAGCTGAACAAATTTGAATGTGTACTAATAAGAACTAGTCCAACATCTAAATAATGTTGGCAAATACTGTTCTATTATGGTCAAAATCTGCTTAAATAATGCAAGCTTTCATTTTACAAATAGCAAAATAGAGACAATATCAAAGTAAATCTAAATAATTGGGGGAATTCGTTTTCATGCTTCAGTGACAATGCTAATATGATCATGCCAGAAGGACAGCCTAAAGTATTATCAAAGTGGATATACTGTATTATTATTGCTCAAAGATTGCTTTTTGTTCTTTCTAAAAAGAGTAGACTTTATATCATTCACAAACATGTGCTAGTTTGGCATTAAATGTATATTTAAAAACAGGCCCTGAGCCAAAACTAAGGAGGAAGAAGTGCTTTTTGATGAAGAGATTTAGGGCCTGGGTTTACACTATTGTAAGCCCTATTGCAAGGATCCTTATATCTAAAAGACAGCCATATTGTAAGGTACCAATGTTTAAGGTGGCATAAAATGGTGGTCTGAGGGTCGTAAATGAACCCAGGTGCGAGGCCAGGCAGACAAATGAAGAAAACAGCAGGCAGTGTGGTGTTTGAGAAAACCAAACACGGTACAGATCTGAGGTCGAAGTAGGCGGTGTCCAAAGCCGAGATCAAGATGAAGCAACAAAGTTTGTAACGCAGCAGGGACGAGAATCGAAACAGAACGCAAAACAGGGAACTTGGAATAAAGAATTTGAAAGGCTCAGCATTAACTTTGTGAGCCCAGCGGAGCGCTGCGGGGTCAGACCTCAAATAGCCTGCTTCACCAGGAGACAGAGGAGAAGGTGACTACCCACAGGTGCAGCAAGCTTCCTGTCTTGACTGCGTTTCTTTGGCAACCGGCCTGACTGACAGGTGGGAGAGGCGTGGCCGGTTGCTGTGGCCTGCTCGGCAGGGCTCCCACAAGGATGTGCACAATGTATAGCTCAAGCTGCAGATTTAGCGATACACAATGCAGGTTAATAAAGGAGTTACGACAGTAATGAGCTTGGTGGGATAGGCTCCGGCTCCCCCGCGGCCCGCTATTGGATAAAGCAGTTCGAAAATGGATGGAGGGATGGAATAAGTCTGTTGAGTTTATTTCTTGAAGAAAAACTAAGGGGAAATTCTTGACCCACACAATGATGATCATAACATTGCTGATACATGTAAAACATTTTCTTGTAATGTTTATTTCTTAACGCCACCTTTGAACAGTCAAATCAAAACACAAAACACAAATGCAGATATTCTAACAGTTGTGATGCTAGTTTGGCTGTTATCAAAATTAAATGGTTCAACAGCATACACATGGGAAGTACAGTAACATACCTGTCAATGATATGGCATAATTACCAGCACAGAAAGTTAGCTTGTGGCCACATGCTGTTCATAGCCATGTTTGGTGGTCAAAAAAAAAAAATGTACACATAAACATGATACATACACATAAAACCTGATGTTTGGTTTGGGGTAGCTTAACTGATGTCATTTCTGGGTCTGGTGAGTTTAGGATATTAAGGCACTTACTTACATATATTTGGAGATTTACACAGTGGAAGCATCTCTGTTTCAATTTAACATTCTGCATGTGAGCATTTATAATTCTTCTATTTATTTCATACAGTATATGTGAAAGACAAAACATCTATATACAGTACAGTACCAGTGACTTTTTTCATGAATATTCTTTTTCTCTTCCAACAAACTGTTTTCAAAACTCAGTTAAGATGACATTTTTTTGTTAGCTCAAAAAGCCTTGAAAGATATCTCAGAAACAAATGATTCTGTTAACTGCTTTATAACAATACTCTTATTATAATCATAAATGTTTAACAGAGTGCAAATACTTTACCTCAAAGACAAATAATGTAAGTAAGAATCACTTTTATTTGTCCATGGCTATATGTCATCATAATTAGCATTGGTGGCAAAATGAGAATACATTATCCTGAAATAGCCAGCAAACGGGGTTATAGCTGCAAAAAATGACATTTTTAATTCAGATTACTTTTCTTAATTTGCTTGATTACTATCCATCTATTCATTAAATCTGAGAGTTTTCTAAAAAGATGTCACCAAGGCATGGCAAGGCATGACTTACACATCTCCATTGTTTATGTTGTGCAGCCTGGATAAAACAAAATACATAACGCTAAAATAATGAACCTTAAGTAAACATGCACTTCGTTATTATCAATCATACTGTACCTGTTGAATCCAGCCTTCAATCTTTCTCTCAAGCTCTTGAACGTGGTGAATAGCTTTGTTGACACAAGGTGATGGAGTGTTAACCAAAGCACAACTGCGGCGTCTTAGGGAACAGACTCTCTGTAAATCATTCTCCTCACCTGAAAATCCAAAAATCACTCAGGAAAAACAAACTATGTCATAATGTTATGAAGAAGAATGTTATTTTGTACGTACAAGGCTCAAGATGTTCTGACAAAAGTGTAGAAAATGTTGAAGTTAACACTCTTCAAGGTCTTACACATCATTTTGTACTTACATTTTATTTAGAAAGTTAATTAGAAGAAAAATCCTTAAATTGATTCTCTTTTTTAATGAAAGTTGTGATACCTTTTTTAACTGTGGTGTTTTCTTAATACAAGTTTTTAATTGAGATTAAATTTCCAAGTATTTTATTTTTTTGGAAAGTACAATACAGTATTTGTGTCTGTAAGTCTGCTTTTGTTAAAGTAAATCTAAGAAACAGACCAATGAAAACACATTATTAAAGCAGAAAATATCAATATTGTGAAATTGAAATGTTTCTAAATATTATATGGATATTGCATTGAGAAATTACATTGACAGGACATTCAGGAATTAGATACTGTACATAGTGCCTTACACTGTTTTCACATGTTATTGCTTTAAAGCTTGCAGCCATGGCATTTTGAAGTAGTTCTTAATATTTGTTATACACACAACTTACTCCACACTTTCAAAAAACAAAAATAAATAAGTAAATAAGTAATTAATTAATAGAAAAATGAACCTGTCATGATTGTCATACAGTATCCAGAATCTTTGCTGTGGCAACATTATATTAATTTAGGTGCACAAAATGAGCCACACAATTAGGTGAGACACAATATTGCTGTTCCCAAGATTTAAGAATAAATACACATCTGCAAGTTCCCAACAGTGAACAGTAGGTCAGGTGGTTTCAAAACAAGTCAAGGATAAAGAAAGCTTTAAGATATTTTCTGTAACTTATCCTTAGAAGTCTTCATTATTAGCATTGAGGTGTTGAATAAAATATTAAATTTTAGAAAAATGTGTATGCATCGTTATCTTATTTTCAGAATATGAATACTTTAGCAAGACACTATACATTGTGTATATGGTTCCTTTACCTTTACTGATTTGTGTTTAAGATTTACCTTTATGGATTTTTGGTTTTTACAGTCCTCCTATTTGGCTACAGTACAAAACTAAGAGTAACTAATAATAACAGCAATAATATATTTTATTTTATAAATTACTTCTAAAACTATCACCTTAATGGGCTTTATAATACATAGAAAGCACATTCCAAATGGTACAGTACATGACTTGTTGACAGAGATAAGTCTTAAGAAATTGTAATTCAATATTCAGTGGGTATAGAACATGAAAGGTTATGAGTAATTCTGAATTAAAACAGGAAGACTTTTTTCTTTTAAATATTACAATCAGATTTTATATGTCACACCATGCATGCCTATTTCTACTGGTGTGAAAGACAGTTTTACAGTAAAAGATTTATCATTTTAGCAATGGATAAAGTGTGTCACATCTGGTGAGAATAGACCTTAATGCTTTACTCCTTGTTTCAGACTACCAAATGAACTCAAATACATTTCTCTGCAATTACAGAGACTATCCTTAGGTGTCATTCAAATAATGTCAGAGACTCTAATCAAATATGTACTTACCATTATCTGAATTCTCTTGTGGCTTTTGAATAGTCTCACTAGTGACCTTGGCTGTTGGAAATGAGGACACCAGTGCCTTTGAGAAATTGTCATTGGTTTCACCTGCAGAAACACATGACCCAGTAAAGAACAGACACATTTATAGAAAAAAAAAGTCTCAAATACATTATGAATAAGATACTTTAACAAATAATGACAGAGCTACTTAAGTCTCAAAATATGTATCCCTGGAAAAATACTCTTCATAATACAGTATATACTGAAATGGACTGTATACAACACATTTTTATTGTATATTACAGCTGGAAAGGATTCTTTTGTCCTATTCACAATACCTTTATTATGCAAAGGTGTTTTTTTTAATGCCACTACCCATCTGTGGACTACAGTTTGATTGTACGTTAAGTTCTCATTAGTTTAAAAAATTGGTGGCATGGTAGCATGGTGATTAGCATCATTGCCTCCCAGTACTGGGTCCCTGGGTTCAATTCCTAGGGTGCTACCTGGGTGGAAATTGTATGCTGTTTCTGTGTTTGTGAGGATTTTCACCACATGCTCTGATTTCCTCTCACAGTCTGAAGACATACTGGCTTAATTGGCCCTGATGTTAGTGTGTGCATGTTTGTGTCTGTTTGCCCTGTGCTGGCATCTTGTCCAGGGTGTGTCCTGCCTTGTCCCTGCTGCTTGCTGGGAAAGACTCTGGCTCTCCTGCAACCCTGTGTTGATTTACCTCAACAAAAATAAATAAATTAGAAAATAGATGGATGGAAAGTTTCAAAACTTTTTTTTCCACAACATTGCATGTATCTGATAATCCTAATGTACTGCAACATGTACAAAAATGAGTTTAGAACGGCTAGGGGCTTCTGTTGCATTTTCTGGATAATGAAACAATACAGAAATAGCATTACAAGAGAGAAAGATGACTTTGTATGAAATTTGGGCATGGAGTAAAATTCAATTTTTAACTGCTCATTCACTCTCGTCCCCGACATACAAAGATATTTTGAATTTTCACATAAACTGCAAAAGGTGAAACATCACAAAAAATACCATCCTAAATGTTTACCTGATGTTTTAATTCTGCGTCTGAGTGCAGTTTGTACTTGGATAACATACACTGCTTCACAGGAAAATGTAATAGACTACTACATCAAAACATACTGCATACCAAACTTCAAAGAATAGAAGACACGTCTGGTATTCCATATTTTCCTTGAACATCAAAACAACTAAAAATGCCATCTCAAGTAAGCTTAGAGAGATTAAAAGTAGCTCCAGCTTCAAAGCAGATTCTGTGACAAGCCTACTGCATTTAACTTAATATAGGGCTCCTCAATATCCTCAACATGTCTTATGACTCATGTGTGTCATAAAAATTAAATGGGCTAGTGCTGACTTATTTTTTTCTTTAAGAAGTCAAACCATCATTGTTGTTTTCTAGCTGGCATTTCTGCTATGGATATCACTGAGCATGGACAAAGGCATTTGCACACATACAGTATAATGCTCCAGTTTTCTCATTTCAACACACACAATGCAGCTGTTTGTTAAGTAAATTCAACCTTGCAAAATTAGGCTATTTAAACACCATGGAGTGGTTAAATAATATTGAAATGTGGTCATTTTCGATAAAACATTTTCCAGAAAACTGGTTCGGAATGACTTCTCAAGGTTTACAATGGAAATTAAAATTTAAAAAAAAATTTAACTTCAAAATAAAAAGCAAACAGCTACAGAAATCTACAGACAGCTTCGTTTCCACCTCCTAGAAACTGCCATGAATGCAGATAACTCATGTTGCCATGGTAATCAGAATTTTTCTTAATTTGACAATGTCCAACATTGTGTTTGCCTGCTCTCTTCCAGCAGGTTCATGACCGTAGAACGTGACACTCATACCTTGCAGAGTGAAACCCAGTAAATGAATGCAACATACAGTATTTAAAAAAGTCTAAAAGTCTTTATTTAAAAATAAAATTATTACAACAAAACACTTTTGTGCATTCTACTACATCTACTGTATATCTGAACCTCCCTGGGCATTGGTTTTTGACATGTTCCCCAAAACAAAAAGTATGAGAGTGAAAAACTCTAAACCATTCATCAATGTTCTGCAGATGAATGAGATTCAATAATACTTGGTTACAACTTGTGATACGACCGACTCAGTTTTGGGATAAAATTACTGCACGGTGCACCGCACTATCCAGGCCCCAGGGTTTCTGAAAAAAAAATTCAGATTTGAGCAAAAAATCACATGTCCTAAACTTGACTTGGGCCTCAAAATCCAGCGCTGAGCTTAAAAATTGTCTAAGTAGTGTGTGAATGCTAACCGAAACCCTACCTGGGGTGTCTACTGAGC
Source organism: Lepisosteus platostomus (assembly GCF_059453375.1). Classification (NCBI taxonomy): domain Eukaryota; kingdom Metazoa; phylum Chordata; class Actinopteri; order Semionotiformes; family Lepisosteidae; genus Lepisosteus; species Lepisosteus platostomus. The sequence goes on along the minus strand of NC_142618.1, from coordinate 13,872,183 downwards.
ATGTCCGCAATTTACTGTACATCTATGAAAAACATAAAATTTGCCCTTGAAATGAGGCATTACCAATATTCTACAACCTTTGCCAAAAAGATACGTTAGATATTGGTCAATAATTACTGAAGAGGCTAGAGTCTAAATGTTCAATTTCAGCAAAGGGATAATAAATGCAAGTTGAAGGATCAAGGGCACAATTCCAGTACTTAATAATTCATTAATACTCTATAGGACAATGAGACACAAAATCGCTAAATTTGAACACAGCAGGGTAGTTTGAACAGGGTCCAAGGACAAGTGGCGAGACGTCATTTTAGTGATCATTTCAGATAACTGCCAAGCAGGCACTGCACTTAACTCTTAAAGGTGAATGCAGTAAGCATGAGATCACATTATAAATACTGTAATTCTCAAAAGTGGAATCACAAGATATGATCTGACTGCAGCTGTGTTACACTTAGTCCATTACTATTGGGTGGTGTTGCTTCAAGGCAAGTAAAATAACAAACAGGCTAGTGTCCCCATCTGCTTGTACACGGGATTTCCAACTACTGCGTGTTGTTTTTTGTACCAAGCTGAGTGGTAAACGACTCTCTTTTCTTCAGGAGTCAAACAATCACAAATGCCACCGAAGGATGGAAAAGTCCGGCGGAATGTAGAACTTGAAGTTTAGCTGGCTGATGGCCGCCGACGGGAGAATTTAATCAGCTCGGGAAAACAACAGACCTGTTACAAAACGTAATAGCACACGTGGGTTTGTGAGTTAGTTGGAATGGGAGATCCAGATCAAAGCAGATGGCTAATGAACCAAAAGTGCCCAGCTGCAGGACATGCTGTCACAAACCGCACACATACGAGCACCTCTCTCCGCCAACACCCCCGCGCTAATTCATCAATCCTCATTCCTCGAGCTCTTCCCCATTTATACCCTCGCGCTCCTCTCAGTCCCCGCTCAGTTCTCTTCAGCGTTCTCTGGCGCGTGCTTCAGCTCTTCGGCTCTCGACCTGATTGTTGGCTGCCCCACCTTGTTTCCTCCCGCTGCGACTTCGCCTCGCTTCTCGTCTCGGACTTGGATTCACTCGACCTGACTCTTCTGGCCGCCCAACCTAGTTCTCTCGTTTCCACCACGACTTTTGCCTTTCGCTTTCGGGATTCGGATGCCAATCGTGTAACGAACAGTTCTTTCCGGACCCTATGTGGACGACACAATCCGACGAAGTGGGGGAACACAAGGGAAACGTCATGCAGGAATACGGGGCTGAAGACAGGGGGGCGTGTCCAAGGTGCGCTGGTGCACGGTGTGGCGGAGGCGAACAATCCAAAGGAGAAGTCCTTAGAGAGAATCCAAAACACAAGGGTAAGTCCAAAACCAGGAGATCCATCAGAACGCGGAATTAAAACACGAAGGCCGGGTCTGAACCAGCGGACAGGGAACAGGAACGGGAACCGAGATTAAAACCTTAACGGGACCAGGCGCTTCCAGGTCCCGGACTCACACGATACGGAAATCAGATGCAGAGCCCGGATGAGCGTCAGCGCCTGGCTTTTAAGGTGGGCTGGGAATAGGAAACAGGTGCACAGAATAAAGTCTCATGTGAAAGGGCTGGAGCACCCTTAAGGAGGGGGGACTATAATCGTGACAAATCGGTTACCTTCCTCTCAGCGCCACATAGGGTCCAACCTGGTTCTCCTCAGGCCATCTCTGACGCATGCAGGAGAGTAACGTGGTGGGAGTGAGAACAAGGTCCCATAAGTGGTTTTTACCACGAGTGAGCCCGGACTTCAGCCAAAAAACATGAGTGCCGAGTCCCCCTGGATATTAAGAGTTGCTAAAACTAAAATCCCTGTAAAATCAAGCACTGGTTGCGATATTTGTTTTTCTAAATCTTTTGAAAAAAGAAAATTCAACTTGTTGCCCAAAATAAAACAGAGCAGGGCACAGCATGTGGATGCTTTGAAAGTGCCATTTTATCAATGTAACGACTGACAGTGTAATCTTTCAGTTGTGCTCTGGTGTTTTTTCTGCAACAGGCTTGGTGAAACAAAGTTATCAATAAAACTGGGGGCAGTTACAAAATAGAGAACGTACTGAAGGTTCACAGCTCTGGTTTCATGGTTAAGGGTTTATGGTTGCAGTTTGGAAGGTTTTGGGTTCGTAGTGGTTGGGATGTGGTCTCCAGAGTAGGGTTTACAGTTTAGTGTATGGCCACTGGTTTAGGTTATGGTTTATTCCTCCTGGAGTTACCATGGATCTTTGTTGGGGGGTAGGACATGGGGTTACAGTCCCCCAAAGCAGTGAAGCAACAGGCCCATAGAAGAAAAATACAGCTTTATAATGCCACAATTTAAATTTGCTTAGCTGGGAAAAACCGCGAGTTACAGGCTGTGACTGCCCAGTGAAAGGTTTCCTTGAAGCTCACACCAGGGATGAGCAGGGACCCTGTTACAGTTCTTCATTCTAGAATTGTGGCATTACTACTCGTGGGACTGAGACTTTCTTGAATTTACTGTACTGTTGCTTGTGATGAATGGAGTTAGATGAAGTACTGTACATAAAAAGTGTGATTCAAAACGATTTGCTGAAGGATATATCTATCTACATGTTTAAATTAAACCATATTTATCACAATTTTATTGAGCTGTATAAATGTTTAAGACAGTACCAAATCAAATACAATGTAACGTTAATGATCATTTCATTATGAGGAATTTATTTTTTTGTATTAGGTAACGGTAACATTTTTTAGCTTTCAGGTTTGAAGCTTTAATGAACCACCTTTCAAACCTATTTTTTTAAGTGACAGGAACATACTTGAATCCTCTTACAAAAGGATATGCTGCCATGAAACAGAAATATGCATTTCAGTATCCCAGTCTTAGATTTTTAAGCCTGAAGAGTGAGTGAATCCACAACCACAAAAACTGCAATTATGGACCCGATTAATTTATAAAGTTAGTGGGAACACGTCTTCTTAGACAGCTCCTTTATGTTTGAAAAACTGTTAACATAACATCACTGTGACAGTTTGGTGGCAAAACTAAAGTAAGAATTTATGGGGAAATATTTAATGTCGTAAATTTTCATTGTTTTGAGAAAGTGAAATGAAATAGCATTTTCACCTCACTATTCACCTCACGTACTGGCATCTGCTTTTGGATTGACAGAGATGAGTCTATTTTCTAGCTACACTATTTACTAGTGTTGCTTTGTAAAATATTTGTATATTGAGGCTAGTCTTTAAAGTCTACACAAGCATCATTTGACAATAAGTGTATTTGTGAGGGGACATTAAATTGGATCATTTATTTTAAAGAAGATGTGGTTCACAGAAAGTGTTTTGATAAACTCGTAATAGATGAAGTGTGTTCGCAAACCCAGTGATATTCATTGAATTTGTGTTTTACATTGTAATTGCCAGGTTCTGACTAGTGGGGTTTTTTGGGCAAGCATGAATGCAAAATGCAAGCATGAATTTGGTGCCAGTTTATGTTATGTCAGTAAAGACTGCACTAATTCCTTTTCCCATGTTTTTTCTACTGCTGAATAACACATCCTTTTTATTTTCGTTTTCCTATTATTTCTTACCAGTTTTACCATTTTGTAACAATACACTTAGGACTCTTTGTTTTTGGTGTTAATTTTCCAGCTGCCTTCCTCCCTTTAAACAGTAATTAGCAGTCACTGAGTTTTCACTATATCTCAATTTACTAAACAAAAGCCATGAAAATCCATTGCCCTCCGAGTATACTGTAGGATGATGTTTTTATAATTATTAGCTTAACTATAATTACTTTAAACATTGTACTTCTGATTATTGTACACTGTGTTGCCAAAATTTTTATGTTGCATTTATGTAGCATTTAAAAAAAAAATGTGTCTTAAAAGTCTTGTTTAACTTCTAATGATTGTAGAGCTGCAAGCTTGGTCAACAGTGTGTAATCCATGTTTCAGAATTTCAACAACATGTTCAAATCAGATCAAACAACATGCGAGTGTACTTCCGGCTACATGTGTACACCAGTCATAGCCTGAGAATGTAACTCATTCAGAAAACATGTTTCAGTCCTGACTTCTCTGTCTAGCTCTGTAATGAACTCTTTTCAAAGTTTCCAGAGCAAGTGAAGTCTCCTGACTCACAGTTCCCAGTATAATCCAAACTCAACTGCCATAGTAAAAATGCACATACAAGTAAACTCTTTATCCTGTAACTGATAGAGAATACATACAGTTCATGTATTTTTGGATATATTTTGGTACGATCTGCAAACATGAATACAGTACAATAGCTGTATCAGAATATTCATGCAGAATTTATTGATATCAATTAGGATGAGCAGTGATCCTCGTACAGAATCTTGTGGTACCCCTCTAATAACATCACACCAATCTCAGCGTTCCCTTTTTTTAACTCTGTTCTCAATCCATTAACCAGTTCTCAGTCTAAATACAGCCCACGCATTACCTTGAATGCCTACAGCCTGCAATTCAAGAATTAATCTTTTATGAAGAACTTCTTCAAAAACCTCTTTAAAGCCCTCTTATTCTTATTCTTCAAAAGCCATAAAGCGCAAAAAATCTGAAAGCTTCAATTGACCTTTTACCTTTTATTAATTATACCCATAATATCCACTTTAGCAGACAGCTACTAACATGGATTTTATGCACACTAAAAAGTGGAATTAGATGTCTGTTTAGATATTTCTGCTTCCTTGCACTTTAAATCACCCAGAGCTTATTAATATTAATTCCCATAATTTCTAGAGTAGTATAGCTGCTGAATTAGGCAGCAGTGTGGAGTAGTGTAGTGTCTGGGGCTCTGGACTGTGCCTGTAAATCCCAGGTGAGGCACTGCTCTTGTACCCTGGAGCAAGCTACTTCACTCAGATTTGCTTCAGTAAAATGCCCAGCTGTATCAACGGCTACAAAATATTAAATTAAATTTAGATTAAAGTATCAGTCAAATTAGTAAAATTCCTATATATAATTAGAGTGTGTAAACAATACCGTTACCATGGTGATATACTAGTGCAATTCCTGTTGCTAAGGCAACTGCTATATTCCCCCCCCCCATCACACTTGCTATTTTCACATTATGAACACAAATAGTAAGAAAGTAATTAAAGTAAGGGAGCTACAGAATTCAAACAATTAAGTATTATAAAACAGAACTACAAACAAACTGAAAGAGTGCAATCCATCTACAGTATCTTACCTTGAAACTGGCATTCACCTTCCTTAGAGGAAAATCGGAGCAGTTCAACCTCAGGCATTTTGGAGCGTGCAAGATTTACCGCAACCTGCCCAAAAGAGATTTTTCGTTTACTAGAATGGAGCATCTAACATTTCAAGCTGCGTTTTATTCTTTATTATTTCTATTGATGTAAGTTAATAAATAAACAGGACCTTGTTTCACACCACTTTTACAGTCCTGAGACATTTCCACCGGTTTTACTTTTCCGGCAGAGAAACGGATACCTTCAAACGGAAAAGGTTCCCAGTTATAGAGACACACATAACCGAGGGTTTTGTTTTTGGGGGGCGTACAAAGTACAGTACATTGAACTAAGAAGAGCAGAAAATAAGTCATACTAACAAAAAGCCTAAACGTTGTTTTTGTAAATTGTGTACTTCGGACAATATGGATGAAGTCATCCTGCCATGCATTTTCAGAAGGCCGTTCTCCTTCGAGAGCCACAGGGAACTAGGACCTAACCCCACAGGCTCAGGGCTCAAGGCAGGAGACATAAGATAGGATCTCTTTATTGGCCAGATACAATTTCTTGTATTAGGAATGTGTCTTTTCGCAGACCCCAGCTTGCTCTCCATGAGACACACAGACAGGGAGAGAAGCTGGGGGTCAGAGCACAGGGTCAGCCATTTACACGGCGCCCCTGGAGCAGTTGGGGTGAATGACCTTGCTCAGGGGCCCAACGGAGGAGGATTCCTCTGCTGGCTGTGGGATTCAAACCGGCAACCTTCCAGCCACAGGCGCAGATCCTGAGCCACAGAGCCCCCACACCCCATACACCCTGGATGGGATAAAGGGCACTCATGGAATTGATGCCATTTCACTCAGATAGTGTGACTTTGGGCCGTGGGGGGGAAAGCGGACTATCACAACAAAAACCCATGTAAGCATGGGGTGAACAAGAAAACTCCACCCAATCAGAGCCCCACTCGAACCCAGGACCCCTCTACCTTCTGCACAGCACTGCCCACTGTGCCTGTACCACCCTGGAGCAGATCGTGAAAGGTTTCAGATAGTGCCGCCTGAGTATTATTACCGGGTTTGCTCTGCGTAGTAAACGACTGCTAGTCATAGGATATCAGTTTAAAAAAAAAACCCTTGTAAAAGCAGACCTTGTTTCCGTGAACTGACAGTTCCTTTAATGTGGAAATTAACGGAAACTTTTCTTAGTGTGCAAAAGTGGAGTCCACACACTAGGAGGTCATCAGGGCAGAGCCCTACCCCAGCTTGTGTGGCTTTAAAGAGACTGCAAGCACAGCCCCAGCCTGGCCCAGCCTCTCCACATGGCCTGGCCTGTACCCATGTCCACAGCTGGTGGGTTGGAGCAGTGTTGTGACAGTCTCACTCAGACATTTGACATCTGTCGAAAAGCACCTGTACGATCCCTGACGCAGCAGTCTGGGATACAGATCCCAGAATATTATTTCACTTTTCTTTCCAAGTGTGAAAAAACTCGTGCCGAGAATATTTCACCCCAGGACTACAAAGGATATGACAGAGTTAAGACTGCTTTTCTCACTAGGCGCCGGTGGTCTAGCTAAGGAAAAATAAGTACTATCGTTTAAAAAAACAAAAGGGTTATTAGGGAGATGAATATATTGTTGCATTTCCTCGGAAAAACAGTATTTAAATCATAATGTATTAATAACCCACGGTATTTAATATTTAATGCTTTTTGTCAAATTGAAATATTATACTATGAATTAAATATTTATTTTGCGAATTAGCGTGTGTTTTTTTTTCAGGAGCTCATTCTAACCGTATGAATTTGCCCAGTATCGATCGTGAACCGGAATCCTTTTAAAACAGGTACACATCTCCTGTATACTCATAGTATACAGTAGCTAAACATCCTACTGTAGCTCCTCTCTAGACCACTAACTCGACCAGGAGGAACTTCTGACCAGTAACCATCTCCGTTTCCTTTAATTGTATTCGTTATAGCGAAAATGAGGCATTCGACATATGTTCTCGGATAATTACTTATTGTATTTGTATTTTCATTTGACTTAGCTATGCATATTGGCATTAAGTGGAATACCACTTTTTATTTTAAAACCAAGGTAGCAAAAAGAGCTGACAGAATGCACAAAAAGACTTCATTTTTAAACCTTTATGCTTAAAAAGTAGATTTTTTTTTTATTCCATGCAACGCGCTAAGGTTCCAAGATTCCCAGTGTTTAATGAAGTTACCTTAATGTATCGACAATGCTGGGAAATTTTTTTAAAAAACTTTTCTTCCACTTCTGTTTAAGCATACATTAAAACAAAATCCTGCACTCAGAAGTTCAACCGCCCGCATCGGTATATCCTTCTGCGAGGCTAGTTCGTCTAATACTGTCAGGCCGACTTTAGTGACTGTAAAGAAGTCTGGAAATACTTACATGTTACAGCTTTCCTTTATTTTTTTAGGTATATTTTCATTCAGTAATCTACATTTTATTGTCGTGTTCCCATGCCGATCTTTGGAAAATGTCTGTCTGGTTTTATTAACCCGGCCGGCCGCTTGTGGGCCGGTATCCAGGCAACAGGCAGAACGCTGGATTCGGGGGCTGTCCTCGTGTCCGGGCAATCGCGCAGAGCCTCGCTCTTCTTGCGCAGAAAGCTCTGTACGACTACAATACTGTTCATACAGTTCTTAACACCTCATACACAGCTCCCGCAGAAGCCCAAGATACAGTAGCAGGCTCATAATTCACACCACACGTCAAGAGGAAAGAGCATGTTTTCAGTGAAGGTTCAACTTCTGGAATGAAAATAATTTACACAGTAGCGTACAGTATACTCAATGCAGAAATATAGTCACATCTGTATTATTAAGCGATTTCCTCTCGGCATTTAACTTCATCTTGTAAAATACGTCTGATATTGGAAACTACAGCAGTTTAATTGATTTAATTAATATTTGGAGTAAATTGTTTATACACAATTATAGATCAGGTTTAACATCTGTAAAAAAAGTTGTAATTCAATCATTCAAACTAATACTAAGATAAGTGCTTCGGTGGGATATAAAAAATAAACTTGATAAGAGCGTTGTTTTCATTTAACAGATTATTTTACTAAAAAAAAAAGTTGTGAGGCCAACTTTATTCTATATGCAAGCAATTCTGGTACAGGAGCTCTTTTTTTTCCACAGAACGAAAGCAGCGGTACGGTTTACAAGGGAAGGGGATTAAGTCCCAGTTTTGAAACGCAATCCAGGCCATGTTAGCGCCCCCAGCCAACCGAGCCCAGCACAGCCTGTCCCAAGAAGTCGCTGAGCGCGCTGGCCCTTTAAGAAAAGAACGCTTTCCAGGCATTTTCTTCTCGCGTTGCCGGAGAACGCCGACCTCGCGAGAACTGCCGTGTGTGTAGTGAGAACGCTGCCTGTTTCCCCGGGTGACGTCAGTGTGTATTGTTGTTCCCAGCTGTCAGCTGCTGCAGCGAGGTCCCGGTGAACGGCATTGTGTGTGTCAGTATGTCAGTGTGTCATTGTCTTCGTCTCCCTGCTAGCTAAAACCTCATCCACACCTCTGCTTTCTCCATGAAATACCGAGATGAAGGACAAACGGAAGAAAAAGGATCGCACCTGGGCAGAGGCAGCCCGTTTGGTAAGCATTTGCCTTGCAGGAACGTGTCAGCATGTGAAAGATGTTGATGCTTAGGATCAGAAAGTCAGGTCAGCTTTGCCCACATTGCACAGAATTGAGGGGGGGTGGGCTGCTATCAAAGAGCTCCGCGTTTTGTTGTGGTAAAAGACCGTTGTATGGTTCACATAAACGAGAACTCAGAACGCATTTCTGGATCTTGTGCATTTAAATGTTGCATGTCTGAAAAAAAATGTACTTCGCCGGTCTGCAAACAAAGCGGGTTACATCTACCACACAGTCACACGACATTGTGTAGCGTTACTGCCCAGATGACTGGAACTCGACCCTGCGCGCAGCGCTCCAGCACTTTTTATTCTCTGGACTTAGGAGAAACTCAACTTTGTTGAATTCCGTGTGTTGGGCTGTAATTACCCCTCCCAAAAAAGTAATGCGAAATTAAACCGTTAATGCGTGTTTATCTTTGGTGCTATTAATGATGTTTATTATTAATTCATCTTCGTAGTGAAAAATATATCAATTAGCTCGTGTATTTTGATTTTTGTCATTCATGTTTTTTTTAAAGTTTAACACGTGGTTATGGGTGTCTTGTAGTAGTACAATTTATGTCTTATACAATACTTAAACTTGCGGATTTATTAAAATGCTAGATGTACCCTATGTTTTGTGAAGCATACATTGAATTGATTCTCCCTCACTAACCAAAATATACGAGTGCACAGATCAGCCTGAGTTCTTCTGAGCTTTTAAAGCTCCAGTAATGACAGTGTTTCCCACAAGGCAATGGCATTTGAAGTAGTTGAAGATAGATAAAGATTTCAACATCATTGGTGAAACAGAAATTCACTTTTTTTAGTTCCATGGCTGTTTAGCCTCCATATTGGAAGCTTATTTAAATGTCACAAGATCTGTAGAACAAGACTAGTCACACCTCTTAATTAGGTCATAGTGAAATATTGAAACATGCCCTGCCCTTTTTAATTTTTCTTTATTTCTCCATCTTCTGTTTTGCCTTGTAATGTATTGATGGTTTTGTTCTGCAAAGCGGCCTGTCCCATTGTCACACCTCTCATTTAGATCCATGCCTACAGTATATAATCCCTGCCTGTGGAGGCGGAGATAGAGTATGTGGGTATGTACAGTATACACGTTTTCAGGTATGGCTGACTGCGTGCGTCTAGTGATGTGGACTTGTTTCCGGAAATAAAAATATAAACCTGAAATCCCCCCCACCACTCCAGAACATATTTCCACTGCAGTTTTCTACCTTATTGGCTGTGTTTGTCTCTCCCATGTCTGTCTGGCTGCTTCTGAAGGCAGTTCTCTCATCTTTTCCACAGTCCAGTGCGTGATATGACAAAAATTACCCTTCATGAGAGTTAGTCACACTTATAACAAGTTTAAGTAAAACATGATGCAGAGTATTTGATGCATGCTGTCAAGACCAAAACCATTTTTTAGGAGAAGATTCTAATAAACAATATCTGATACACAGTCGGTGAGCTTGCAGTTATAAATGTGAAAATATCGTGCTAGCGGGCAGAGTCAGAGAACGATGACAAAGCACATAATCTTTGTGCTGCAGCAGCTTATGCTAATGGAACTTAAAAACAAAACACTATTGTGACGCATGTCTTTAAAATGAAAATGCAGTCATAATGCCAAAGCTCTGCAAGATCTAAACCCTACAAAATACAGTACGTCCCGGCCAACAATGTTCACTATTATAAATGTTGATAAATCTTCAATCAGTTAATTTGCCTTCAAGCTACGCTTCTGGATATTTTTTTTTTCCTTTATTAAAACACCTTTGAAATAATTCTGTGATTTTATCACCAACATATCCACATCATTATGGTGTGGCATGGTGGGTTGGCTGACTTGTTTATGGCTTTATTTAGTATACATATCAAACATTTCAACTCGATTTAATAGCAGTAACTTTCAGAGCTCTTCACTAAGGTGCTGTTTAGCCACAATAATCTGACATGCCTTGAATGGAGCATCGAATTACGAACAGTACAGTACAGCTCTTTTGTTTTTTTCTCCAAGTAATGAGGTCGGAAATAGAGTAGACAAAACCGTATAACAGCACTAAAATATTCCCTCTCCCAAGACTAATATCGATAGTAGCATTAGAATTTCTTATAAAATAGAAAATAACGGTTATACAACCAAGCTTAAATATTGCAGGCATACTGTGTCTTTTTAACACGTGTTACAAAAAGTATGTCAAATATGACCTGACCTAAATTTCCTCAAGATTCTCTCTTGTATAATTGTTCTGTGGCCATCAAAAACAAACATCCTGGGAGTTTTTTTTGTTGTTGTAAAACAGCATAATATAACCTAAAAAAATGGCACTGTGCACATTTAAATATCAGCCCATTCTTTTACCTCATTTGCATTATGGTGGGAGAAAGGGGGGTGTGCCTAGGTCAAAGAAAGTCTTTCCATGGAAACAGAACAGGCAGAGTGATTTTTCATCTGCTTTGAACAAAATTGTTTGAGTAAAAATAGAACACGCGGAAGATCGTGTCTCCTGAAAAATCTTTCAAAACAAGAGAAACACTCCTTTTCACACTCTGGTCCTCTAACGGATGCGTTCGGAGTAACAGGATTCTGCTTGTTCATAATTTGCACCACGTTCATTTTTGCACTCACCACATTCGCCAACCTAGATAGTGGAACTAACGAAGCTTTACACGGATTTTGTAATCAAGTAGCTGTTGCTGTATCTGCATGCCCTCATTCACAAGAACAAATGTCGTTGACAGTGGAGTGTAAAGTGCAAACGTGATCAGTGAATCCCAGCGTTTAAAAAAGTAATCTTTTTTTTTTGTAAGCCTGGAAAATAATGTCATTCATATATTGCGGTTTATGACCTATGAGAACAAGTGTGGCTATATTAGTACTCACTGGATTCCCTCAATAAGAAAAGAACTAAGATGGAGTATTTCTGTTGTGTCATTTTTGTGTATTTAATTTTTGTGGCTGCGGCTGAAGGTCACCTTTAAAATGATCCGTGCTTTTCCTTAGGTAGTTCAGCAGCCTCCGTGCAGCTTGTAAGAGCAAGAGAAAGGTTACAGGCCAGAGGAGGCCATTTGTCCCATCGTGCATGTTTGGTTGTTGTTTCGAGGCTGGGGTGTTGGCACCAGAACTCTCGAAATCAGTGTGTCGTGCGATGCCTCCTTTTTCCAGTCTTGAATTCTCCTCATCTTAATTCCCACTTGTGCTACTGACCGAGGGTGGTACAGTGATTGGCATCGCTGCCTCAGAGCACTGGAGCCCTGGGTTCAATTCTGGACCCGAGGTCCGTCTGGGTGGAGTTTGCATGTTCTCCTCATGTTTGCATGGGTTTCCTCCGGTTTCTCCAAGGATATACTGGTAGGTTCATTGGCAGCCCTGGAAAACCGGCCCTTGTGTTAGTGTATTGCATGTCTGTGCCCGTGCGTGCCCTGTGATGGACTGGCATCACATCCCGGATGTATCCTGCCTTTCGCCCATTGCGTGCCGTGATAGGCTTCGGCAACCTGCGACCTTGTGTGGGATGAAGCAGTTAGAAAATAGATGGATAGATTCTGACCATCTCTGGTCAGAAAGACAACATGGTTATGTCAATGAAAAATCACGTCTCTGCAATATATTGGCAATATTTGCATTTGTTTGAATCTCCTGTACTCCGGAGGTGGCTCATAAATTTCCTCCAAAAGGACAGTGCTTTCCAGAGAAATACACAGTACCCTTTTGGTACATTGCTCTTCTAGTGCAGTTATTTGATGTAAGCATCGAACAAGCCAAAGTAAATGAGCACTGTACATGCTTTGTGATAGAGAATACTTTTCTAAAGAGATCCTCTGCTCTAATATATAGCAAAGAGCCAGTGCATTCGGAAGAGTGCAGTGTGAAACCAAAGCATTGCTGCCCTGGAATTAGGCTACAGTCGTAAACACTCAAACTTGAATTCACTTCCAAAGAATCTCAAGTGTAAAGCTGGCTGGTGTGAAATGAACCAAATCTGAATTTTAAAAAAAGCTCTAAATGAGGTGTGATTTATAATTGTTTCCAAGTGAACTACAGTAGGTGTGAAAGTGCCTTATAAATCTAAGCATTTTGCTGGCCTTTATTACTTATTACTTGTTATTAGTCCTGCAGACTGTATAGATAAGGAATATAACAGTTAACATGTCTCATGTGTGATTGTTTTGTCTTTCTCTTCTATTGTTTCTTCCAGACAAGTACCATTCATTTGATCATCTAAATATTGTATTCTGTGTACCTGTAAGTAATGCAGACAGTCATGCATTTCTAATCCTAAAACTTAATTTAACATGTGCTTGTCTTGAGCTGAATAGTGTTTTTGTCTTTTGCATCGCTTTCTTATTGTCATCTGTAAAGTTTACTGTCTATAGCAAAATCTTAAATATAATCTTAAATAAACCATTGAATAGGAAGAGGAATAATCCTAGTACAGATCCCTGTGGCCAGTAATGACCTTCTTTCCTTCAAACTTAAGCCTTATACAGTACATTCAAAATATAGTCATGTTCTCTGTTTCTGTGCATTAACAAGTTCTTAATTCTTGTGCACTCTTTTCCTTGGATTCCTATGGCAATGTAATCTAATCTTTTGTGTGGAACTTTGTTAAAAGCAGATGCCATACAATTATTCATTTGTTAGACAGGATTTGAATATTTAATCCATACCAGGGGCTGGCTGTCCCCTGGTATTTAGCTTATTTAGATGTTTTGCTAACTTGTAAGAATATTGGAAAAGATACAAACACGGGGTGGGAATTCATCCTGCACAGCTTGTTTCGTTAATTGATCCCAAAGATTTTAATTAATTTATGATTCATGACGGTGCAGTTTGGTCAAGAAGGCCTCCTGTCCCCCTAGGTTCCACCTGTGTCTGGATTATGCCTTTGAGGTGCTTAAATGCTTGAATCAGGTTCCCTCATAGTCTTCTCTGTTCATGACTAAATAGATTCAGCTCTTGTAACCTGTCAGTGTAGGCTTTAACTCCAGAATGGATCTGTCATCTGTTTTCTTCTTTCAGGATGGATTTCATAGCAACGATATTTTTTGTGTTGTTGTGACCAAAACTGTGCACAATACAAATCACAATCACAAAAAGTAAAAAAAAATAAAAATAAAGAAGATGTAGATGTGAAAGCAAAAAGGATTTTTTAGTATAATCAGCTGAATCCTAAGTTCAATAGTAGCTTCTTCAAATTCAGTGTTTCCCATCTTACCTTTATAGTTGATGTTTCTGTTACAGGTACATTAACACTCTGTACTTGTCTGTATTAAATGATTTTGTAGTCCTTATTAGTCCTCTGATTTTGGTATGATCTGCAAACTTCATTAGTATAGTAACTGTACCAGAATATAGATTGTTGATATGTATTAAGATGAACAGTGGTCCTCATACAGAATCCTGTGGTACCTCTCTAATAACATCACATCTGAGCATTCCCTTATATCTCCCTTATATGAGTTCTGTTTTTTAATCCATTAACCAGTTCTCAGTCTAAATACATGTACAGTATTACCTTGAATGCTTTCATCCTGCATTTGGAGTATTCATGTTTTATGAAGAGCTTCATCAAAAGTCCAAATAAACTATATCATATGCTCTGTTTCAATCTGTTACTGCAGTTGCTTGTTGCTCTAAGCATGATTTCCCACATGCTTGTTGACTATACCCTAGAATCCTGTTATCCTAGGTGCTTCTAGAGTCTGAAACATATCCGCTTCTTCTCTGCTTAAACGGTTTAATATATACCTTGTCTTTCTTCAGCCTGGGGTATGCTGCAAATTTCTTTCATGTTAAACACCTGAGTAAAATATTAATTTAATACCTTAGTCATTTCCCTTTTATGATGTAAACGATTCCTGTACTCATCTCTGGGATACTTTGTTTCATTCTTTATGGTTAGTTTGATGTGATGATGAGGCCATTTTTCTCTTATTCTATTTGGTATTGGGTAAAAGTGAATGGTCTGTCATTTCCTGGCCTAGTTTTTTTTCCTTCTCCTCTGAATTAGTATATTCCCATTTTATATTTCCCAACCAGTACGCACCACCCCTGCGCTAACAGTTAATAAGTTATTGGTCTGTGATCGTTTTCCCTTTTTCTAGCCTAGGTGTTTGTTAAAGTTCTCCTAATCCCTGTAGGGCAAAGGTCACCGATCTTACTAATGCAGACCTGGTCTGGCTTCAGTTTTTCGGTCCAGCTGGATCAGTAAACACTTGCTTGTCATGGGCTTGACTTGTAATCGGAATCTGCTTGGCGGGACTCGGAGTGTGATCCAGGAGTGTTGGTGAACCCAATTGTTGGATGTGCTTTGGGCTGAGGTGGGGAGCCTGCAGACAGCACACAGGGAACCGCCCAGAGCTGTGCGTTGCTCAGACTGGAGGGAGTGCGGGACACACGCTCTGGGAGTGGGGAGCAGGCAGCTTGCTAAGGGGCAAGCCGAGAAGCCACCCACACAAGGCAGGGGCAGTGCTGTGGCTAGCTGGGGAGCCCAGCGCGTGGCACAGTCCAGAATCAAAATCCAAGCGAACCATTTTAGACGCAACAGAAGACCAAGCCAAGGAGGATCCTGGAGAGAAATCCAGGAGGAGGGGTGAATCCAAACTTGAATAAAGCCGGGTTTGTCGTCAAAAACACACAGTTCACGAAGCCGAGGGGTGGATCGGAAACACAGTCAGGAGACAAAGCAGAGATCAGAGAACAAACCAACCAGAGCATGGGAATTAACATTGAGACGATGCTCGAGGAGCTCGGTGTCCAAACTCAGGTCCGAGTATTTTTTCTGAAGAGCATCCTGGACGGCTGTGGTCATGAACCGACTTCAGGTGCAGCAAGTCTCCGGGTGGTTGGTTTACTGTGGAGAGCACAGCAGCTTGTTCTTGGCTTAACTACACCAGTCTGCCCACTTCTCCCATTACTGCAGGTACTGATGCTTTAATGAATCCGAGAAAACCCGCAGACCTACAGCTCTTCTGGATCATGATAAGATAAAATTGATAAGATCACTTTATTGGCCAGATACAATTTCTTGTATCAGGAAGTGTCTTTTCACAGACTCCAACTTGCTCTCCATGAGACACACAGACAGGGAGAGAAGCTTGGGGTCAGAGCACAGGGTCAGCCATTTACATGGCACCCCTGAAGCAGTAGGGGTGAAGGGCCTTGCTCAGGGGCCCAACAGAGTAGGATTCCTCTGCCAGCCACGGGATATGAACCGGCAACCTTCCAGCCACAGGCACAGATCCTGAGCCACTGAGCCACCTGATGATGGGACACCCCCTGCTTTAATGCTTCACCTTTCTCATACTGAGATCATTTCAAGTTGAGGTGGGCGTTGCTCTGTGGATAATATAAATTTCTTCTTCTTTAGTGTACACCTATGTATAAAATAATGATTTAGAATATTTACCATCCCCTGCGTCTTTTATGATTAATGCTTTTTTATGATGAAATCTTTTTATGATTAATCTCAAAGACAAATTTCTTTTACCAGTGTTTTGCTCTTACAATACTGAGTAACTCTGCATTACTTTTAGCACACATTCACATGGTTTGAGTCCCTTTTACATACCTCAGAAATTCTTTTCTGTTACTGTTTTTGCCTGATTGATCCATTGAACCATTTTGGTGGATGTTTTCTAGACCCTGATTAGCGTACCTCTGATTGTGCCTTTATTTAACCATTCAGTTTCTAATGGTTCCATATCTATCCCCAACTCCGTTACTGTTAAACTCTTTCTCTTCCCCTCAAAGTGTTTTTTTCCAAGGTTGTAGCACCAATGCTTTGGATCTGCCTTTCAGACTTTGAAAGCTACCGAGAAAGCAACCATATTATTGGTCCTCCTATTTTGGTGTGATCGGTAAACTTCACTAGTACAGTAACTGTACCAGAATAGAGATTATTGTATAAATTAGGATGAGCAGTGGTCCTCATACAGAATCCTGTGGTACCCCTCTAATAACATTTGGTTAGATGGATTGTAGCACAGTCTCTATACAAAACCTCTAGAGTCCTTTATTCTTAAGTATCAGATATATTTGCACGAGTCTTCTAACAATTTACTGTAGGTCTAATTCGCTAACTTGAAAGATGTTTACACCCACTCCCTGACTGACTGGTTTTGTTTTGCAAATCTTTTTGTGATGCTTATAAATAAAAACATTATGCTTTATTTAAAACCTTTTAAAAGCATCTAATTAAACACTAGGTAGTAGTAGTAATAATAATAATAACAACAATACCAACAAAGGTACAGGTAATAGGGACTCTCCTCCAACACCACCAGTGTGCAGCCCCACCTGGATGATGCACCGGCAGCCGTAGTGCACCAGTACTCTCACCACACACCAGCTATCAGTGGGGAGGAGAACAGAGGGATGAAGCCAGTACTGCCAGTTCAGAGGTGGGGATTTCTAGCAGGCCATGAATATATTAAAAACACACACTACAAAAATCTACAGTACAGTAAATAATGCTGTAGAGAAAGCAGGAATTACCTTTTCTTAAATAAATATGTACTGTACTGTACATTTCATTGCCACACTGTACTATTCAGTCATTAAACAAAAAAATAATGCTCAGTAATAAAAAATAATGAAATCACTGGGGTGCTTCCCTGACGTGACTGCAGTACAGGTTACTTGTAGGTCACCACACATGTGCAAAAGCAGAGTGTAAATCTGAGAGTTTTTCCTCTCTGAGAGATTGAGAGTAAAACAGGGCTTGAGTGGATGCTGGTGGAGACACATTACTCGTACTCTGTACTGTACATATCCAGCGTAAACGTTCCGTAACTCGGGAATTTTATTAAGGGGTCCATGGAAGGAGTTAAGTCAAATTAGTGTAAGTTGAGTCTTAGGTAACCCAGGGAGAAGTGTGTTCTTTTTCCCAAGTGTCTTCTGAGTGTTGCGCAGCCCAAACTGTTTCCTTCATCACGTTTCACTAACTCCAGTGATATTGTAGTTGTTTGCTAATGCTTCTGTTTCTGTATCAGATATCTTATTCCTGCTATGCTCAACATTGAAGTTTACGTATCTGAGGATCTGGAGCCTTACTTGTGTTCGTTTTTTCTTTCCAATGTACGCGTTACCTGACTGTTCGCTCACAGATTCTGTCTTGGATCAGCCTGAGTAATGCGTTTTCTATCCTGGCTGACATATTGCTGATTCTCCTTTATCCAAGCTCACTGCCCCAGAGGGAAATGCAACACTGTAGTCTGTATTAAAAGAGGTACAGTATATGCAGTTTCAATAGTGCAAGTTAATACAATTGTAGCCTACTTCAAATATGTGTTGGAAAAGCGTGTGTTGGTATACAATTAAAAAGGCTTTGAATATAAGCAATAATTGGATTACGACAAGAATGGCCTCAGTCTTTGTGTTATTACTGTTTTAGAAAAGCATATATACTTGATATACTTTTTGGATAGTTAATTAAAATTGCATACAGTACATGCAGCCTTTGTAGTGGGGGGTAATTGATTTTAGGGGAAGCTTTAGACCAAGTGCATTGAAAGTAATAAAAATCTAAACTAAGTGAGATTTTATCAAAGAAAAAACAGTAAAAAAAAAACAATTAGTAAAACGTCTTTCAAATACTTCATTTAGGAGAAAATGTACTGTCTGTAATTCATACCATTCTGTAGTTTAACTAGCAGCCAAGCTGGATGAGCCTCTTGTGCATTAATGAATTACAATCCTTTCATTAGAATTGAATTGGAATTCATTCATTGAATTTGAACAAATTTGTTGCAGATTTAATGCCCTCTCGTGTAAACTTTGTATTCTTTTGTCATGTGAACGTACAAAATAAACTATTTTTACTCATACCTACAGTGTACTTTAAATCTATACTGAATATAGAACATGTAGCAAAGTGTATTCAGACTTTCAGCAATTTATGTTTGAATTTCATGTTAATTTAGCATTTTATATTGGTTAGAGCACTGTACAGTATGTAGCATTAATGGGGTATCTTAAGAAATTAGTAGAAGACCTTTCTGACAATTAAATTGTCATTTTATGGGTGACATTTCTAGAAATTTAATGTATCAGGCTTACCTACCATCAGTGTTACTGTATAATGGATTGGTAGACTTATAACCGTATGTGTAGAATAAGAACCTTTTTGCTAGGGGCAATATTGAACGTTATATTATGGACTTTTTAGCTTTCCTGATGCTATATATAGATTAGTGTAGGTGTATATATAGATTTAAGATACATTGAGTGACTGTTTTTTTTTAATAAAATGCATGTACTGTTTGTAGCCTTAATTGATAAACTAACTTAATCTGAAATAAACCCTCAAGGTTTCAGTGTAGATAAGTGTGAAATTAAATAGGCCAACCAATAAGAATCTAGAAATAGAGATACAGAGCCTTTGTGCTCAGTTGTTTCTTTAGATAATAAGAATGATCTTTGTTAAGAAATGTGTGAATCAACTTAAAAACATTTACCACAATCAAAGAAATAATAAAAATTTTAATTGGTCAACTAAAGGCTCTCCAGTCATGGTCAGAAAAGATATTAACCTGTGTGTAAACAGAGAGGTTTCAAACCCTTTTTTTTATGATTGTACTCATAAAAGTGTACAATAGTTATTATGGGTAGCTCTTGGAAAATGTTTAGAATTTAAAACAACCAAAAAGGCATGAAGTCTCATTTTGCAAGAAGATCCTTCTCCTTTAATTGAAATCTCAAAGTAGCTGCCTCGTGTGTTCAGCAGGAACATATAGCAATTACAAAATTTAAGCTATTACATTGAGATCCTGACATGATTTTAGAAATTATAGCGGGAAATGTACAGTATGTTTAAGATCGTTTTTTTTTTTGGTCAAATGCTGTAGCTCCATCCTAAAATGACTTGTTTGTATCCAATAATAAGTCACACCAAAATTAAATCTTGTAATTATCCATCTTGCCATAGAAATAGAGCCATTGACATATTGCTTGTGCATTTTCTATTTTAAAATGCTTTAGGGATATCTCAGGTGTTTGGTAAAAAGTTTTATATCAAAACTGGCTTTGAGCTCTGGGTTATCAAAAGTATTGAACAGCCAATGTTTGTTATATTTATTTGAAATGTCTACAGTTTCTTTTTCCATCTGAAAAGAAATGTGGAAAAAAATGGAAGAAAGCTTCTGGATACAAAATTCTCAAAAAAATGTGAAGGATGGCAAAACTTTCCACTCAACGAACAAAGAGGGGTTTCTCCTGATTGTAGTTTTCCTAATCGACTGTCTTCGCATTTGAAGAAAATTAAATGAATCAGTTAAATTACCACACATCTGTTGAGATCAGTAGGTTCTTTGAGGGTTTGGCAATGCTCTTAACTTGCCTGGTGGTTCACCAACACCGTTTACATCAGCTGTCTGGTGTTTCTGAGAGCTCTCCCATCCCAGAGCTGTGACACTGTTGAATTAGACTTCAGTTCGTTGCGAATTAATTGCTAATTACAGAAGAGAGCAGTAAAGGAGCTGTTATGCCTAAAAACAGTGACCAGATCTCCTACCACCTTAGCACCCTGCTGAGCCCCACAGAATGGGCCTATCAGCCTGCTGTTCCTAAAGCTCACTCGCCCTGATTCATTCTTAAACCACAGCCAGCTTCAGGATCGCCTTGCTATTCTTGTTTCAACATTAAATCACTGGGTCTGTGTGTCAATTAAACTCAGTTGTTTTCTTCATTGTCGCCTCTGAGAGCTAGGGCTCTCAGTTCAATTCCTGAACCGAGTGCTGTCTGTGTGGAGTTTTGTATGTTCCCCTCCTGTTCAGGTTGGTTTCCTCCCGCAGTCCAAAGACATACTGGTAGATTAATTGGCCCTGGTGTGTATGTGCGTGTCTGTGTCTGTGTGTTGGCCCTGCAGTGGTCTGGTGTCCTGTCCAGGGTGTACCCGGCCTTGCGCCCATTGCTTGCCAGGCTAGGCTCCAGCTCCCTTGCAGCACTGAGTTGGATAAAGTTTTCAGAAAATGGATGTTTAGTCCTGAGAGAACACTTGGTCATATTAGTAGTGTTCACATAAAGGACAGTTCAGCAAGTTTAAATCAGGATGAAAAAAAATCATATCCAGCATTAAAATCTCCCATGATAATCCTATGATAATACTTTTTCATTATACATTCCTGGTTTCCTTAAATAAAAGTGACAATAAAGAGTCATTTTCTTATTTCTTTTAAATCACATGGGATTAAGAAGAAGGGGTATAAAATACGAATTGTTAAGATGTTATTATATGAAATACATGTTCAGAAACTTAGGAGGAAAAGCGAACGTTGTTTTTGTTTTTCCTTTTTTTAAATTCATATTTATTATAAAGTGAAAACATAACATGACAGTAATCAAATTCCATTACGTTTAATGCAATGTATTTAAATTTTGAAATAAATAAGGTAGTTATGAGCTATCAGGTTTAGGTGGTCTCAGGATATTGCTCAGGTGTCATGTTGGGCTTGTCATCAGTTACAAATGTTGAAACAAGATAAAACAGAAAATAGTTACAGAATATTTGAAGTCGCTGTCACATAGAAATCACTGTAATGTCTGTGTAGTGGCTGTTAAATTGATAGCTTCATTATTCATTTACCTTATTGAGGATCCAACTGTAAAACTCCTACAATAAAACAATTTCATGGACCATGAATTGCATGTCATGTTCTAAAGGAAGTGTTAAACACAGATGTAAATTATTAAAGAAGTTTCTGTCGGCAGTTTTTTTTTAAATTAATGTTTAAATTTGGTTATGTATCACGGTGCTCTCCTGAACACGTTTTGGTTGTTTCTGTCTGTATTATTATCAGGCGTCCTAACTGTTTCAGAACCAGCAGGTTCTGAAAGCTGAAGATGATGAAACGAAGCAGAGAAACATGTTCCACATTAACTCTACTTCCCAGTTATACTCAGGAGTATTGAAAAACGTTTTTTCATTCATTTCCCTGTCCCCTGAAAACAGTTTGAAAAGTCTTTTCCGCTGAATTTATTAGAATAATGAAAAAGTATAGTAGTAGTATATACATTAGTAGTAGTTTGTATACATTTAAGTTAACAAAACCTGTACATCATAAATAATGAAAAATATTCATTATATTGCATGCCAAAAAGATTAAATGAGAGAAAAACACTGAATCTGTGAAGTATGGATTAACAAATGATTATTATTGTGATTAAAAGAATAGTACATTATGTTAGTAAGCCTGTAAATTATTGAGTGTAAGTCAACTTCCCACATCCAGATTGCAAACCTATCTTTGGCAGAAGTATAAAGAATAGTCTGTAGGCATGAGTTCTGGGGCAGAAAATGCTGTAATATCAAATAACAGACCTTGAGGAATTTGAAAAAAAATGTTCTCTACGTTAAATCCATACCTTACTCCAGATGTTATGTCTTGTAAAAACAGAATTTTGTAATGTGAAGGAATATTTGAGCACTGGAAATATGGTATTTTAGCTATTAACCTTGAGCATTACTTCTGCTTTTGCTCCTATGTTTTATTTACTGTTAGCTATTACAAATTTAGTGTCTTAGTAATATATTGTATCACTGTAATGCACATGGATTATAGTATAATATTTTTATAAAATTGTATGAATTTCGTAAGACATTATCCAGTCTATATTTTGTTTCTGTTCTTTTTTTACTACAAGGGTATTAATAAATCTGGAGGACATTGTATTTCATTAGATCCAAATTCTTCAGCTGGTGTTTGACAATTAAAGTTTTTTTAGTGTCTTCAAATGTCATTGTGCAAGTACTTCTGAAGCCACCGTAACATAACCAGGAGAAAGGACAGATTTTCAGGTTTGCCATGAATTGCCTCTCATACCCCCAAAGAAAGACAATCCCCAACCCCAACCCACAAGAAGCCAAATTCAGCCAATCTTATAACTTCATTATAGATCTGAGGATCTGAGCCATTTTTTTTCTTGAAGGATCCCAGCAAATCTACTCCAGTAGATTGTCAGTGAGAGTTGCACCTCTCCTCCAGCTGGCGATAATGTTACTGTGCATGTCAAATGGTTCAACGGCGGGTGTTCACAGATTCACAGTCTTCATCTTTCCTGTGCTGTTTTCTTGTGTAGCAGGGATTGTAACATGGAGCCTAACCTTTTGGAGCTTGAAATGCATTACAAAGCCTCTGGGTCAGATGGCCAGCCTTTAGGTTTACTAGATGTGAGTGACTACAACCTACAGTAAGTTTGTTTTCCTGTCTGTGCCACTGAACATAAGGAGGTGTGAGGAGACCATTTGCCTTACCTAGCTTGTTAGGTTGCTAGCATCTACAATCATTGATCCAAGGATTTTAAATAGCAGTATGTTCAGAGAAGCTATTAACTTTTACAACATGTCTGTGTGGTTCTGAATACTTCGATCAGATCGCCTCAGAGTTTTGACTGTTCAGTTTTTTAGTCGGTTACAATACAGTATATAAAACCATTTTAAATTTGAAAAAAAAAACTTGTATCCTATTCCTTCATAGTCTGCTTTCCTGACCTTGTAAGCTTTGTTTTGAATTGATCTGTGGACACTCCTTTGAGCCTTTTCTGATTGCTCTTCTGTGAACTGAGAAGCAGTACATTTTATATAATAAAGTACCCATAATTCTGCACAGTATTCTAAATGAGGTCTTATTAGTACATTGGGCAGTTTTACTAAGGTTCCTTGATTTAAATTATGTGCTTTTAATTTTACATGAGTGCCTATTTATTGCTTCCCACATTGTCTAGAGTAATAACAGTACCTGTTAACATGTTACCCGTTACTCTAAATGCCAGGATATGGATCATTGCTACTGTATAAATTAGGAGGAGCAGGGGTCCTAGCACAGATCCCTGTTGTACATTAATTCCATCACTCCCCATATCTGAACTCTGCTTTCTATCCATTAATCAGTTCTCTATCTAAACATACTGTATATGCTATTCCCTTGAATGGCTACCACCTGCATTTTATGAATGACTGACTATCACCTGCATTTTATGAATGACTGACTGTATCAAAAAGATTCTGAAGGTACAATATCATATACTCTGTGTTTATTACCACTGTTGCTGAAATTACTCTCAGCAAGATAATTAAGTTAGTAGGACCCATCTTTTCTAAATCGACACTATTCTCTAACATCTTATTACTATACAGATGGTCATTAGTTCTAATTATCATTTCAGTACTGTTGCATGCACTATAAGACTGATTGGTCTATAATTACTTGGTCCAGTTTTACATCCTTTTAAATGGATGATTGAATATGTAAAAATGTTGATACATAATCAATCTTGTTTGCTTAAGGACAGTTGGCATCATCAGTCCCTGGAGGGTTGTTTGTCTTTTGAGTGATAAACAAATTCTAGAATCTGTAACACCTTCTAGTATCTGTAAGCCTTTTCTGTTAGAGTACTGTTTAATATAGTAAATATATGTTTTCCTTGGTTAACACATGAATGAAATATTAATTTCCTACATTAGCCATTTCCCTTTCATCTTCCAAATGATTCCCAGTATCATCTCTTAGATGCTTCATCATTTTCTGTTCTTTTGCTATGCTTTGCTATAGTACTGAAAAAAAAACCTTTTATTTTAGCCTCTTATTACTTTGCATGTCTCTTTGGGATTTTCTAATATCATTTTTTACTTGTGCTTGCAATTTATTGTACTCCATTACTTTAACTAGATGTCCTTTTTTAATCATTATATAAAGTGCTTTCTTTTTCCGTATATTTTTCTTATTTGATTTATTACACCCTGTGGGCCATGGCTTTCTAGACTTTGATTTTCTCACTTTTGGGACAAATGTTTTCTGTGCTTCAAGCAGAATATCTTTAAAATGCTGCCATCTGTTCTCTTCTGATTTTATGTCCATTCTGTCCTCTTCTACTGTACTTCTCATGCAATGTGTCTCATTCCTTCATAGGCAGCTTTCTTGAAATTGTAAAGCTTTGTCCTACACTCTGCTTTTACAGATTCGGAATATACTTCAAATCTTTCCATATTGTGATAACCGAATCCTAGTGGTTTATTATCCTTGTTTTCTTCCTCTGTCTTTGTGACTGTGGGAGGCTGGGAAGGGCTGAGAGGTTGTGGCTCAGTTCCGATGATCCAGATGTGTGACATTGGTACCATGGCTTGGATACATATGATCATTTTTCTGTTTTTGCTCTAAGGAGACTCACAAGGTTTCCATTATGTGGGAATCCAAAGGTAAAACAGTCATGCAAGTAAAATAAAATTGTACTTAGCAATAAGACCACAATAATAAGAAAGCACAAAGATGAAAATGCAACACAAGATTAACGTATAACAAAATTTCAAATAAGAACTAAAACCAAGACTAGCCAGCAGCCATGTCACCCTGCAACTCATACCTGGCAGCCCACTGAAGCTCAGCAGGTGTGAGCCTGGTCAGTACCTGGATGGGAGACCACCTGGGAAAGACTAAGGTTGCTGCTGGAAGAGGTGTTAGTGGGCCCAGCAGGGGGCGCTCACCCTGTGGTCTGTGTGGGTCTTAAGGGCCCAGTATAGTGACGGGGACACTATACTGTAAAACGCCGTCTTTCGGATGAGATGTAAAACCGAGGTCCCGACTCTCTGTGGTCATTAAAAATCCCAGGGTGTTTCTCGAAATAAGAAGGGGTGTAACCCTGGTGTCCTGGCCAAATTTCCCATTGGTCCTTACCAATCATGGCCTCCCCATAATCCCCATCTCTGAACTGCCTTCATCACTCTGTTCTCTGAAAGCTGATGCCTGTTCACTGATAGCTTGTGTGTGGTGAGCGTTCTGGCGCACTATGGCTGCTGTCGCATGTGGTGGAGGGGAGTCCCCATTACATCTAAAGTTCTTTGAGTGGAGTGTCCAGAAAAAGCGCTATATAAGTGTAAGCAGTTATTATTATTATTAAAACAAAACAAGAATATGCACACTGCATAAATACAACGCAGTCATGTAAAGACCTTCATGAGTGTTTGCCACGAATACTATGAAAAAGTATAACTTGCAAGTTACAGTACAAGTACAGTATATGAATTAGTAACTCTTTCCCTTTTATCCAACACTCAGCTGGGTACACTGAACCTGTGCTCACATCTCTGTCTGCACGGAGGAGAGTTACAGACAGCACAAATGGTCGCCGTGGGGGAAACAACTTCCACTGCCACTAGCGAGATCAAACACTGCTACTTCAGATTTTATTGTTAGGTTTCTTGTAGAGAAAACGTGACAGGCCACGTTTATTGTAACAGTCAAACACATACTGTAACACACTGTGTTCTACCTTGTTTGAACATCTGAACTCCCTCTTTGCATTCTGCATTTTATTTTGATAAATTTGTTGCCGTTTTAGTTATTACTGAAAAGTGCTACCAACCTCCTTCCTTCCGCCACTAGTCTGTCTTGTTCCAGGCTATTAAAAAGTTCTGCAGTTTGCTCATAGATAGGAAACAGGTGCTGTCCTGCACCGGGGTAATGTTGTCATGCACACAAGCCTCTACCTTTCACGTCACTCCAAAACACTCATTTCACGTGCTTTATCTGTGCTTCTGCTAAATATTCGTGTTGTCCGTGCAAGAGTCCAGTCTTGAGTTTCCCAATGGCAGGTTATCGTAATAGAGACCTCCTTATGCATGCTCATCTATCTATCTGTTGTAATGGGCCGAAAGATACACCCAGTAAATTCCTGTCTCTTTGCCTGATCATGATCCAGTGCAATTAATTTTGAGAAACTCTGTCGGCAGCATTATAAATCATTTTTTTTAATCCAGCCCATGTATTGACACTAGTGGATTACCCTGTGTCCTCACATCCGTTTTCCATGTTCTTGCACTATTGGGGGATCACTTTCCTTGCCCTAGCGAGCTTTTACAGAAGAAGTCAACTCTTTTTGCTTTTTAGTTCTGTGGTATTTGGATGCAGCCTTATTATGTGGTCTCGTCAATTTCTTGTGCTTTAGTAAAAATTCATCGAATTCTCCCATTTAATTCATTACAGCTTGGACGTCTGGTGCTCTGTGAAACAATTCAGCACGCCCAGTGTTTTTTCATTCCTTATTTTAAGCTCCTGTCTGTCTTCAGTCTCTTGATCTCCCAACTTAACCTATTTTTACTAGTGATATTGTCCCTTCTCCACTTCTGTGATGAAATACAAAGCATTTAAGCTTGCGGGGAAGTAAAATGTGTCATAATGGAGTAAAGAACCCTGTGTACTGTGGTATAATGGTAATATGTTTTTTATACTTTCACCATTATTGTGCTGTGGTTTGACAATGCATTGTTTGTGCTTTCCTATGGTTTCTCTGTACTACAGTGGACTATGGGAATATCCCATGGTGCATTGTAATAAACATTCCTTGGTTGGGTCAAGGTCAGGCACAGAACGAGATACTCTCCACTTCTTGTAGAAGAATTGTGTTGCTATAATGTTAGGTGACCACAGCTACACAGATTGTAACGTTCCTCTGCATGTACAAATCTACAGCTGATCAAACAGAAGTTGTATCATCACAATTAAATATCCCTCTTCTTCAGGTGTGGATTTCTTTATCATTTTAGATTTTCCTAGAAAAGTATAGAATTATACTGTTTTGTAACAGTATCATTATACTGTACATGGTTTTCCAGTTGTGACCGCAAAGCTCTTAAATATGGCCTTACTTATTCCTTATTCCCTGTACTTCCACAAAACAGCTGCCAGTTTTAGACAGCTCATGTTCTCTGGGTTTTGTTCTGTGGCTTCCCAGATAATTCATATACATTTCATTTCGCTGGCTGTAAGGTATGATTGGACTTGGAATTCTTTGTTTTTATAGATTTCCATATAGTACATTGGAGACTGTAATGTTCATACATTTATTTACTCAAGAGACCTTCCTCTTCAGCTGCATTTTGAAATTCTACAAATACATTTCCTTTTCATTATGCCCTCAAAACCCTCTGCAGACTGGCATACATGACCTCTTATTACATGTTGAATCGGTCTTGGCATATTTAAAAAAGGAATAGCATTTAGGGAGTAAAACATGCAATTAGATATATACAGTAAATTGTTTATGCTCAGTATTTTCAACACTGTTGTTTTTTTTTATCCAGAGGTACTGCATAATGAATAAAAAATAAATGAAATGACCAATTTGAAGAACTCCACAAATACACAAGCTTAATGTAAGAAAAGTTTATATAGTCTGTAGAATTTTTCTATGTACCCCAGCACCAGAATCGTTTCAATATCTTTAATATATGTACATATTCACATTGTTCCTAGACTCTTGATCTGGCCTTGGGCATTATTGAGTTTCAATTAACATAATCCCAAGGATTTAACAACTGCATACATACTGATTATTTTTACAAAATACCGAGTGAACATAGAAGATTGTTCAGCACAGATGAAAAGCAAGACTTTAAGGTTTTCCATGCATTCTGTATGTTATTTGTGTTGTATTATTCAATATTCCCAACGCATTTGTGAAATATTTATCTGTACTATGTTCAAGGAGCAAGGCGTTTTTCATTTGAACTGTCTTTAGTTACTGCTGGTGCAATCCTCCTGCAAGCTGAAATTTTCCCTCATTCCTGTGCCTTTTAAAGAATCAGTGACGTGTTTTGTCCTTGAAATGTTGCTGAAGGAATAAGACAAATTGAGTTGCCATAGCTTCTTTTACTTCACGCTGCTATCTTGCTGCACTCTCAAGCTTTTATTAACTGCAAGACTATTAGATGTCTATGTAGTTCTTTAAAAAGTAATTGGTTCTTTTTTCATAGATGATGTACTCGTGCAAGTTATATAAATTGTGCACAGAATGACCCAGATACCGTACGTACACATGAAAACCACTACTGCATTATCCAGGGTTTAGAGGGAGCGACTGTCTGTGACACATTTGACTCCGGCATGTTTGATAGTAAAAAGACCTGCAGCTCTTCCATATACTGTACATGATGGTTTCTAACTTTCCAGTTTATCCTCTTTCCTTAGATCATTATTCACAAATATCTTAGCCACTACGGTTGTTGTCTCAAGCTTTCAACATCAGTTTATTTCCTGCGGTTGCTGTAAGGCAGCACAAAGTCGGTCTCACAGCGAAAAGTGGCAACTTGCAAAGCCTGTGTAAGAATCTACATTGTTAGTCGCACAGCCATGTTCGAAAACAAAGTTTGTTTTTCACTGTGCAGTTTAATTTCTTTGCTAGCAGCAGACAGTGTGAAATAGAGCAGAGTGCAATGGCTTTTCCGCACAGAATCTAACATGGTTTGATAAATGCATACCTTTTACAGAAGGATGCCATACTGATTTCTGGACTAGCAATATAACCCTCTCTGTCTGCCGCTTTAAATGTGCAAAGTAAATGTGTGGGTTGCTTTGGTATGCATGCACTGAAGCAGTGTTTTTATTCTGCAATGCTTGGCAGTTTCATATTAGCATGGTTATTGAATGCAGAGACCATGATCTGTTGCCATTCCTTTATGTCATCTAAAGGCATACTTTTGCACAGATAAGTCAGGAGCTTAGAGATGCAAACATGTTCTCAAGCTTCTATTTCTTTTTGAAACAGTATGGTTCGTTTAAAAATAAGCCATGTCGTCCAGTGTCTACCCAGATATATATGGTTTTACCAAGAAAGGAAGAGGTAATTTGTTTTTTTATTTATATAATAACCTGCAACCTAAAACAACTAAACATTTTTTTTGTCTAAAGCAAAAAAAAAAAGACAACCAACAAAATTAAAACAGGAGCAGTGAATGAGTGACTTTAAATAAGGACACAGGTGTTCGGTATTGTGACACTGTCCTAATGATTGTACACAAATCAGGTGGAAAAGCTGAAAAAAATAATATTAAAAATAAATATGGTAAAGCTTACATTCTGGTACTGCACTAATTTGGTTCGTATGCTGTTGCTTTGGATTCACTTCAGACGGAGAACACGGGGTCTCAATTTGTTTGCTACTGAGTAAGCTCTGTCAACAGAGAACAATAACACTGTGTTACTTCTGGTCAGAGAAGTACAGCTAAAAAGCACAAACAGCATGCACAAAAGCACTGCTCGCAACCTTTAGAAAAAGCTTTCTGCTTGCTTGTGTCGAAGATTTGGCCCCTTAGCCCTCACTCCTCTTCTGAGGCATCTTGTGAGCGATGTAGCCTGTTCTTTTACAGCCCCCACAACTGGCATGAGGGAGGAGCTGAAAACAACCTTCTTGAAAACAAAGTGAGCACTTTATTTAATACGGGAGCACGGCACTTTAGGTTTCCGAGAAGGGGTGGCATCTCAGGAAAATGTAGCCTCAGGTGCACTCCATTAAAAGAAGACCTTTAATTGAAATTGCAGATACTATCAAAAGGGCATGGCGGTGAGGCAGAAGCATTAGACCCTTGCAGTATAATGCACATATTTTATTCTGTCCTGTATAAATCCTGAGTAATGCTTAGACGGCATTACTTAAAAATTAACTGCTGGACGAACTATATTTATAGCATTAACCAATGTGCAAAAGAGCATACTAGAACTTCACATTGTGTCTTTTTTGCAAGTTACAAATCACATTGCGCATTATCTTTTTAGATTAACATAAGAAGGCCATTCTGCCCATTTGGTAATTAGTTTGTTATCGATCCTTGGATCTGATCCAGTTGCTACAGTATGTCAGCTCGGGGGCCCTGGGTTCAGTTCCTGGCCTGGGGTGCTACTGTATATACATGGAGTTTGTATGTTCCCCTTGTGTCCGCATTGGTTTCCTCCCAGTCCACAGACATGCTGGCAAGTCGATTGGCTTCTGGGAAAATGATCCTTAGGTGTGAGTGTGTATATACAGTGTAGGAATTGAACCCGGGCCCAATACTAGCCACTGCGTCACCATGCCACTCCGTTAGCACGCTATATAATTTAGCAGAAAATATGCAGATTCTATGCGCACACACAACTTTAACACATCTTAACATTTTTCTGTGTGGTAAAGAACATTTTTATTATTATTATTATCAATAATAAATTTTTTTTCAGGTTGAATTCATTTATATTTTCCATAATTTCATAAAAGGCTTTATTATACATTCATATAATGTGAAGCAATTTGTAAGGGGTGCTTTCCCTACTGTACTGTTCTTCTTGATAGCTTGATATACATTTAAGCTTCCCTAGCCAGTCCAAGTTTCAGACTGCTGACATAATCATTGTATAGTGATTTATAATCACACATCGCATAGAAAGGAGTGTACTGCCATTGTCACCATGTGCGCACACACACAGCGTGTTTTCAGTTCTTTTAGTATTGTGAAGAAAAGAAGCCTTGGAAGGCTGACAAGTAGCAAGTCATTTCTCCACAGACAAAAAATAAAATGGTGTCTAGATAAAACAATGTCGTATACAGTATGATGCTTAACAATCATTAACGCCACCAATCGATTTTTACTTTTTTTTTAAGACAGACCAAACCTGAGAAGTTTTATCCCAAAGTTTCTGTATGTTTTTTTTTAAAATAATGCATACCAGTTTTAGATATTGATCATTTGTTTTGGGTGTCACTTTGATGAATTGCTCATTCACGAGTAACTGTGATCCTCTCAGGTGACTTTGTCTGTCTGTTGCGTGAGCACCGCATTACCTCATTAGACTTGACTGAAACCTATCAGATGTCAGGCAGGGTAAAAAGGAAGAAACAAAAACACAGAAAGGAACCAATAAGCCCAGCTTCAAGATTCAAGATTCAATATTTATTGCCATACCAGCTTAGTTGTTAGGAATTGGCCCCAGTGGGCTCATAACAGTTAAACAATAAGACAATAACAACAAAGACATTAAACACAACATAACACAAAACCATGAGGTAACAAGAACGAATCTCATACAATATTAAAATGAAATTAAATAACTGGGGCATTAAAGGGTCTTATAGTCCATTTCATTGTCAATAGTCATCATAAGGTACTAATGTGTAATTGGAAAAATCAAGAGATCAAGAGAATAACACCCTTTTCTAGTAACATGTTTGGGCAGGACCTTGTGGATGCCAGGTGGACTAGCCAGCTCTGGGACCAAGTCCTTTTTTAGCAATGAATTAAGGTTTTGTGTCGACCACCCTGTATAGACCTCCCCGATAGAGCGGTCAGCAAATGTGGCACAGACGCACGGAGCGATATGCTATGTGTACACAATGTGATGGCCAGCAGCCATATCACCCTGCAACTCACAACTGGCAGCCCACTGAAGCTCAGCAGGTGTGAGCCTGGTCAGTACTTAGATGGGAGACCTCCTGGGAAAAACTAAGGTTGCTGCTGGAAGAGGTGTTAGTGGGGCCAGCAGGGGGCGCTCACCCTGCGGTCCATGTGGGTCCTAATGCCCCAGTATAGTGACGGGGACACTATACTGTAAACAGTATGTTTCGGATGAGACGTAAAACCGAGGTCCTGACTCTCTGTGGTCATTAAAAATCCCAGGGCGTTTCTTGAAAAGAGTTGGGGTGTAACCCCGGCGTCCTGGCCAAATTTCCCATTGGCCCTTACCAATCATGGCCTCCTAATAATCCCCATCTATCAAGTGGCTTCATTACTCCGCTCTCCTCCCCCCTGAGAGCTGGTGTGTGGTGAGCGTTCTGGCGCACTATGGCTGCCGTCACATCATCCAGGTGGGGCTGCACACTGGTGGTGGTGGAGGAGAGTCCCCATGACCTGTATAGCGCTTTGAGTGGAGTGTCCAGAAAAGCGCTATATAAGTGTAAGCAATTATTATTATTATTATTATTATTATTATTATTAACAGATGGTCTGGGCAGGAGTGTCTCGTTGCCCCCGAACAAGACTTGTCACGACCGACTTCAGCGTGAATTCACGGTTACTGGAGCGATCTGGTCCCGGGATCTCAGCTGCAGCCCTTCCCACGGGCTCCTCCTGGTGCGACCACATTCCGGCACGGCGGCCGCTCGTGTAACCACACTCCCAGCAGGAATGTGGCAGTTGTGTAGCGGGTGCCCTGTCTGCCAGGCCTGAGCCCCTGTGAAGCACATGTGGGAGGGGCTGAATTTCCCATTAGGCACTGTAGGCATTTTAGTGCCTGGGGCTTATGACAGTTTTAGGGCCTGCGGAGGAGGGAAACACTACTGACTAATGAACAATTAGCTGAAACAATACACTTGGGAAGACTCTGTGTGCTCCAAATCAATAATCATACGCCATCTAGCGGCTGTTCTAGAAACTAGGAGTATCGAAGTGATGGTCACTCGACTCGCTCCATCAATCACGTGGTTTGGCATTAGAATAGTTGCATCATATCGATCGACGGAATTCAGTGAATTGAGTGAAAGTGCTTAGGGCCTCCGAACACCAAAATCCAGCCCAGATGACTAGTGGCATCTAGGGCTCAGAGACCAGTGAAGAGGCACAGGCCTGACGTGCTGTTAGTCCGTGAATTTCACAGTAGACCCGCTGTTGATCAAATCTGGTGATGAGAAGAATTTCCAAAAATGTCAAGTCTGTTGGACTTGAAAGGAAAAGTGCAATTGCTGCAAAAAACGTTTTCATTTTAACTTTAAAAATGAGTTGCAGTCATGAATGATAAATGATGTTTTTTAATCTGTATGGCATAACGCATGGCCATTTAATCAGAATTGTTCTAGCGTATTGTAGTGAAATTAACAAATTAACCTTTTCTCTTGCATACAAATATTCACGGGTTAAACTGTCCATTATCACCCTAAACAATTCAATTAATTGCACGCTGAAAATCTACATCTCAACTATCGATTCTTAGGAGGAGCTGAGAATCATGAAAGATGATAAGATGATAAGATGATAAGATCAGATCTTTATTATTCCCTTTTGTGATCTTAGTACTGAAATCAGCAGACTGGTTTTGACTGTGTGAACATCTACTGTAGGTAAATTTATAGTGGATGTACAGTAAGGATACAAGTGGATGTGTATCTGTTCTCTGTCTCAAAATGTGTTTAACAGTATCTTTTTGCTACACATATTGTATCTAGTCCATCTTTTCCGTGCAAGCAGAATAGAGCTGGCGTGTGATGTATCAGGATGAGGTTTTGTGTGCAAGAAATGTCTATTTTTCACCTTGGTTCAGTACTGTATGTGTTCTTCATTTGCGTATTAATATGTTATTTTTTCTATTTTTTAAATGTGTTTTTTCTTGATATAGATGATTCAGCTAATAGTAAAACACATTAGCTAAAATGTGGGTTTTATTAAAGGCATCTTACATTTTCATACTGTTAATTCATTATAATGCATGTTAAAACATAAATGTAAATTATGTATACTGTTAGTTCAAAGATAGAATCGGGGAAAAATAATTAGCATTTTTACAAAATCATGTTTACTGGTTGTATTGAAATATGTGTTCTAGAATACTGTGCTATATACTGTAGATAAGAGCTAATTAAAAATGTGCCTTTACCAGGAATGAAAATGGCATATCTCTGAAAAAGGCGGCTTTCATTCTGTGATAGTCCTTGAGAGAATTGATCTTTAAAGTTTTTTTTCCCTAAATATTATTTTACTATTTTGATTTTAAATAGTTCTTCAGTAGTGTTTTCTATTATTCTGTTTAGTTTACCGCAACGTGTCGTTCCAAATACATACATGGAGCCATGACCCTAACCAGGAATAATTAGTCATTATTAATTCACTTAGTATTGATAAGGGAGTGAATGCTTTTTTTTTACAGAATAATATACCCTTTAAAAAGTATTCACTCCCTTCCAATGATGTCTGATTTGTATACACATTTTATGCAAGTGGAGACTTTTTAATCAAAACTTGAATGCTCAAAACAAATTAAATGTCCTCAAAACCTGCCAAGAACAATCAGTCTTTAAGTGTAATCAAAAACGTGCGCTAAGTAACGAATTAGTGTATTTATATAATGTGATCGCGATAGCTTCAGAGTTCAGAGACAGGGCTGATTTGGACTTTCACTACTCTGCCTGTCTGCTGAAATAGTGTATTTTTGAACGTTAGACATAAATTGGTGGTTTTGTAAAATGAAGTCACAGGCTTTTTCTCCAGATATTACATATTTAAACTACGACTTCAGAACATAATGGTGAAAACATGCCAATGACATTCATCTCATTATTGAGTACTGTCTGTGATTGATATGAAGGTGTCATCAAGCTCTTTCTTGAAGATTGTCAGGGCACCAGCTTCAACAACACGGGTAAGCAGCTTCTTTCAGATCCCCCACAACACTGTGTGGGGGGGGGGTAATTTGCCGAAGGTGTGCCAGAACAGAAAACGGAGGATTAGAAAAATACCGCAAAGTGTTTCAATTTAAGGAAAACGAGAAAAGATGAATGGGTAAGAGTTACAGAGACTTGTGGCTACTCAGTATCAGGAAATCTGTCCACACCTCTGGGATCACCTCGGCAACTGGAATGGAAACAACGGTACACACTAAGCATCGCAATGGGTAATGGGTTCCAAAAGACTAGAAATGTATTTTTTAAAGGGGGCAAATGCGATGTCCAAATCAATAACAGATGGATAGACTGCTGTGGCCAAGGCTGTCACTAAAAGCAGTGGAAACGTGAACTCCTGTATAAACATTGGCAGCAGGTTGATTCAAGACTGGATTCCCAGTGGTTTCTGTAATGATCAGGTATTGATAGAGGGCAATTTGGCAAACATGGAAACTGCACAGTTAGACAAGGCCTTGCTCTTTATTTCTCTGTCTGGGCTCTGACAACAATTCAGGGTTGGTTTGTCTGTTGAGCTGAAGCCTTGTACTGAACTGGTGTCGTGTTCAGAAACAGAGAAATTACCATACTGTGGTATTAAGGGATTGGCTTTTGAAAGATTTGGTCAATCCTATTTCTCCAGACCACAGCGTTAACTAACCTCAGTCAAGTTGATCAGTACGTACATTTCAGAAATGAACATGGCTGCAGGAGTTCACTACAATACCCCCCTGGCACAAGAGCAGTCATGTACATTGTACTGTATTAACATTGTTAAAAAAATATTGTGTCAGACACCTGTACATCAATCATGTGATAAAGAAATAACATCACATTACACAAGTAACATTGCATTTCCCATTGACAAGTCTAATTTCTTACTGTCTAGCAGTTTAGCACATTTTATTTTCCTTGCTGGCAAAAGCCATTGGATTTTATGATTCTTTTATTAATTGCTTTCACTCTATGCAGTTCAAGATAAAGGGTTGTTTCAGTGTTATTGCCTTTTGTCTCAATAATGCAAATACCACACCAATAAACACTATTTATGAATCGTAAAAGGATATAATGAGATGCTAACAACCTTTACTGCCGCGATAAGCAGTTGTTTCATGAATAATCCCTGTGACAGGGTAATCATTTCCTAATTGTTCTGATTTTGTAAGACCGCAGTGTTGCTGCAGTACCATGTAACCTGGTCTTGTGAAATGGTGGAAGCTAAGCCAAGTTGGGCCTGGTCAGTACTGGGATGGGAGAGCTGATTGCTGCTGTGAAGCATGTTGGTAGAGTCGCATTACCAAACTTGCACCACAGTCTTGTGACCGGAGATGATGCGCTGTAGGAGGTCGTGAAACCGAGGTCCTGACTTCACACCCATTACAGATCCTATGATGTTCTGGCTGAATTCCACCTTGAGCTCCCAAAATATACCCCTTAATTCCACCTCTTCTCCTGTGCATATTGGGCTACAGGCGCTTAATACCCACCACGCATCACCCATGTTGGGGCTGTGCTTGAGTAGTAAATATGTGAGGAGCTGAGGGATTCTTTAGGCTGAAAAGCCCTTCAAAGAGGCGTGCTATAGTAATAATAATAACAATACATTGTTTATGATCAACAATCCTGATTTTAAAGGTTTATTTACAGCAGGAAATGTAAGCTCTCGACTTTTAATGCAGGGACAGTGATATCAACTTCAATTTCACCTCCAAGCTGTGTTTGCCTCGGAGTCTAATGTTGCTGTACTTGAGGAATTCGTCAAAGCCGAGCCGCCCCAAAAATGTCAGCACGAAGCCTCGTCATGTCCCTTCTTTGCATAATTTGGCCCTAAGCCAGATCTTGATTTTACAGTCTTTTGGCTTCTGGTAGCAGAAGAATTAGCCACAGTGGCCAAGCACATTTCTTTACTGCCTCACGCTGCTACAAAAACAATGGTAGATTTCTGCATCTTGGACAAGCCTCACAATAATTCTCCCATGTTTCCTTTTAGGCATTAGAAAAACATCCTAATACTCCGATGACTGCGAAACAAATCTTAGAAGTCATTCAGAAAGAAGGGCTTAAGGAAACCAGGTAAGTTGTGACATGTTTTTGTTCCCATATTTTGTAAATGTCGGCTTCCTTGGATGTGTCTATTTTCTGGTGAAAATATTTTATTGCAAAGTTTGCTCACTTGTTTATTCATATATGTAAAATCCACAGTGTTAGTGGAAATTTACATGTTCAGTGTTGACTATTTCCCAGTATCCACTGGGAAAGGACAGAAAGTATTGTGCACACGGTAAGAGCTCTAGTGTCCAGCCTGAAAATAACAGCAGCAACATCAGCATAAACACTGTTCTTGTGGAATAACAATGTTCAACACAGAAAATGTGGAGGTTTTAATAATAAGTAGGACCCAAATACTGTATATGTGACATTTGAATGTGCTTGACAGATATTATCATTAAGGGCACAGAACTGCACTTATTTCCCCTGAGGCATTCCTTTAAAAAGTCTGTTCAGGGCAGGAAGCAATGACTGAACATGTGGCTGTAACTTGAAAAAATAAGGAGGTAACTTAACACAGGCCTGAAGTATAAATAAATGTTTGTTTTGTGAGTTAATACAATTGTGCGTACACATATAAACATACAGTACACTTAATGTATCCATTTAAAAAACAAACATGCACCGTTTTTTCCAGTACACCAGAAGGGTGCAATGTTTCTGAATGTAGTTTGCAAACTACTTCCTACGCTGACAGTTCAATGTGTGTGGTGAAAAATATTTAAAATACAGAGCCTTACTTTGTGGCCCTTATTTTACATCGTAAGGGTCATCCCATATTCTATTAAAAAAAACTGCAATTACTGTAAGTGTTTGACCACTGTTGCTAAACACTACTACTTAGAACCAGAGGCAGGTACCTGAGCATTTCTCCAGCCGTGAACAGATGCAGATCTGTTCTTCTTTCTCTGGCAGTGGCGGTTGTGTTTTCTAGGCACTGGGGCACGTGTTCCCAAGGTGCTCCCAGATCAGACAATCTGAATGGCAGATGACATTGCAATTCTAGACCCTGGAATGCACCTTGAGAGATGAATTGTGGGAAGGCATGGACCATCACTGGAATATGGATTTTATTTTACTTTCTACAGCAAAAGCATTACAGGTTATACTTTTGCATACTGTGTGTTGCAACAAGGTGTCTTTTTATCACTCTAATTGCCTGATAAGAATAGGATCTGTGATTGATTATTGACATTTTCTGTGTTTCACAAGGGCCATCCGGTACCTGTGAACCGACAGCTAGACAGATAGGCCTGCATTCTGGCTTTGTGTCTGACAACGCGAGTAACATGATCAAGGCCCACAATGACAGTCTTCTAGGTCTGCTTCAAAATTCATTACATTTGATATGTATTGCAAATACATATCACACATCACCCTTGTGAGTATATCCCAGAAGACAGTTTCCACGGAAATAGGTTTTAAATGTTATCCAAGCAGGAAAATATATTTTAAAGATCATCTGAGAGATGCAATTGCTGTCCTCTACTCGTAAAACTGCCTCCATGCCATGAAGACAGCTTGTTGAGGCACTTAGTGTTCTACTGCATAATTACAAATACATCAGTTTTAACCTAAGCTTTGCAGACATGGAAATGGACACTTCCTCGAACACAACAGTGTTCAAAAGCTGAAAACAGTGCTTGAAAGATTTATGAGGTTGGGAAACTCGGCTTCCTTTGACTTTCGTTCTCATCAGCAGATGACTGATTTAATATAGTGGTCTGAGAGTTGTAAAAGTGTAAAAAAAAACACATGGTATAGCTGAGGAATTAATAAACGCATGCCAAGCATTGGCAGAGCAGATTAGCGGCCCGGATGACACAGCCTGGACCAGTTCAAAAAAGAAAACACATTTCATTCAGCCACCTCACAAGCTGGTGTTTGTCAGTTGTTACAGATTCTGTGGATTCTGAATGAAGTGTTTCTTCGTATGGGCAGGTTTTCACACAGCAACATCAGTCCATGAGCGAAGAATGGGTAGACCAACTGACAATGATTAAATTTAACCGCAAAATATAACACACTGGAAGCTTTCTTTCACTGAACTGTAAGTGTTGTTTGAAGTGATCTTTATGTATTCCTTTCTTCTTTTATCACTTTATGATTTTTATATCTTTATATAGGAGCTGAATTGTGTTATTGCATTTATTTTATGTACGCTGTACTTTTCACGTCTTCAAACACAGCACAACTGTTCTGTTGCCACATTAATCATGTTCCAAGTGATCATTTTTATTGCTGCCGTGTCTGAGATTCTGTTGAATAAAACATACAGTAGGCGTGATTAGGCGTTAATAAACACATACTGTACAATACCGTATGTTATCACTAAATGAGGAAATGAAGGTAACCACGATGGGGTGATTTTTAATAAGTGGTTTTAGAAGAGGTTACTTCAACCTCTTCTGAAAATAGGTTAGAAATTTTGTTAAGAAAAACTTCAAGCCCATTTAGTCATCCTGACTGAATTGTGGTTATTTTTGAACATACTGTATATATAGTCACATATGTTCTATCAAAAATTGCAGTTTTCCCAGACAAGGAATATTTTGGCTTGGCTACCAATAATTGATGCTTGCAGATATACACATATATTGTTGTTATTTTTGTGCTCATATTTTCAAATGAAAAGTCATAAAATGTTCTATGGGAAGTTGTGTCGATGAAATTGAGGCTGAGAGGTTACATTTTCTTCTTCTTCTTCTTCTTCTTCTTCTTCTCCTTCTTCTTCTCCTTCTTCTTCTCCTTCTTCTCCTTCTTCTTCTCCTTCTTCTTCTCCTTCTTCTCCTTCTTCTCCTTCTCCTTCTCCTTATTTCTGGAATGTTCTGTAACATACCACAAACTACTCCTATCCTGAAGAACTGAAGCTGGTGGAGATTTTGTGATTCTGCTTTATAACTACTGCAGAGTAGGGATTCCGTTGTAAAACAGGACAGTTGCCAAACTGCTCATTTTCCCTGAAAATCCACACTGCCGCTGTCTGGTAAAATACAGCACCGACTGCATTGAAATGTTTGCAGCTCACATAGTACAGTGATGCTTTTTCTGATGGTAGGTTTCTAATTATTATTCTTGTTTATTAATATGTTTGCATGTCCAGATGTTTAAATGGGGGGTGGTGTCTGAACCATTTTAGGTTTTAATTGATAGCTGTAAACCAAATAAACATTTGATTACTTGTTCTGGAATTTTGAATTCAGGTACGTGAAAGACTAGCAGTGAGACCCCATCACACTATGTGGCTAAAAATGATGTTTTGATTTTGAAAGCTTGGTTATCTTTAGAAAAAGTGTGATAATGACCTTGGCCACTGGGATAACGAGTACTGTGAATATATTATGAAAAACACAGGAAATAATAAGAACTATGAAAGATCCTTATCCATAGAGTTTTGTTGTTTTTTTTTAGTAGAAACAAAGAAACTAAAGGCATTTTACCAGGCAAACGTACAAAAAAATGGAATATTTGAAGGGTTTAACCCAAGTGGCTTAATTGTGGGTCTCAGTTTTTGAATGCAGAGGACTGGTATGCTTAAATTCCTTTCAGAGTTCATTCTCTGTAGTGCTGTGGTTTGTATTTTTTTAAGGGTATTGCACGGTTCACATTCCTTTTTGACACGACATACGTTTTTACAACAATAGCTTCATTAAACAAACTCTTTAAACTATATCTTGCCTTTGCACATGGTGAACACTGTGTTTTAGAACCACTGTATTGCTGCTGTTCCTCCATTGTACCAGTCCCTTCCTGTAAAATACAGTACACACGTATTGTGAACCCTTTGACTATATGTGGCACAGTAAGAGATCACAGCTGCTTTCAGTAGAATGAAATAAGTGCTTACTCTGCAAAATTCAGAAAAGTCTTGGGGATCAAAAGCTGAATTTTAATAACTTATTTTATGTGGAATTTAAATTCGTTGACATTATCTCTCCCAGCACATGGATAAACATTCCACTGTCAATGTTGTGCTGATGTAGCAAAAGATTGATTCCTGTGCACTTCCGTCTTTGTTAAGCATTAGAAAATGAAATTACAATAAATGTCGTTGGCAAGGAGTCCTTTTTATTGGAGAACTCAGTCATGGTAAAATATTCCTGCAGCTATTAAAAAAGAAAGCCTCCTAAAGCTCTTCACATTTAATCCCTGTTCATGTTAGCAGTTTTCTGATAAGTGTACAGTGACACTGTCAGTGTAGGCAAAGCATATTTTCATTTCCAGAAAGCCAGTCTTTTTTTCTAAAGAACAATGCGAAGAAAAGAGGGACAAGACTAAGAATAACTGTAAATGTAAATGTGTCCCACATTTTTGTTTTGTTTACAAGGCAATCATACATATTAACTGCTTAATTCTGTTGGTTGTTTGCTCTCCCTGCCACTTGGTTTTATGAGAACAGTGAAGGCATGGTTGATCCGAAGGATAATTTAATCACGTGGCATGGCAGAAAAGCTGTTGATCGGGTTTCAAAATATACATTTCTCTTTTTTTATTTAAGAAGTTAAAATTTCTTATTTTGGCCAGGCTCAATGCAAGTTAATCGAAATAAGATAAAGGTATTAAAAACATAGCGTCAGCATGCGTAGGCTACAAAGGAACGAGTAATAGGTTTATTCCATGCTGAAAAGAGAAGATAGAAAACACAACGTTTCACACCCGAAGAAGGCTCCACAGTCGAAATGATATGTTTTCTTTCTTCTCTTTTCAGCATGGAATAAACCTATTATTTGTTCCTTTAAACCTTACTGTAATATCAGCTGAGTTAATGTTATTTACTCATTTCTGTTCCAAAAAAGTATAAAATCGTGGATTAAACCCTAACATTTTTTCTGTAGCAAACCTCATATTTTAAGAACCTGCACATCAGCCTGAACTGTAAAATGTTTGTTAACATGGTTTATTAAGTAGTAGGAGATGGCAACATCTGTCAACCTGATTGCCAAGACCAGTGTGTTTCTTATTTCAGGCTTGTAGTAATTCTGCCCTTTCCGTTTTCAGCTGTGTAGTTCTGAACTGTCAAGAATGATTATAAATTGGCAGCCTGCAAGAATGTTCTCTGCATTATAGCCATGTTCCAAGATATTATTAGAGAATCAATCTACAATTCTTCAGATCACTTATGATGTTCTTTTAAAATGTACACTGCAATATAAACCTGCCTTTCAGGAATACCATCGTATCACATAGGGCAAGGGCGACCTAATAATTCATAAGTGCCACAGGCACAAATGAGCTGTGAAAGGTCTTCTTCGTGAGTTGTATTGATATTATATCCCACTAGAGGCCATTAGATACTCTTTGTGCACTTGAAAGTGTGTATATTCATTAAAGAGCTGTGTCTGCTGTATATCATCCTGATTAGGAGTTCATTTGATTAGGTGTTTATCTCAAAATGAAACCTTATACCAAGGAATGTACAGTACCTGAATTCCAAATGTATGCTTCCTAGCGCCTTCACAAAGCAGCGCTGTGGGAACCAGCTATTACTAATGGGAGGGTAATAAAATACATTTTCTTTTCACCGCGGATCATAATACTCTTCAATTTCTCTTCCACTTCACCTTCACTTGCCAAAAAATGAGCGCTAAAGGGAAGGTTTCCAGCCTGGAGACGTTTTGAAAGCCTTACACAATGTTTTTCCTACCGGTCCTTCCATCGCCAGCGCTGCATTGTAAAGAACGCTTCATGCATGTGCAGGCTAGGTGATGAGCCTCATACTGCGTGTTTTTCTGCATGTATGCTGACTTGTGTTTTAAAATTCATGCAATCTGAAGGCACATCCAACATGGTTTTTCTTCTCCGTGTTTCACCGAAGAATTTCAGAACTACTTGCAAACCTTTTAAAGAGATGGGATCTAAACCTCTTTCACAAATTTGTCCTCCTTCATGTCCCAGTTCCATTGTCTCGTGATGGTACTGCACATCTCGAAGTCTGTGTGCATTTGCACTGCAGCCTCTCTTGGCGGGGCAATGAATTAAATTGCAAATCCATACTTGACACCAATTTAGTTTCACCCTGAATTTCATTTCTGACCTTTTTTACAATAAAATCAAACACTTTTATGTCATTAACATCTTGTGTCACATGGTGGATTAAAAATCTATTTTGTATCTCTTTAATATTTTAATCTATTTGCTTAGAACATCTTTGCCTTAGGCAATAATTGATTATAAGACATTGTAAGCTCTGAGGTAAAAGTATAGAGAAATTTTGTCTTTTACCTACCATACAATAAAGGATAAATGTGCCAATATCATGTGAAATTTAGCAATAATAATTAGAATTCATGCGATTGCAGAAATATACTGCCCTTGAACTTTTGTTTTTTGTGTGTAGTAGATTTTCAAAAAATTTCAAAGTAAACAATAATAAATACCACAGATTAAATAATGTCAACAAGATTTATGAGCTAATGCAATTTAACATTTGTGTGTAATCACTACAGTTAAAAGCCAGACTGCACATCGGATAAGTCAAACACAGGAAAAGACTACATATCATTGCTGGATATTACACAGTTAAGCCAAGCCAAGCCCTTTTGAAGAAATGCCTTTCAGCTTGCCTGTAGTGATAGACAGTGGGCCAAAAAGAAATTTTTATTTGGATATGGAGTCCCAGATGTTTAACATGAACATGAAAGCATGTGTTAATATTGGATGCAATGTTCTTGTAAAGAAAGAAGTGACAAATCTAGAGATTTAGTCCAAGAATTTACTGAACAGTTATGTATATGGTTATGTTGTAAAATGTTAGTTAAAAACAGATACTCTTTTAATGTGTTATTGATAAGAAGTAAATTATTTCTTATCAATATTTATCATATTTTTCATATTTTTATTTTCTGTAGTAATAATTATTACCAGGTGTCTATTTATTTGTTACATGAAGCTTTAGCTTTCTGTTACTCTTCTCAGAGATATTCCCTTGTTACCACCTTTTACTGTAGTTCACATAAACAATGCAGAAAAACAAGATTTTTAAGGTTTTGAGGTTGTGATCAGAGCCACACCCCCAGTGTGATCAGAGCCACACCCCCTCCTCTTATTGGTGCAGTGTGATCAGAGCCACACACCCCAGTGTGATCAGAGCCACACCCCCTCCTCTTATTGGTGCAGTGTGATCAGAGACACACCCCCTCCTTTTATTGGTGCAGTGTGGTCAGAGCCACAACCCCTCCTCTTAGTGGTGCAGTGTGATCAGAGCTACACCCCCTCCTCCCAGTGGTGCTGCCCCTCCTTTTAGGGCTCACAGTGTATTTAGAGAAATCATGCCCGATCCTCATCATCCTGGTGATGCAACAATATGGGGCACTCATAGCACAGCTGTCTTGAGTCCAGCTGTTGGAGTTTTTCCAAACCGGGGAGTTGGGAAAAGAAGAGGAATTAGTGATTTTATATTCTAGTGGGGGAGAGATGTGCACAAGTTCAAAAGCTATCATTGAAAGTTGTGAAAGAACATTTTATGTCAGGGTTCGGTTTTAAGTAATGGGCAATTTTGCCGTGGCGTTCCTCAGGGAATTAATGGTCTACAGCAGCAGCCTCGCCTTTCTGAAGAGCCCCAGTCCAGGATGTTAAATGTTATATGTTACCCTACATCGCCCAAATCTAAATCTAATCCCAATCTTCCCAAATTACATTAGGATTAGATTTATGTTTCTAAAGAATACTTTTTGACAAACGGTACACAGCTGATTTCAGGTAAATGTTTCCACGCCTTTAGAAAACAATGATTTAATGGTTACCTTCTGTAGAACATCTTGATACTCTCCAGGAGAAGGGGTGGAGATGCATG
The DNA here is from genome assembly GCF_059453375.1 of Lepisosteus platostomus. Classification (NCBI taxonomy): domain Eukaryota; kingdom Metazoa; phylum Chordata; class Actinopteri; order Semionotiformes; family Lepisosteidae; genus Lepisosteus; species Lepisosteus platostomus. The sequence continues at coordinate 13,827,307 of NC_142618.1, read as the reverse complement.
TTCTTAACGAAATTAATGGCTGCACTAGCCGATCAGTATGTAGGAGGCGGTTGGAAAAGGAGAAGCACTTTCCTGGGTAATTTCGTAGATGTCAAAAAGAGCCCTTGTTAAACAAACACCACGTTCTGGAGAGAAATAGAAGAGTTTTAAATCTATATTTAACTAACTGTAAATTAAAAAGGTCAGTCATTAAAGAGGTGCAGTTTACACCGTTTTAAAATCTTTAACATCTTTTTCAATTTTTACAGTTTAGCATTCATACTACAGTATTTCACTGTGGCTTTCCGTCCACGTTTCACAGTAGAGATTGCAGTAGAGTAGTATATTGCCATATGTACATGTACATTGAAATTCGTATTCATGCCGATCTCTCAGGACATGCACAGTACGACAGACAGCACCACACAATGTAGATGGTACGTTACAAAATGGTACACAATAAATTGAGCCAGAACAATAAATACTTTGTAGAGAACAATAAATATGTGACGTAATAGTGAAAGAAAAAAGATCGTAATTAGACTGTAACGTCAAATTATTCTCAGTTAAATTGCTGAGGTTTCTTTGACAGTGTGAGGGTTTCTTTTTTCCACACGTTTCACATTTCACTTTCCAGGACTAATCAATGGTTAATCCTAAAAAAGGCTGTCTGTTCAGGGCATCATTGTGGAGAAGTGGTTAGGGTTATGGACTCACAGCTGTAAGGCTGTGGGTTCAAATCCCAGCTGATACACTGCTGTTTTGCCCTTGAACAAGGTGCTTAATTTAGATTGCTCCAGTAAAATGCTCATTTTTAGGTCAATCTTCAACACCTGCATAAGCAAATAATTAGGATTTGCCCAAATATCTCTTTTACAGTCATTTTAACCTGTAAATCATTAGGTTTTCAGAAAATCTTCAGCATTTTCTTCTTTGATTCTTCCTTCTTCTTCAAAGGAGTGGATCTTTTATAGAGCATCTCCTACTGTGTACAGTATTGCTCTAGCAAAGTGTTATCCACAAAGAAAGGGTGATAATCTTGGTATTATTATCCAAACAACAAATCCATTTCATTTTTATTTTTCTGAAGGCAGTTTCAGTTTAGACTTTTTTTCTAATGCTTTCACTTAATTGTGAACATTTAGACCTTAACACTTCTAGTATAATTGGCCCTTGACTCTCCTTATCTTGTCTCATTTCCAGTGTTAATATTTCTGTCAGATCATGTTGTGCTTGTGCTGAATCTTACACTTTTGTTCCTGTGCCTTTTTGTAATTATATTTGTTTTTACTTGATCGAATTTTGGTTAAAAAAAGCAGCGTGGAACATGTATTAAGTGGTATTTAATTTCCTCTCACTTTATTTGCTGTGTTTCATTACAGTGTTCCTTCCTTTAAAAAAAAAGACACAACTCAGTCAAGGCTTTGGGAGACTTATTTGTGGGTTTTCTCATGTTTTGTCTTTAACATGGCCAGAAAATTGTGAAGTAAAAATAAAATGTGAACATGTGACATGTGAGCATTGGTACCTCCTGACCGTGTGATGTCACTCCTACAGGTTTCCTACGTTGCTTATCTGGGTGTTTAGTTTTTATTTTGATTTTCCCTTGGAAAAGGTCTCAACTTTGGGCTCTCCCAAAGTTGCCCTGATCAACCATACTTAAAAGCAGGTGCCAAGAATATGCCATTTTAGACACGTATGCCCCCTTTTCTGAAGAGCAGACTCACTTCTCTTGTTTAGACATAAAGCATGTCAAGCCCCACATTGGCTTGGAATGGGTGATTAGAGGATTGAGAGAAAATAGAACATTACCTTTCTTCATGTTGACCTAAATATTCCATTTGAATAATTGCAGTGAATGCATTTTATGCAATTAAAAAATGAACCCACTCCCTGCAGTAGGTAAGTTACTTCTGAGCATTTGGTACACTTTGTTCAGTCAACTAGCAGACCTTTTCATAGAGGATTTTTTTCCTTTTGTCGCCTTTCATCCTATGGGATACAGATGCTCCTGAACGTAAGGGCTTTTTGATCATTCAAGTGCAACCGACTTAGTCCAAGACAGAAATTAAACAAAAATCACAGCATTTCTTTGCTTCTAGAAATGCTGCTTTGGGAAAATGATTTTTGACACAAACCTTTAAACAATAAAATACTTTGTTTGATATACAGAAATGTGCAATTATGTCTTTGATCTGCGATGAATCTTTTTTTTTTTTGCTTCTTTTTGCCTGAAGCCAATGTAACAGATGCATATGATTAAACTTGGTGTTACCAGTCTGTTATTGTAATGTAGATGTTTCAGGGTTGGGGGAATTTTTATAAAGCCCCAGTAGAAAGTGCATGCTGTTACTGCTCAGAGCTCTCAATCTATTTCATTTCTTCCATGCTAGTGGAACTTCACCGTTGGCTTGCCTGAATGCCATGCTTCATACTAACACTCGTGTTGGTGATGGAACTTTCTTTAAAATCCCTGGAAAATCTGGACTTTATGCCCTAAAAGTAAGTATGATGGGACACGATCTCTCGCTTCACCTGTCTGTAAAATCTTGACTTGCACTGTTTTGTACCGTAAGGAAACCCAGTCGTTTATTTCAACAAGTATCATTATGAATATAAATTTACCTGTTTTTTACCTTACTTACTGTATTGTATTAATAAAGGTAATATGTATTGCTTAGTTTCAATATTGTAATCAGATAAGTAAAGATTTGTGTTTTTAATGTGTAGTTAATTGTGTAAATAGCTATTTATAATTTGACTTCAGGAAAAGCCATACGTCAGTAGAGACTTTTTAAAACAGGTTACATTTGTAACCTTAAAAATGCAGCATTTTACTCAAAGAATCATGCTTTATTTATCTAGTCACCTAATAATATTGTAAGGGTTTGATGTCCTCCTTGCTGGCACTATTAATTTATCATTGTAAACAGATATTCACTATGTAAAACTTCATGCACAGAAAGATAAATACATTTTAATAAACTGAAGCCTAATTCCCTTTAAAAAAGCTGCAGAAATTGCTGCAGTAGATCTCATGGTACTTGAATTGAATATATATTTTTAAAGGGCTGCAGTGGAATTTTCTGTTTCTCACACCACAAGGTAGTAAGATTACTGTGCATCTCTTGTTTGCTGTTTGTCTGTTTAATTAACATTGTATAGAATTTCCTGAGATCTGCAAACAGGGATTAAAAACAGGTTTCAGCCGTGTTTTGTTCATTTTATTTCTAATATAATGTTGGGTGCTTTAAAAGCAGGCTTGGCCAGACTCCAGACTGCTCCAATCATTCCCATGGTTGGTGTGCTCTCAGTTGTTGTAACGGTCAAGATTCAGGAAGCAGACACAGGCAATATTAAAGGATTTAGGTTTCTGTAGCAGTAGTCTGAACACTGAACTGGCTGGATGGAATTGAGAGTGAAAGGAAGTATGTTTCCAGGAAGAAAAAAAGCAGCATTTGAACCTTATGTTATCAGGCATTAAAAAGCCAGGCAAATGTGATAGGATTATTTAACAGTAAATCAATATGTGAAGTGCACTTGTACTAGAGTCTTTGAAAGAAGCGTGCATGCTGTGGGATTCTGTTAGGCTTTTTTTTTTATTATTGTGTTCTTTGTAGAAAGAAGAATCACCAAGCCTTGCCGATGGGGCAACTGAGTCTGTGTGTGAATCTGATATAGAAGGTATTGAAATGACCGAGACAAATAACAGCACCGGTGAAGAAAATGGAGGTAAGCTAACTTGATTTTTTTTTTATTGCCATGTTTATTTATTTTTTTTTAATTGGTCGGGGATTTGATGTTGAAGCATTTGAAGAGGGAATGCTTTTCACTAATGCAATTGCCTTAACTCGCTGCTGTTACAAATGATTCAGTTTGCTGTTTCTCAGATTCCTTAAGGTGACAGTAATAAAGAAAGATAAACACACTGATCCAGGAATATTGTGGTCTTGAAGAAAGTGCTTTAACTGCATACAGCGTGCTTTTGCACAGATCCTTCTCTGTCTGTGATCTCTCTGTAGTGGCAGTTGTTCTTAAATATGAGCATATGGAAACAATATTAATTTGTCATGTGGCCTCTTGCAGACATTGTCTAATTTCTGTTCTGAACATTCAGAAGGAAAGGAAGTCTGCTCTTGTCAGTTTCTGTGGTTAAGACGGATTGCTGTTTCTATCACATTACCTGGACCAAAATCCAACTCTATTGTTATATTTAAAGGCCTTTAAAGGACTCCCTGGAGTTATTGATTGTTGCCTTGCCTGAAATGCGGCTGGAATTACATTTTTGAGACCTGAACTCTTATCGCAAAGTAATTTAAAATGATTCTGGTCTGAGGGTTTTAAAAGGTCACAAAGGCACTGGTAGAATCAGCTTCATTACCCAGTGTAGAGCAATATCTGCTATCAATCTGCAAACAGGTAAGCACATAACAAAGTCAGACAGCTACAGCACGGCTGTTTTTTTCTTCCTTGAGATGTTAGAACATTGCCACTAATTGGCTGTTAAGACTCCCTTCTCAACAAATAAGGATGGAAAACCAGAATATTTAGACTATAATCATACAGTAGAGTATTAAATTGATATTGAAATAATTCGCAAGATGTTTGAAATAACATTATGCCTTAAAATATTGAGCATCGGAGACGTGAAAAACGAAGTGTACTTATGTTAATCACACTTTAGAGTGAGGAGACATTTTAAAAGAAAAATAACTAAATGACTTTTTGACAGCCATGTGTAGGTGGTTTCTCAAATTATATGCATTGTGTTTGCTTATCTCTATATTTATATCACTGAGGGGGCTGGAAAAACATGTGTGTCCTTGTATGTGTTCATTTAATCTATTTTTTATATAAAGCATGCTTTGGTGCGGACGGAATCCCCATGGGATCTCTAACCACATTTACATGCTGATACTGAATTAAACCATGACAGTGTGAAACCCTGTTCTAGGATGCTCAGAGACATTAGTTACTGTACATTATGCTTTGTAAGGTCACTTTATTGATTTTGGATTTTATACGTTAGATTAAAAATCAGTACTTAAATTATACAGAACAATATCATTACTCCGGTAGCTGATTGCGACGTTGAAGGTTTTACTCGGGATTTAAACACAGCCGTCCAATTTCTGCTATTACTGTATTCAGGAAACATTTGACAGCTGTGGTGGGACACAACTACGCAGGGTACAGCTGCAGTAATGTGCTTGAGATCACCCAGTGATTATAGCTCACATCATATTTTGATATACCTTGTGAAAGGTATATTTTAGCAACCTTAAAGGTGAAATTAAAAATAAACAAGTGACCTTAAAAGTGTGTGGGGGGGGGGCAGCAGTTGTATAAAATCACTTCTGGAGTCCGGGTTTATTTGTGTATGGACTTTCAAATGTTTGTAAGAAACATGGAATTGATTCAGGTAGGAATCTTTGCAGTCATAAATGACCTATTACATGTACATTATCAAGATATGTCTTTATTTTAAGTGCTTATGATCTACACGCATAAGGCTGGTGTGAGAAAGAACAGTTCTGTAACTGTTCCGAAAGTCATAGCATCCTGTAGTCGAATGACTTTTTCATCCTATTTAACAAGTGTGGGTGGTACAACATACACAGACCTAGTGGTGTCACGGTAGTGACTTGACTTCACATGAAGAAAAAAATATTATATGGTCCTGAATTTTGTTATTTTACTGTTAATTAATCATAACTTAACCCAGTCAAATTCTGTATTTTTAAACTAAATGGATTATCCCAGTAAAAATACTTTCAACCCTTTGAACAGTTCTGTATACATTAGGGATTTGTCTCTTTCCTAACTCTTGCTATGCAACAGAAAGAAATAATAAAAGCTGTGCTATAAAATGAGAAATGCTTTTTTTTTTGTTCTTCTAATTGGTTCCAGAACAGCATAGTTTTGTATCTTGACTTTAAACCAGTACTAAAGTGCTTCCCTTCAGGGACTTTATGGAGATTTTTTTGGCTCTCTATTAACAAATGGAGAAAAAAAAATTCTTCAACAACAGAAAGATTCAATCATATTTCTCCCACGACATCACCTTTACAAATTATCCCATCTGTTTCAAAGAAGCCTGAACAGATTCTTGTTCATCCAAATGCGTTTCTGCTCAGTGACACTGACAGGTGTGATTTCTGAGCTTTTTCGTTTTGTCTTTTACATAGATTGGTGTATTTATTAAATGTGTTTATATAGTACCCGTAATATAGTATTAGTTTCACATTTTTATTTTTAAGGGGTATAAATCACCACGTTTCACTCCTCTGAGTGAAGAGTGAATATTGAGGACAATCGCATGTATTGGTTTAGGGAAAATGCACGGTGTTATAGTGGCAAACTGGAATAACTACAGTATGCTTTCTGACTCTGTTGTTGAAACACCTGACTAAGCCATCATGTATTTTGTTGCATTGTCTTTTTTTTTTTACATGTTGTGAGACTCTTCCCCTTCCCCCATGTTAAATGTGGGGGTGATGGATTGAAGTCAGCCTTTTCTTCTCAGCATGACAAACAGATGAATAATGACTGAAGCAGAAATATACAGGGGATCAATAATTGTATAGTCATAATGAGAGGCACCTTAATTAAGCAATTAGAAACCCCAAAATTCAATCTTGTACGTCAAGCAGCCACTGAAAACAAAACTAACGACGCGTAACTTACATAGTAAGATATGACCAATAAAATGATCCTAGTGAGGTTTTGTTCCACCAAAAATGTGGTTGATTTTCTGTGTGCAGTGTTTAACGTTTTAAGCATTGTTTTAAACAGTGCCTAGTTCTCTAGTAGCGTTGTTTATTTGTAGGAAAAAGCAGCAGATTAGATCAGAAATATCTAACCAGTCGCAGGCTCACTAGCCTTTCCCATTGCTACTTGATATTTAAAAGAGAACTGGGGAATTGTATAATTAGATTGAAATTTGTTGCTAATATGCCACCCCCAGATCCCCAGACACTGAGGTTAAGGTGCAAAGTCCATTTTGTGTGGTTACTGATTTGGATATCCACAGTTTGAAGCTCAGCGTATCAGTGTGGAGGAGTGGTGAAGGCTCTGGGTTCATAACTGAAAGGTTTGGGGTTCAAATCCCACGTGAGACTCTTGAGCAAGGTACTTCATCCACACTGCTCCAGTAAGATACCCAGCTGTATTCATGGGTGTAAATGTTAGTTGCTTTGGGGAAAAAGCATCAGCCAACTAAATTAGGAATATAAAATTAAACGTATAACTACAGCATGTTGAAATGCATGTGTAAAATGACCTGTTCTGTCCAGTCTGTGGTATGCAGGCTGGATCATTACACCCAGTGGTACCGTATGTGGGTACTTATAATGTCATCATACCTACATTCCTCAAACAAATACATAAAATTCAGAAAAGAAATCGGAATGAGGGCTGTGTCCGTTAAGTGTTTTTGATCTCCTTGTGTTCACTTGAGTTTCCTCTGGGTGTTCAGGTTTCCTCCCACAGTCCAAAGACATTCTGCTAGATTAACTGGTTGTTAGGAAAACTGGCCCTGGCATGAGTGTGCGTCTGTGTTTGTATTTTGTCGGCCCTGCGATGGACTGGTATCCCATCCGGGGTGTATCCTGCCTTGCCCCCATTGGTTACTGGGATAGTAACCCCACTGCCCCACTGTGACCCTGAACTGAATAAAGCAGTCAGAAAGTGGATGGATGGAAATCCTTAAGCACTGCAAGGAAAGAGAGCCACAATGTTACCAAGTTTAATTGAGAGTCTCACCTGCAGAACTCAGAATTTGGAAAACGTATGCACTAAAAATACAAATTAAATTAAAATAGATGGCTTTTTAACAATTTTCATAATGGTAGTATTAGAGTTTATAGACATCCATTCATTTGATGAATATATTATTTAATGAAAGTGATTTCTTTATGTATAGATACTGGCTGCAACTTCTCTGTCACTACTGTCACTGTACAATTAGTATCATGTTGTCAGTATGCTTCATTAATAATCTTGATCATTTATAATTTCTAAAATCCATTTACTGTTTTTTTTTCCCCATTTGGATTTATTAATTTAGTTTTGGCAAAGATCCATCTTTTCTTCATTCACAGAAACATGACAGCTACGAAATGTTTGTTTAGTAATTAGAGTCTAATGAAATATCTAGAGGGAAGAAATGTCCAGTACTTAATCCACACATCCATGGTAGTAATCTGTGAATAAAGATTCATTTCATTTTTAACAGCAGGAGAATGACTCTAGGTTGCCATTCTAATTAAAACTAGCCAAACAAAGGTGGCTTGTCTGGCTCATTGTTCAGCTGTGATGAAATCTGAAGTCACATAGGCCTTTGAGTGTTACCAATCTAAAGTGGGGTCTCTGTTTTTTTATCAAATTGAAATTTAGGATGCTGTCAATGTGCTGAATTGGACTATATACTAAAAAAGCCTTTTTATTTTTAAATACTATAAATGTTGGACAAGTACAGTATATGATGTCTGTACAGTACAGTAAATGCACCTCCCAAATATTGTTCTTAAAATGTGTACATTCTACAAGCCTGAAGCGTGCTATCGGGATTTCACAGTAATTGAGGAGGAGGGGTTGGGTGAGTGTTGTTTTGGTTGCCCATACTGTATCTGTCACTTTATTTTTGCTTCACTGTGTAGCATAATGAAGTTAGTTTTATGCCGAATCCTGCAGTCTGTTAGCACTATGTAAATTGCCTGTGATTATGTATTGTATATGTGTGTGTTTACAGTGTGATGGAATTATTAACTACAAATCTCCTTGGACAAAGATGTCAACAAAATAAAAAATATTCATAGAGATGTAAATTCACCGTGCATGACAATTCAGTGTGCATTTACAGTACTGTCCATCCATAAAGTGGAGGACAAAACTGAACCAAGTAATTATACACCAATAAGTCTGGCTTTTATTACACGCTAGGTTATGGAAACGATTATTACAGCTAAATTAAATGGAAATAGCATCATAGGAGGTAGTCAACATGGATTTAAGTCTTGCTTAACTATCTAATTACAGTTCTTTCAACAAGTAACAGCGGTAATCATACACATGGCGCATATGATCCGGTGTAGTTATATTTTTGGAAAACGTTCACCTCAAAATATTAATTTTCAAATTTCAGATGGTTGATGTTCAGCAAAATGTGTACAGGAAAACAGAATACAGATGATGTGAATGTTCACATATAGAAGGGTGAATGTTCTGATTGGGGTGATGTACAGTACAGTCTTGAGTATCTGACAATCAACATGCTGTATACATACAGTATGTGCTATGTACTGTATGCGTGTGCACACATAATATTTTGCCCAATCCCATGCTGCTTTGTCTCTCAATGCGTCAAATACTGCCATTGACGTAGCACCGCTTGTTCGTTTGCGCTCGTATATATAATTTTATTATTTGAGAAACATGACAAGTGCGAAGAGAAAGAAAGTAGTTTTTTCAATGGAACAAAAGCTTGAAGCGTTAAAAAGACTAGACAAAGGCGAGTCCACGCAAAAAAATTGCATCTGAATTCGGTCTGGGCCAAGTTACAGTTGGTGACTGGAAGAGGAAAAGAAGTGAGCTCTGTTTTATAGTAGATTAATAAACCAGATTTCATGCTTATACTGCACTTCCATTAATCTTTGATTTGTCTACTCAGTTTCTGCATTATCCGACATTTTCAATTATCCGACATACTATCGGTCCTGTTAAGGTCGGATAATCGGGACTCTACTGTAATTAATGGAGTACCACAGGTATCTGTACTAGGACCACTGCTCTTCCTAATTTATATCATGATATAGATCTAAATTCTGGTACAGTTAATAAACTAGTCATGTCTGCAGACAATACCAAAATCGGACGACTAGAAGCAACAAATGACTTTCAAAGACATTTACTACATTAAATGAAGACATGTAGCACAGAATATTACATACAGGTAGTAAAAACATAAAATTCAAATTCAAATGGGTGTCATTGAGCTTGAAGAGGCCACTTTTTAAAAATATGTACCAATCATGCTATTAAACACACATAGTGAATTACATCTCATGATATTGAACCCCATAAAGTGAATTACCACTCATGAAATTGCAGCGATGCAGCAGGTTCACCAGGTTTTTTTTGTCCTTCAAAGGTTAACAGGTGTGTGTGCTGAGCACAGAGGGGAGTAGAGATCAAGAGAGAGAATGTAGCCGCAGCATTTACACAGGGGGAGAAAAATTAAATAACGATGAAGCCAACAAACCTTTTAAAACTTTGTCATTAGAATAATTGAATACCAAATACACGGAAAAATAAGGAGTACAGTAAAAGAGAAAGAATTTCCTCTTAACAAAATTCTAAATACTGCCATTCCCAGGCCCTTGAATACACTCATTTACTATTACACTCCTCCCCTATGTTGTTTAGAAATTAAATACAGTAAATAATAAAATCGCTTAGGTGCATGGCTGACGTGATTGCTGTAGGGGCTGCAGTAAGGAGGCGTGAGGTGGTCCACAGAGGTCACCCCAGGGGTGCGCAAACAGGGCGAGACTGAGTGTAAACCAGCCCAGGTGGAGTCCCCTTGCTCTCACTCCACAGGAAGAGCCTGCTGCCCTGCTGGCTCGTCACACAGGCGAAATAACCTCCTTAACGGGACCATAGGGTTAAAGGACGTACGTTTTTTAATGTAAAGTCGAATTTGCGGAAGTCAAGTCTCACGTAACCCGGGAACAGGGTGTAATTTAAATCAAGGAATGTTATTTCAGATTGTATGATTTTTTTAAGCTTTTATGTTGAATATTGTGCGTGGTTCTGGTCACTGCGATGTCAAAAAAAGTTTTTAAAAACGCTATTGCTGCCCTGGATTTAGTCCAGAGAAGAGCAATAATGTGATTTCTGGGCCTTACGAGAATGTTTTATCCTGCCAGGCAGAAGAAACTCTGCCGTTTTAGTCTTTTAGTCAGCTGGATGAGATCCTGGATTAATTAGCTTCTACCAGACTGGCTAGATGTGTTGAATCGCCTCCTCTCATTTGTAACCTCCCATATGTTCTTATGTTAATTTAAAATAAATATGGGTCAGCTCTTGACTGAATAGAATATGACTAAGAAGAACATTTCACATCAGTGACCTTTAAAGTGTAGAAGTTAAGCATATGTGTTTTTTTCATATGGATATATTTACGTTTTTTCTTACTTCTTATTAAATCTTATTTTATCCCATAGAAGACTGTTATATTCTGGGTTCTCTTCCTGTGGTTTTTCGAGAAATGCAAAGCTGACCAGCTGTGCCTTAATATTTTATGCATTATGCATATAAGTAAAAGAGGAAGCGTTTTTAAATAACGCATCCCTTTTGTAGGAAATATTGTGGCCTTGTTGAGATTTAGATATGCATTTTTATGCTGTGTGCTTATTGTGGCACGGCATTTGATTTCTGAAAGACGTACTGTGTTGGTATTCAGCCTTGCTCTTTTGGTGTGGCGGTTTTATTTCATTTATCGAAAGGTCTGACTTCAGAGTGCTCTCCGAGGGTCTGTTCACAACAGAATGAATATGGACAGGTGTTCTTTATTTTCAGGGTCACTAACGACGTTTCTGTTGCCAAGCCAAATGAGTTTGCACTCGCAGACTTCAGCTAACAGCACAGTCGGATGAGGACCCGCTCCAGCTGTAGCTGGGTGAAAAATTAAATCCACAGCAGCAGGGTGGAAAAGTGGGCCTCCTTATTCCTTACGGGAGAAGCGCAGGAGAAGGGGCATAACCGAGAGGGATGGGAGTCTGATTGGAAAGCAGTTATCCTGGCCCTTTTGGCCACGAAACAAGGTTCTTCTCAAAGTATAAATTATGGCCTCTCTTACCGGATACTTAGCAAAAAACACAGCAGGTACAAAAAACAAACAAACAAACAAACAAACAAACAAACAAACAAACAAACAAACGAATCTGCTTTCAGACTCAAATGCCAACCGTAGTTTGCAACTCCTAAAATATTCTCCTGATTGACGATAGGCCGAAGTTGACGGACTAGTCACAGCTTGTGTGTTTTCAGCAGATGGCAGAAAATAGTTGGGAAACATGAAATATAATTTATTATATCCCAGTTCTGAATATGGTGTATATGTTTTTATATATACAGTATGTGTGCATGTATACGACTGCCTTTATCTGAAAAGGGGTAGCAATAACCATGTGACAGCCCAATGTACAATATGAGCTAGGAAACTGCTTTAATACTTGTCATCGTGCAACAGAACTGCAATACCTTGAAAGAATACGTGGTGTTAAGTCAAAGTCTTTCTTTTTTTTTTACTCTTGTAAGGAGTTTGTTAGGCTGCCGGCTAAATCCAAACCCTTTTGTGCCTGCGTTGAGCTTTTTGTTTCATTCCAGTCTGTGCGATGAAGCTACCCGATGAAGTGTCTTCCGAACATGATTCAAACACCACGACTACTGCGGTGCAAAACAAGTCCGTGTCTTCCACTCAGCAACACACCAAAAAGGCTCTGAAACAGGTAAGAAGACACCAGTCGGAGTGCTGGCTTGTGCTTTCATTATCCTACAGCACCCCTACATGGAGCAAAATATCCTTGCATGCAGACTGGGCTTTTATCCCACACTGTCGTATGCAGTCCATTCATTGTCCTGTACAAGGAGCGCTTTAAGCTTGCTCAGAGTTTTAGAAAACCTGCCTTCGTTTAGGCCAGGTAATAGAAAATGTTGAGTAATGCTTATATCATTTTGGGTTTTTTTTAATTAGTTTTGTTTTTTCCAAACTTAATGACAAATGTGTGGAACCTAACAAATGTAAGAATGAATAAAACAAGTTAAAATTCAAACTAGTAGTGCAACTGGCACTGCTTTTGTCGGTTGTGAGGCGGTAGGAGAAGCTGGACTGCTGCTTGGAAAAGCTGTACGATGCTTTTGTAAAATGTATATACAGTACAGTACATACTAAGTACATAGCGGGTGTATGCTTTATTTGTGCTTTATCGCGTACAATTCCAGGGATTGGCTGTGTTGTAGCGGCTTGTTTGCTCGTTTCCAGTCAGTAGCAGAATCGTGCTGTAAACCAGACCAGAGTTTTTCATCACCTGTTTTGGTTTGGTAAAAAAGTCTTTTATAAAACTGCAAGGCAAACCAACCGTTTTCACGAAGCTGAAAACACACTTTTCCAAACCCCTCAGACGGGTTTCTTTGGCATCGCCGCCGCATGCAAGCCTTATTCTTCATGATGAATTCATTGGCAGGTTCGCAACGATATGAGACCCCTTTTCCGCCCCGCGCTCTTTCCGCGGACTATAAACTTTTTTGTGCTTCGCTCCGCCTTTCTCGAAACGACTGGTGCCGGAGTGAGCATTGTTTATTCCCCACCTCCCTCAGAATGATCAGCGGCAGATAGCGGGCTGGCTTCTTGTTCTAGACGGCCTTTTTTTCATGCGATTAAGTGTGAGATTCCTACTGCTCAGCCCCAGTGGGGCAGAACTAAGCTGCTATGCCAAGGTTTCTTCTTTCTGTGTTTGAAGTTGAATTTGCATAAGGAGCAGTGTGGGGGAAGCCTGAGAAAAATATTAAATCACACATAATGTGTTTAGAGTTTTCTGTGTTGCATTTGTTTGAATAGCCTTGAAGTGCTTCATTGCTGAAATCACAGATGTGCTGTAGGATAATAGTCTTTGCAGCAAACTCCTAATTGCTGAACATCACACTTAAATAAAGTCCATAATCTTCAAAGTTATTAGCATGTTCACTAGAGAGCAACAAGCAAACTGATATTTTCTAATTAGCAAGTGCAGTTGCTACAGCGCACCACAGAATGTAAAAAGCTTTGTGCATTTTGTCTCAATTTTACCCTAATGTACTGATCCATATTTTATGCTGACAACAGAGATGATCTAAATGTCTACAAAACAATATGTTCTATAATGACGATTTGCGCCCATTGAAAAAAAAAAGAATTACATAAATCACTGATGCTGTCACTCGTGTGAAAATATACTACAAATCTGTTGGCAAGTGATAGTGATTTTTTTCTAGGCTTCTGATAAGTATTTCATGCCACTGCCTGGCACACTGAACTGCAATAAAGATTATCCATATCGGTGTAATTTCTCCAGTGTTAAACCCATAGTGTGCGTCTCAGGCATAATGTAAATAAAATACAGCATTAAAATTGGACTGTCAAGAGCTTAAGCTAATGGCGTTTGATTACAGAAAATGGGTTGTAATCAGAATATGTATTTTGTATACGCTGGGAACCTTATCCTTATACTTTTCCACTGTTGTTTTTCCATTTCGCACCAGTACATTTCAGTATCATACCATCAGAGATTAGATTTGTGTCAGTATAGCGTGAAAACAGTTTTGTTTGAGAAAAAAAGATGAGTAGCTGAATTGCACACGCAAACGGAACATACCTATCAAAAGTTATGTCTCAGCTTCTGACATGTTACTGGTATTTGTGAAATGTCATTCACTTCAATAAGTGCATTAAAGAGCCACAAATATGATCTAAATGTATTCAGTTTTTGTCTTGAAATCGCTCCAGTGGGAAAGTATAAGTAAGCATTTGCTCACAATAAGAGAGTGGGTTTGAATAGGAAATTAAATCACTTCAGTTTTATGATGAGATAAAGACATTAACTTGACATGCCTACTGTACAACATTATTTACTGTGTGAATCTGAATTAGAAAATGCATGCCTTACAACTGCAGTACATGACCAGAGACTACATGACTAGGTTTTCATATTAAATTAAATTAAATTTTATTAAATTAAATTTCATATTAAAGTGCAAAGAGTGTTTGCTGTACCCGTAGTAAAATAATTTAAGTATTTTGTTCATATACTTGTCAAATTTCAAATGGACAATCTGTCAATAAAAAGTGACATTTGAGTCCACATGCAACCAGTTGTGTTTGGCCTGGGGCAGGAGTTCTCTGTGAGTCTCTGGGCTCAAATGTACATTTCTAAAATGTTCTATTTTTAAATTGACTAATGGATACATATTGTACTTTGTTCTTTTTACTGATGACAAATGCATAAATCCACTGTTGTCCCACAAAAACCCTAACATACTGAATAGGATTTCCAAAAGTGTCTCTTCATGTAAACAAATGTGCCCTTCTGTAACCTTATTTACAATTAAAACATTATCAGCTTTAATTCTTTCTTAGAAGAGGTAATTTATAAAAAGCTTAGTAAAGGAGATGACATACATTTCAAATGTTACCACTGTCTTTGCAAAAACAAACTTATTACTAGCAATGTTTTTGCAACAGTGCCTTTTGATAAGGTTACAGTGTTTCAGAAATCTTTCATTCAGCAGGAGTGTAGAGTATGGTTTGTTATCTTACATTTGTAGTGGCCCAATGTCCATACTGTGTGTTGAATAGACAATAGTGTTAGTTCGCAGTCATAAAAATAATGTCAAATTAAATATATTGCAGGGCTTTCACAGGATTTATCAGAATTCTAGCCGATAAAAGCACACTTTGAGTTACTATGCTTTGAAAGCATCTACTGTATGCTTAGATCTGCTCGTAGTTCCTCTATATTTAAATCCAGACTACTACTGTATCAGTGGCATTAGAGTTTTGAAAGAGTAAATGTCCACACTTCACAGAATTCAGCAAACTCTACAACTAATTCTTGACAAGGTACTATGATATTTTTAAAGTACTGTAATTAATGTATTACATTATGCCAAAGACTAGAATTTTCTGATAATGTATTCAAAGAAGTATAGTTTCTTTTTCAACTCTTTAGCTTTCTAAAATGGATTCCTCCAGAGAAATAAGGGGGTAGGGTCACAGTACTCCCAAGTAAAGTGTTACATAAATGGAATTAAAAACATTTTTATTCATAAGCCCTTTCTGTCTCAGAAGGCTCTCAATATCAAAAGTAGGTGTCTCATCTCTGCATAACCCTTCTAAATTAAATAACAGACCCCTCACGTTTCCATGGAGTTTTAAATGAAAGAAAGCTCTAAAAACTTTGCAGGAGGACACAAGTTATTTTAAGATAGAGATTTAACATCTCTCTTAAAAATCTTGTATTGAAATATACATTTTAAATGAGTTCAAAAAGGACCAGGTTGAGTATGTGGTGTTGCTTAACAATGTCAACCATAATATAATAATGAAGATATATTTGTAATAACTTTTCTTCAACTCTGTTTTCTAATTCACCGATGATAGTAATCCTGGATGCTTTTTTTAAATATCCTCTTATATAGGGACCTCATCTCCAAGAGATTGCTGTGTACATCTCCAGTAAATCACAGAGTTTGCTGGGATTGCTACGTACAACTAAATGAACTGCTTGTGTGTACGTATGTAAAGGGAATTAAACTTAATCATTCAGTACATTGCTGAAAGAATTCCTCCATTAACTGTGTTGTCTGAAGATTTCACATTGTGAAAGAGAGGGAGTGGAGCCGCGGTAGCTCAGACAGCAAGGGCGCCCGGCTCCTGACCGGAAGGAAGGTCCTGGGTTCAGTCCCAGGTAGGGGGCAAGTGATGAAGCTTGCTCTGATTCCTTCCAGACGGCTCCCAGTTCCACTCAGCCTGCTTTCCAAGTGAGTACTGTGGGTAATAGGCTGACCGGAGTGTGATACTGACCACATCACCTCCACCTCCAGTGTTGGATGGTCAAGAAAAGTGGTGGCCCTTGTCCCCCATTCCCCCATGGGCCTTGATGGTCTGAAAAGGGACCGACCTCCCTAAAGGGAGGGCGATACTGTACAGTATATACCACAGGAGCCCTGTTATTAGCTGGTACCTTCAAATTAACATAAAATCAAATGTACAGTAAATTCAGGTGTTCATCTTGTTCAAACTGATCTATGGACTTTTCAGGAGCCTAATAAGCGGATCTTTGAAAGAATCAACGGAGCCTAATGCGAAGGAATGTCACAAAAGCAGCACCAGTCTTGCCGGGCTGCGTGTGACGATGGCGAATTTGCAGTGTTTGTGCAGATGTTAGTGCGTCCTTTTGTCTGCTCCGGTACTGTTCCACGTACTGTAGCTCCCCGCAGGTGGAGCGCGACAGGCTGACACACTGGGCCGGGATGCAGAGTCAGCGGCTGGCGGAACAGCCCCCTGCCAGGTGCTCAGAGCCAGTGCCGTAGGGATGCCTGCGCTGGAGTGCCAACACCTTTCAGTCTGCTCTGAAGGACCCCCCCGGCCCCATTTCGCTCAAATAACCCATCTTCGCCTGCCCCCAGTGAGACCTGTCTCAACAAGCAGCTGGATTTCATTGCATTCTTTCAATCAAGCCATTCATTTCCAATCAGATTCAAATGCAACAGGTTCTGATCTGCATTGGGTTCAGCTTTAAGTACGTGCTGGTTAAAATACAAGGTTTTCATGTTTAAAATGAATTTAAAAGTGTTCCTGAAGTGACGTTCTTGAAGTTGCCCACATAACCTGGAGATATCCTGAGCTTCAGGCATTTTAGTATGTTAAGATGTGAATTTCAAAAGGCCGTGATGTAGATTTCTCACATAGTGCGATACTTAGCAAAAGGGATATTGAATTACAATGATAAATAAAAAGGAAAACTGCAGCTGTTACACCCCACCTTTATTCTTATTATTTTCCATACACTTATGTCTTCAAATTCTGCCCTCCTCTCCCTCAGGCACTAAGGCAGCAACACAAGCGCAGGAACGGGGTGTCAATGATGGTGAACAAGGCGGTTCCCCGTGTGGTGTTGACTCCTTTGAAGGTGTCTGATGAGCAGCCAGACTCTCCATCAGGTAAGGAAAGACTCCGGTCGTCACTTGCTGTTGTTCAGAAGGCCATGTTTTTATGTACCGATGGTCTCTTTCTAAAATGTGTTTTTCACAGCACAGCATAACTCCTGTCTAACGTCAGGATCTCCATTTGCCTTTGCATCTCTGCTGCGGTGTGTTAAAATGTGTAAAATTCACAAGCATACTGGAATGCAGCACTAACCTGGCAGCAGATTATGTAGTGCTTAGTTGAGTGATACAATCACACGCTCTCCTGAGTTTACCAGTATTAAACATAACAGGGATAGTAATAAGCAAATCTATCGCTGAAAAATAACTTGTAGGAAATCGCTAAATAGCTTTATTTTTCACCTACCTGTAATGGTGACAAGCAAAGTTTTAAGCATTGCTTAAGTCATATCCGAACCAGATGAATAAGCAAATAAACTAGTGAATAAGCATTATCTCAGTAGCGTTATTTCAGTAGCATGGAATTTGTCATTCACTAAATGCAGTTGAAGTTCACTTACAGTATATTGTTAGAAAAGCTGGTTAATCAATGATGACTGAGTGACAGTCACTAAGATCTGGATTAATCATAAGACACCACCGATGAAATACAATCAATCTGGTGTTGAAATTAAGTTAGGTGTTTACTCTAGTCAGTTGTTTAATTTAGTTTTAAAAACTATATTTCATACTGTAAATGTTGTTCAGGGACTGTTTTCAATCTCGTTATTTAAAGGCATGATCTCTGATTTCTACGCACGCATGCTGTTTAACATCAATGAACATTGAGTACAAACTAGGGCACTCATAATGGTTTTCTGTGTCTTGTCCTCAGAAAACTCTTAATGGACTTCTGTTTCTTCTGTGTCATGGACTTTATTTATACCCAGTGCATTTATCTTTAGAAGGTGAATCAATGTACAGTAGTTCCTAGAAATATATTGTTCATTCAGATTTTTTTTTCTTTCGCCTTATTTCTGTTTTGAGTGTCAATTAAATCTTGTGCCCCAGATAAAAACAGGAAATTTGCAGGGTTCTAATGGTCTGTGAGACATTGTGTCAGAGTGAGACCTGCAGGGTGTTACATATTTTGGTTTTTCATGGACAAAATAAAGTGATTTTTAATATTTTTACTCTGAAAATGAAGATGTGATGGGCCATAACATTTTACTGTAGTCCATGAGTGATTGGTCATTTGATTTGAGCAGCATCTTGAAACTGTTGAAAAGGCTTGAAGACTTCTTCTTCTCAAGTCCTTTAAAACTATATTTAAATTAAGCACAGCTCATTAAATTAGGTTGTGTTGTCTTTCAGGAGTTTTCATGGAGAGTTACATCTTAAAAAAATAGGGCTGCCATGAGCCAATAAAATTGATTATCTGAGTACACTCTCTATAGTCCCATTGCCTCAAGTTGCCTCAGCAAGATAACTAAAAGTAACCTAATATAGATCTTGAAGCAGTTTAGGAGGATTTCATGATTAAGAGTGTCAAACGCAGCGCTAAGTCTGAGGCAGAAGCATTGAGAAGTTCATAACTCACCTTCACCAGGGCTGTTTTCAGTGCTGTGGAAATCTCTGAAGCGTTTGAGTAGCCCGACTCTAATTAAATAGCCTTGCATTTGGGACTGTCTCCACATGCTTTCGATATATATGGATCCGAAGGAAAGATTTTAAATGGACCTGTAGTTGACCAGAAGTGTAACTGCAGCAAGTGAAAAAGGCCTCAATGTCCCGAATCAAAACATTGACTGCTACTGTTGTGACAAAAGGGACCAAGAGCCCCCCAAAAAATGGATGTCAGTAGGGGGTAGGAATTAGAATTGCTTACTTTGTATTGTAAGAATGGCGAAAAACGCATTAGACTGCCCTTTGGAAGCAGAGACAGTGCATTTGTTGTTTGGCTCTAACATGCTGTTGATGATTGAGAAAAAAGAACGTCGAATAAAACCAGTGATCCTGCAGATGTTAGGACCATCCTGAACGGCAAGTCCAGTGACCTCCTCCTGTGCTCTGGTTGGCAGCCAGGTGCTTTCATGGGGCGTAGTTGCTGGTTATACCAAGGGGATCTTTTGGATAAAGGAAACACCACACAATCAAGAATACCCATCAGGAGTTTGTGATGTGAATATATTGTGTATGAAACGCAGTGCTACATCTGGTGATAAAGGGAGGCCGATAGCCAATAATTTTCACGTTACATTACAACTTGATGGCCTGAAGCACAACATTAGTGAAAACTGCCAGATCACTCATGGTGGCGAGATCTAATGGCCACGGTGCGGACTCTGGGGAAACTGGCCCCGGTGTGTCTGTCTGTGCCCTGCAGTGGACTGACATCCTGTCTGGGGTGAATTGCACTTGTGTGCCCTTTTCTTGCGGGAATGGGCTCCGGGCTTCCCCGCAACCCTGAATTGGACGAAGCGGTTAGAAAATAGATGGATGGCTTAATTCCGCATTTTATTTCATGCTCTTAGAGTATGTTATTTGATTACATGCATTTTTTTGTTTTTATTCTGTATTATGTGTAGGGTCAGAGTCTAAAAATGGATTTGGCGATGGAGATAGCTCTGAAAAGGATCTAAAGCAGAGATCCCCAACTGGGAAGCAGATAAGTCAGCACCTTAAGAAACTAAAGAAATCTGGCCTGGGTGAGAACTAACATTATTAAGTTTATAAATGCTTGTCTACATTGTTATTTATGAACTAAGGTCTCTGCTTTCCTGTAAAGACCTTAGTGGGCCTGTGCGACAGTTGGACCATGCAGTCAGGTCCAATTTATTTCAGTTGGTCAGGGTTATCTCTACTGAAGACGCTGCAGGCCCCACAGTGTGAAAGGAAGAACGTGGTCCAACAGAGCACAATTCAGAAAAGCAGGTTTAGCCCCTCCATCCACTGATGTGACTGTCGGTTTGCTTAATGCTTAACACCGACTAGTTCATGCCTAGAGGGGGGATAAACTGAAATTGTGCTGTTCCAGATGTAGAAAATAAAAGTTAGTCTGGAGCAGCTGAAGTATTCCTTAGCTGAAACCGAAAGCAGCTTGATCTGGCTTGCTCACCAGTCATTCATAGGTGTTCCTTTTTTGTTTGTTTGTTTGATTACCAGATACCAACATTTCTGCTTTAGGCTGTTTCATCATAATGATTGGACTTCACGAGCATTCAAAATGACAAAAAAAAACTAAAACAAATAAATTCATAAAATAAAACAACAATAAAACACATATGTTTGTAAATTTGAGATCCCTGAATAAATGTAGCAAAGTCAAAGGCTGTTTTGAGTGTTGTGAAAGTCTTAATCTTCTTTTGTCTTTTTAGGTCACATAAAGTGGACGAAGGCTGAAGATATTGACATTGAAACTCCAGGGTCTATTTTAGTGAACACCAACCTGCGGGCGTTGATCAACAAACACACATTTGCATCCTTACCTCAGCACTTTCAACAATACCTCCTGCTTTTACTGCCAGAGGTCGACAGACAGGTACGGACAGCTTAGCCCTTGCTGTGCTTGATGCTTCATGTACTTCCCATGAATCCCACTCAGTTGTTCAACAAGTGAAAAGTGCATAATTCCTCTTGTGGAAAGAAACATTCCTGGGTATCATTAGTATGCAGTTTCTATTATTCTTTACAGTCCATAATACTCTCCTGGGACCTGTTGTACAAGCAGGATCAAAAAAGCAAATTCATTCCGGGCATGTTGGAGCCAGATCATGAGAAAGTGTTGTGCAGAGTGTTTCAGACTGATCTTATTGTTTTAATGCATTACTTCAGCACTGTGTGTGGTAACACAAGGAAAATAAAAAGTAAATTCTGCATACACACAGCTATGAAGATAGGAAGGAAGACAGATACTGTACTATGCCAGCAGCCATATCACCCTGCAACTCACAACTGGCAACCCACAGAAGCTAAGCAGGTGTGAGTCTGGCCAGTACCTGGATGGGAGACCTCCTGGGAAAAACTAAGGTTGCTGCTGGAAGAGGCGTTAGTGGGGCCAGCAGGGGGCGCTCACCCTGCGGCTCATGTGGGTCCTAATGCCCCAGTGTAGTGACGGGGACACTATACTGTAAACAGGCGCCGTCCTTCGGATGAGACGTAAAACCGAGGTCCTGACTCTCTGTGGTCGTTAAAAATCCCAGGGTGTTTCTCGAAAAGAGTAGGGGTGTAACCCCGGCATCCTGGCCAAATTTCCCCATCGGCTGTTATCAATCATGGCCTCCTAACAATCCCCCTCTGTGAATTGGCTTCATTACTCTGCTCTCCTCCCCACTGATAGCTGATGTGTGGTGAGCGTTCTGGCGCACTATGGCTGCCGTCGCATCATCCAGGTGGATGCTGCACATTGGTGGTGGTGGAGGGGAGTCCCCATTACCTGTAAAGCGCTTTGAGTGGAGTGTCCAGAAAAAGCGCTATATAAGTGTAAGCAATTATTATTATTATTATTATTAAAAGTTAACATTCAGACTTTCTGTAAAAATGCAATAAAATGCTCAGAATATGTTTTCTGTAGAAAATGGCCTGTTGAATTAAATTAGAATTGCTTACATTGTAAAGGTTACTTTTTGCCCCTACGTTTATTCATATTTGATGTCTTTGCTGTGATAGTTTAGTTATATTTAATTATGAGGCTCATATTATTGTAATATTGGTTATACAAATAATGAAATGCACACCTGGAAAATTGCCTAACCCAAGATTTTGTTCACAATCATATACATAATATTGAAATGATTAAGTTCATTATTAGCATTCCTTAATTATTGCATGCAGGTGGTAAAGCACTTTGTGAGCATATTCTGTACTGTGGTTAGTTAAGCATAAGCTTCATCAATTGCTATTTATACAGGGGGTGGACACAATAATGGAAACACCAAGCAATGAATGAATATTTTATAACTAATATGGAGCTGCGACACCCTTTACCTTCAGAACAAATTCTGAATACTGAAATACTGTACACGTTTTGGACTGGTTCTCCTGGGATATTGGGCCATTCTTCAAGAAGGAAAGCCTCCAGTTCTTTGAGAGATGAAGGAGGTGGAGATCTGGTCTGCACTCTTTGCATGAAGATTCAATGATGTTTAGATCTGGTGATTGGAGACATCATGGAAGGTGTTTGACTTCATCCTGGTGTTCATGAAACCACTCTTTAGCAGTGTGTATGGGGGCATTATGGAATTAGGGAATATGGAAACATATTGAGGAAACAATGTCTGCACCGTAGGGCACACCTGTGTAAAATGACTTCATATCCCTTGGCCATAATTCTACCATGCAGAGTAATAGTTGGACCCAGTAACTACCTGGAGGTGGCTGCCCAAACCATAACAGATCCACCACCATGTTTAACAGTTGAGAACAGGCAGCGTGGGTTGAAGGCTCCTTTTGGCTTTCTCCAAAACATACAGTAAGCTCATCCTGATGTAGGAAACAGAGTAAAAGAAAGACTCATCAGGCCATATTGCTTTCTTCCCTTGCTAAGAAGTTCATGATTTCTGCTCATCACACCAGGCTTTGCATTGCTGCGGATTGGCCTTGTTTAGAAGTGGTTTCTGTGATGGTGGGCACCCCTTCCATAATTATCAGCTTGGTGAAGCTTGTGACGTACAGTTTGTGTTGGGAGTGAGTCAAGGAGGTGTAGATTCAGTTCAGCAGTCATGTCTGAGGCCACTTGTCTCCTGTTAAGCTTTGACTTGCAACCTCTGTTCCTCTTTCCTGATGCGGTTTTCTCTTGTTTGGTATGTGGTGTCATCATACCGTATCATTTAGCCATTTCTGCACCAATAATTTCAAAATCTGTTAGATCGCTCTTGTCGCTTTAGAAAAAACGCATATTTGAATACAGATTGTAAGTTATCATTTATAGCCCAAAATATTGGTAATCCAAACAGGAATTAATATGAAACATTTGTAGAATCTTTTTATTGTGATGTCTTTATTTCGAAATACAAGCCCCTTTTCATTAGGTATTTCCATTATTTTGTACATCAAGCGACTTATTCTGAAAGAAAGGGAGTGTGGACTGTGAATTAAGGGACTACAGGTACAGTAGGTGTCCTGTAGTGATGTAAGGTAATTCGCTTGTGGCCTGTTTCTATCTCCACATGCTGAAACTCAGTTGATCAACCCTGATCGTAGGCTATAGTGTGTCCATGCTTCCTCAATAAAACTTGAAGATGTTTTTTGTACATATAATCAAGTTGAAAACAAATTGACTTAAAAGATGTACAGTAATGGAGGAAGTAGGATCTTGCCTGAGGGGAGGATCAGAATTTGGGCCAGACAAATTGTGTAAGTGCAGATCAGGCTGGTAGAATGTGACCACGCTCCAGACCAATCAGGATCAGGGCCCTGACCCCCTTAGTACATCTAATACCAGGCCCAGGAGCGTCTTCACAGAACAGGCACTCCTGTGTCTCTGCCTCATGTGTGAACATTTTCTCCCCTGCCAAGGTGATGCCTTGTGCAGTCCTTGGTGTGGTACTTCATTTCTCTCCCTCCTCTCAAGTTTTTTTTTTTCATATTTCCTTACATTTCTGAAACCTTTAACTTACAATTTAAACCCAGTCTGTCTTGTTTCTTTGGGGGAAGTAAATTAAAAGGAGATTGTCACAGTCCAGAGGTTAATGCACATTAGATTTTCATGAACCCAGGAGGAATGTCCCCGGAGTCTTGAAGGAGAAGTTTGTGCAGTAGCTAAATGAATGTCACCTCTTACTTCACAGTGTCTTTGGCATTAAATGTGTTAATTACTGCTAGAAAACAGTAATAGCACTTTCATAATTATATGAAGAACTTTTCAAAACTGAAATTGTGTGCTTTCTCAGTTCTTTTCAGTGTTATATACTGTACTTGTATATACTGAATATATATGTTATTGGGTTGCTTACAACATTATGGCATTTGTGTTGTGATGTTTTCTTAAGATATGTTCAGCAGTATGGAACCAGCTTTGCAGCATCAAGTTTGCTTCACAAAGCATGTCTGAAATGAGCTGCCAAATACAACACTGTCCCTTCTTAATGAAGGCGGATACTTATTCCCAAAGCGCGCAAATAAATAACTTTGGATATTGTATTATGATTTATTCCACCGAGTGTTTTTCCACATCATTGGTATATCAATATGGTACTGGAAAAAAGAATCTGTTTATTCTTTAACCCTTAATCTAATATTCAGCACCTGTTTGCTTCAGACATTCAACCAGCTTGTACTCAGTAATTACTATAATTCTTCATAACAGACTGAAGGCCCTGTGGGACACTTCGTGAGAGGGGATCTTCAAACTCATTTATGTGTACAGGCCTTGATTTTTAAAGCACTGCATGCACACATGCCTGTTGACTGTCCACGGGCTCATGCACAAATTTGATTCTGTCACGGATCCTTGTATCTGAAGAAACCTGTTCTTACCTGTTTGGTATTGTAAGTTGTTTCAGTGCATTTCTTTGTAAATCTTTAAAGCGCAATAATATCCTATTAGTACTGGTCTTTGCTTTTTGTGCAGAACAGAACAGAAGGAAATGGAAGCACTGTAAGCCTGTATTTAACTAGACTTCTTGAATATCTGCATTAGTGCTAAGATTTACAGTACAAATTTTAACTTCTGTTTTTAAATGCATACTGTATTTCGACACCGAGGGTTGTCCTTTTGGAACCAGGATGGCAAATTGTCATACAGAGCACATCTGCCCAATTACAGTGGCTTGTTTCCTTTTGATGCAGTGGGTTTCTTTATGCAGCAGCAATCCTTTAAATGCTGGACTACGTTACTCTTAACAACAGTGCTAAGTGATCATGGAAATAGTCTCGGCAATTACAGTTAATTGTGTTGCTCAGGAGTGTTTAGAAATGTAAATGGTTAGAGAGATTGTAATTTATTCTGACAGCTCTGGGTTTTACTTCATGATCTTTAAACTCTTATTGCTATGAGTTTTATTACTAAAATTGGTAAACTCGCATCTACTCTTACAGTGTACTGCAGTGCTCGTTAACGTTTAATATTAATAGAATGATTGCTTGGCTTTACCAATTAGCTATCTATGAGCTGGGCCTCACTGGATTACTCCTGTTATTCTTAAATGAATGCGGCACATCGCTGGTGTGGACCCAGATGTCTTCTGAAACCAGCGCTGCCTCTTCTTATGCTCCCTGCTTTCCTTTGCAGATGGGAGGTGACGGGGTCCTGCGTCTCAGCAACTCCGCTCTGAATAACGAGTTTTTTGCCTATGCTGCTCAGGGGTGGAAGCAGAGGCTAGCAGAAGGTACGTTGGAACTTGGGCTTTTTTTTTTATTTACTCTTTCTGGAGGGTGTTGCTTAGCAACTACGCATACTGTAGCCTGTTAGAGAAAAAAACAGAACACCAAAGACTACAACAGTGGATTTTACAGAAAGGGTGTGCAAACAGTTACTATTGGTCTTTTATGTTTAATGCCTTTATTGGTTTATGCCTTTATTTCACACGGATGATAAAACTATTATTAAACATTAAAATACATGTTATTTTCACTGTGCACATTAACACTGATATACTCACATACAGGCATAAGTCTTGCACCATCTTTAGTTTGTTTTCATTACGATATATTCTGCTGCTGCCATTCTGCCTTCTTTTCCCCAGTCTTTTATAGTTGTAATATTAAATAAAATGCTGTGACCTCTCTCTTGTCAAAATGTTTTCAAGCGCTCCCCTTTTCAAGTCACAAATGATCCCTAACCCTTAATAAAGATGGATTGATGTGTATTATTATTATTATTATTATTATTACATCAAATAAGCATTCAATATTGTTTCGTCTGTATCCATCAATTATACATCAGTTCTGTAGATGTAGATGATAACAATGAATGTTATAATTTCCGGAAATATGTTTGCCATTTCTGGATGAATACTTAAGATGTTTTTATTTATCTGCAATGCCTGGAATTTCTTGGAGTGTAGTCATGTCAACAAGGTGATAAAGTCCAGTCTTGTTAGTTACTTTTTGTTAATTGCAAGTTAAAACTGTATACTTCTTAGCTGGAGAGAACCCCAGGGCAAAATGTAGTCTTTAAATTATTATTTAATACCCACCAGGTGGCAGTAGCATTCTGCACTAAAAACCAAGGTATTTAGCACACCAGTGACTTTACACGCACAAATAATTCCTTAAAAAATCTGTCCGATGCTCTCCTTATTTCTGAAAAATACTATTTATTCACCTTGACACCGAAACGTTCATATGTGTGTGAGATGACGTCTTAGTTAATGGGCCTCATAGATATCAGCTCTACTGATTCTCACTACAAGTTGCCAGGTTTCTTATAACTTCTTTGCTCTTATTTCCTTTTTAGTTTTTAATTGTTCAATTTTAAA
Source organism: Lepisosteus platostomus (assembly GCF_059453375.1). Classification (NCBI taxonomy): domain Eukaryota; kingdom Metazoa; phylum Chordata; class Actinopteri; order Semionotiformes; family Lepisosteidae; genus Lepisosteus; species Lepisosteus platostomus. The sequence goes on along the minus strand of NC_142618.1, from coordinate 13,800,224 downwards.
CCTAGCTCAATGAGGACAGATCCTTTGAACCTTTTGTGCGAGTTTCACGTGTTTCTTTCATTCCTTTTTAAAAAATTCCAAAAGTGTGGTCAACAAATGTATCTAAGCAACGATCTCAGCTACTGGAATGAGAATACTGACTGTTCCGCGTACAGTACGTCTATTACAATGAACAGGGTGGGGAGGTGAAGGGCCTTACCCTGAGGTTAAGGTATACGATCCAGACCTGTCGCAGGTTTGAACCTGCTACTTGCCGACTGGGACAAAATGTGGATTTTGTGGGTTTCCCCGGCGGTGGCGCGCGGCTCGGCTCTCCGCTCCATGTGACACAGCAGTCCCTGCCAGTTCTCAGGCGGCTGTAGGCTTGCGACGCCGTCAGCAGAGGGACTTGCCTCTCTTATTACCACTGAAGCCTGCTTGTGGGGCTGCATAATTAGCGACAGCTGTATAGATGAATGGCTCGTCCAAGGAGTCTGTCTGTACCTCCTCATTCTCCACCCTGCAGTGTGTGCTTGCAGGGCCGGTGTCTGTGAGGCGGGACTAGGAAATACACACGCCACTAGAAAATCCACAGTGCGCTGGTTGATAGCAAAACAGTCAGAAATCAAACTGTTAAAAACAAAAAGACATTAGACGGTGTAGAGCACTGGGCCAGAAAAAGACTGTAGTGGTTTAGAGAACACATTTAGAGGAATGGACAAATTAGTTAAAGTAATGAAGTAAAGACGGGGGCTAAAAGGGTTGAGAAAGTAAAGTAAACCTTTTTTTTTTCTTCTTTTAATCAAACAATACCTGCCACATGAAGAGCAAATATTATTGTTTTAAATTAACTATATCCAAAATCTACAATTCCAGGAGAATTTACCCCAGAAATGCAGCTCCGGATTAGGCAGGAAATGGAAAAAGAAAAGAAGATAGAGTTGTGGAAGGAGAAGTTTTATGAAACATATTACGGAGAAAAGTAAGTGTTAAATTTGTCCCTCAGTCTCATTATTCTAAACATTAAGATGATTAGTGCCAGGGCCCTGTATGCTCCCGACTCTGAAACATATTAAAACAACATGTGGAGATATTTCTACAGTTTTTTGCTATTCATATGCTGACCGTTTTAAAGCCTTCTTAATTATATTTTATCTGAAGTAGAAATAACCTGTAAACAGGAGAGTTTATATAAAGGAAAAAAACTGCAATGGTTATGCTGTATTTTATACTACAAATTTACAAGAAAAATCTAATATAATAATAATCTATAATCAATATATACTGTATAATAGATTATACTGTATATAATCTATATAAACCTATAATCTATATAATAATCTAATAAAACCTTTGTAAACCACAAAGTAAATAAAATAATTGTGTACTTTGATCTTTGACCAGCCTAATCTTAAACCACTAATCTTAACACAGAAAGCTGATCTTCAGGTCGTTGCACATTTCTTAAATGACCATTCATTCTCGTTCCCTTTTTTAGATTGGGCATGACAGAAGAGGAGTCGGTAACCCTCACTTCTGTGCAGAAGTGTTCTGAGGACAATGGTTCTGCAGTAGAGCCTCCGGCCGTGCCAGGAACCTCCAGTCAGGGCCCTGCTGACAGAAATGAGCTTGAGCCTTCGGAGAAATTGTATTCCAGTGAAGAAGGTGGGGAGCAGGCCATGTGCAACATGGAGCTGGCTTCGAAGGTAGCGACTGGGCAGCCATCTGAAGACATACTGCTCTCTGGTTTCCCTGAGATTTCCACAGAGGAAGCTGTGGTACAAGAGGAAATAGCAGAGGAGGTGGACTCTGCGGCTTGCGAGTACCTGGAGGAGCAGGTCAAACAAGGATCAGACACCTCCGAGTACTCCAGTAGCTGCACTCTGAAAAGCCAGGAAGAAGAAATCAAAGCCCTGGATTCCGAAAACTCCGATATCCTTGCCGAATACCCATGCTCAGGGACCTCTTCTCGGCCTTCCCAAGAAACGACTCCGAAGCCAGTAAGCGATGAAGCAGAAACACTGACTGCAACTCCACAGTTAGCTCCAAATGTACTGGACCAAACCCCCTCCCCTCCAGTAGACTCAGAAGATGACAGCAGTACAGTGCTGCCTGAAGCTAAAGAGGGGGAACAGTCCGCAGGAGTGCAGCAGCTGGAAGCCGAGCAGGCAGCTCTAACGGAGGCAGAGGAGTCTTCGATTTGTTTAGAGCATGACGGTGAATCGGACCTTAGCAGTTCAGAGCCGCCCAGTGGGACGGACCTGTATAACTCAGGACAGCCACCATTATCGGAAAAGACCAAAAGTGAGATGCCTCCTAATCCATGGCTTGAAAACAAGGTGCAGGAGAGTCCGGCAGACATTCTGTTGTGCTCCCCATCGGAAATACTGCCCGTGTCAACAGAGGAGCCAGTTAGGGTTCCAGACCTCAGTGGGTCTTCTGTGGAGAAAGAAGTAGATGCACTTAGCCCAGTCAAACAACTACCACCGTCAGTACAATTGTCCCATTTGTGTGAAAACCCTAAAATAGAGACCGTGGAACACAATTCGGCTTCCTCTCCCAGATCACCTGGTGTGAACGGGTATCGAATTCAGGAGACAAAAACGGCACCTGTATCTCCAGAACCACCCAAAGTAGAGGAGGAACCGGAAATTGAAAATGTCGAAAGTCAAGTAAAAACACCTTTATCGAAACCCCCTGAACCCTATGCTTCTCCCGCTGCTGAAAATCCCATAGTGCATTCTGACAAGAAGCTTGAGAGTGCAGACGCTAAACAGAATCATTTCACGGAGGAGACCGACTCTGAAGCACCTCCATTCTCAGAAGCCACCTATGAGCCACCTCCATTCTCAGAACCTGAAATCCAGAAACCAGCCCAGCTCCTAGCTGAAACGATGGCGGCTGAACCAGAAGTGGTAGAATCTCCATCACCTGAGGTGTCACCCGCTGAAAACTCCCAGATCAAACAAAATAAGAAAGAGCCCCAGCATGAGATTGATACCCTTCCCGTAGAGAAGACAGAGACTCATGGCAATGGCAAAGGCTCCAAACAGAATAAGTATCACCAGGCTGCCGAAAAGTCGTCTGCTTCAGAAATCACTGCGTGGGCTGAAATGCCAAAGGCCAAACACCATAAGCCCCACTCAACAAACCACCATCACAGGGCAGATGAAACGCACTCTATTAAGCAAGTGGACCCCAATAGGTCTCCTGACATAGCCCGCTCAGAGAGCAGGGATATAGAGAACCCGAAGAGGAAGACTGGAGAGCAGCACGCGGGGATATGTAAGGAAAAGCGGGCCAGGATAGAAGAGAGCGAATCAAGCAGCTCTCACTCAAGTTCCCAGGCTCGTGAGAAAGACGCAGTGCCCAAGGAGGAGCTCAGAGTACCTCCGCTCAAGGTTTGTGGAGAAATGATTTTGTTCCTTAGTAGAATCATTGAATTTGAAAAGACCAAGTTCAGATTCAGAAAGCTATCTTGAGAGGGAAAAGTATCTGGTGTTAAAAACACCATTTTAGACATTTAGAAGAAGGATAAGAAATCCTTTGTTTTATTAACATTTGCCACTCTGGACTTGGTTCCTCAAAGGTGTCTTCCCTTTCAAAAGGCTTTGAATCACTCCATCACTCAAGATGTTCAACCAAAGATAGCACACTCCATTCAGTGCAAGTTTCCTGCCCATGGTCATATGTCATATACTGTAGATCTGTATTATTTACCACTGCACGGGTGTTAAATCCCATCCATTAACTGCTTTCTGTAAAACAGACTTGTTTTTTTAAGCTGTGAGCTATTGGTGATTCCCAACTGGGTAGATAATTGCTCAAAAAAATTAAAACAGGTGGAATGTAAAGGAACAGTACTAATGGCTTGTCTTGTGTGATTTTTTACCGCATGGTTTTGCTTTAGGCTCTGTTTGGAGCATGTCTCTTCAGTTTTATACAGTTTTACACAGTGCTGTGACAATGTACCAATGGCGATAATTCAAAGTGCATTTTTCTGTCCTTAGATTCAGCTCTCCAAAGTTGGTCTGCCCTTCATCATCAAGACTCAGCCGGTGTCAAAGCCTGAGCCGAAGGCCTCTCCTCCGTCTTCTCAAAGTGCCGGGAGGAACACAGGAGCCAGAACCCTGGCAGACATCAAGGCCAGGGCTCAGCAGGCCAGGGCGCAGAGAGAGGCGGCGGCGGCGGCGGCGGTGGCCGCGGCCGCGCGGATCACCTCCGGAGAGGGCGGAACGCCGTCGGAAGGCAGCAAGACCAGGACGCTGGCCCATATCAAAGAGCAAACGAAAGCAAAGCTCTTCGCCAAGCACCAGGCCAGAGCTCACGGCCACCAGGCAGTCAAGGGCCCGAAGCTGCACGGCGCAAAGGAGGACAGATGTCTGACAGAATCGCAAGCTGCTACCCCATCGAAAAGCGACTGTCCGACAGGCGTGATCATAGCCAATCCCAACCGGAGATCCCCCGAAAAGGGCTTTGCCATTGCTCAGGGCTCTTGTCCCAGCTTGAATACTTTAGAAAACAGAATTGCGATTGCAAAGTCTATCGTCAGTATGTCTGTGCCAAACTCTGTCCCTCACAGTGTTCCCTCAGCCTGCACCACCAGCTCCATACCTCTGTTCAGAATGACCAGTGCCAGTCAGGCGGATAGCAAGCCCACTGCAAGTGCTGTTGGTACCTCGCCAGTGCCAGTCTCTGCCCATGGGTTTTCCAGTCCTCCTCAGAGCCCTTCCGTTCTCGTGTCCGTCAGCAACGCTAATCTACAAAACTCTGTCTTCAAAGTCTCCCCTTCTAAACCCTTTGCCAAAACCGCCCTCGCTTGCTCTCCCCATAAAGCTGTCCTGCCAAAATATAAAGATGGCCTCCCGGCTCCCATCTCAGCAGGCCCTTTGACTAATACAGTGTCATGTTCTTCTACAAGTTACGCTGGCCTGCGCTACGCGGGACAGATTACTCCCCCTTCATCTTGCATGAATAGTGGGCAGCTCAACTCTGGTGTTAGTACCATCCAAGACAGCTCGAATATCCCCCAGAGAGCCTTCCCCCTGGGAAGCACCAAACCCTTTTCCTTTGAAAGGACATGCACGTCCTTTGCTCCTGACCACCACGCTTATAGTGCTTCAGAAAGGAGAGAAGTGCAGCATTACAGAGACAAAACCGAAATGGACAGCTCAAACACAGGTCCACCTCACACAGGCGTGAGTCCGGTAAAGAAAGTTCCTACACCAAACTGCCACAATAATGCCAATGAAAATGAACTAGCCAGGTGTAGGCAGCTGCTTCCAGCCGACTCAGCCAGTAATAAAGCTATCCCGTGTAAAGTTATAGTAGATCACAGTTCGGCTTCGTACTCAAACACACCTCCTGCGGCTGGGCCTGAAGCTCGGCGGATTCAGCCAAGCAAAGGTGTGAAAACTGAAACAGTCCTGCGCCTGCAGGAGTCCATAATGAGCAGAGCCGAGCCCTTCCGCCAGAAAGCAGAGCAGAATGCCGTCCTCAACACAGCCTCCAGAATGAACAATAAAAAACTGCAGATGGCTTACAATGTATTGCACGGTCTACCTGCACCCCAGCAGGATGGGCGAAGGGATGGCGATCCCACTGAGCAGAACACTGCCAATCTCATATATAGCTCCTTGTTGTACAAACATGCAGAAAAAGCTGTAATCAATGAGCAAGGCAGTGAAGCCAAAAGTTGGATAAAGGAGAAAGACAGGCATAGCGTGGACACAATGGTAATCCATAAACATCAGCATACAAGTGACACAAGACAGAACAAAGCTGAAACAGCTTCGGGCGCAGATGGAATGATCTCTTCTTCAGACTCTTCTCATTTCTCAGAAACGAGAGTGATCAAATCTGAGCCGACTGATATGGACACCGGGGACTTCAAAGAACCCATGAACCCACACCAGGCAGCTCACCTACTGGAAGGAAGGCCTCTCAAGGCTGTGAGCGCAGCTGTCAGCTCCCTGGCTGAGAACTGTGTGTCGGTGAACACAGAACACCAGCGGAGGGCCCCTCTTCAGGGAGGCTCGACCTGTCGCCTGTCGTCAGTCGAGGCCAATAACCCCCTGGTGACTCAGCTACTGCAAGGCAACCTGCCCTTGGAGAAAGTGCTGCCCCAGCCTCGCACAGGCACGAGGCTGGAGATAAATCGACTGCCCTTACCTTTTCAGAATACCTCAGTATGCAAAACAGCTGCTGCCGAGAGAAATGTCATGGAGAACGCTCAGAGCTGCATCAGCCCAGACGGCAAAGGACAACCTCTGGGGCTGGCAGGGCCCAGCCACATCAGAAAACAGGACACCCATGGCACCAAAAGGGTAGCCAGGCCTGTCGGGGAGCTGGCTCACATCAAATGTGAGCAGGGCAAGCAGATGACAGAGGCAGAATCTAAAATTGCTTCCTGCAATCTTAGTTTGAATCATTTGGGCCCAGGGCAACCGTTTGTACAGGAGTGGGTGAATAGAAACCTGATACATGGCAGAATTACTCCCAGCCCAGACATTAAACAACCAAAGAGGCCTCTCCCTGCTTGTAGCTTTCAGAAGGGGTTATTGGGTATTGATAAAAACGGCAGCTTTCCTTCTGAGGCTAGTGTCTCTCAAAGGCTTTTTTATCCTCCCCCGGCTGATGTCAGAGACTCGAGCCCTCCAACCACTTTGATGAAAGCCACATCTGGCCGCAGCACTCCAAACGCATTAGCATTCAACAGGCAGCAGGAACAAAAAGGTCTAGGGGAGGTCAATATTTCTGTGGCAACAGATCAATTGAGAAAAGGAAGTGTTTTTCCACCTAATCTTCAAATTAAGCAGGCTGATGACATTGGCAGCGTCTCGCAGGCCGCCCAGAACAAATCTTTAGTCCATCCACCTAATGGAGAAGTCCCGTCTGATCACAAGCAAACAGTGGTTGCCATGGAGACCAACAAGAGTCTGAATTGGCTTCCCTCAGCAAACATCTGTAGCAATATAAAAGTGGAGCCCGGGTCTTTTGACGACGGGTTGAGCAACAACTGTGAAATGGGTATGAAACAGACACCGTATGAGCAAAATGAAGGAAAGGAACACATTCAGGCCTTTCAGCTCAAGAGCCCAGAGTTCCCTCCCTACATTGCCCCTGAGTCACAGAAGTCGTTTGCCCAGTTAAACCCTCCCAGAAACCCACACGTACCTCAGCCCCAGCAGGTCTATGGCAACTACTCCACCATACACTTCGGTAACGCCAAGTTTAACAGGACTGCATCCGTTATCGAGAAGTCCATAGGAAACTTTCTGGGCAACAGCACAAGCGGCACCAGTGGCTTGTCGAATCCGGGCGCTCCAATGTCAGGCCAGAAGTACGCAGACGGCAGCAGAGCAGATGAACTGGAGCTGAAATGCTCGTGTCGGCTGAAAGCCATGATTGTGTGCAAGGGCTGCGGAGCTTTCTGCCATGATGACTGCATAGGCCCGTCAAAGCTGTGTGTTGCCTGCTTGGTAGTTCGGTAGCCAGGGGTCACGAAACATAAGCGAACAACACTAAATTGTGAATACCTTGCGATTTTACAGTTTTCATTCCTGCATCGTTCAAGTTGTTTAAAAACTTTTAACTTATTTCTTTTTTTAAAGCTTGTTTTGTGTTTGTCTACTTCATAGCGACACTGTAAGTATTTCAATGTTTACATGAATACAGAGGAATGTGAATATAAGCTATGAATCAGAACCATGGTATTTTAAGTATAGCACTGTCTGAAAATGAAAGGCAGGTTAGAATAGGAGAGGATAGAAGAAAAGCCATTTAAAATATGCACTACAGTTCACTTACAAAATAGCAAGGCCTGAACTATGAAATGTGCCTGTAAATTGAAAAACTTATTCTGGACTTCTTTTACATCGATCATGCTCTGCATTTCTGTGTGAAACCTGGAATTCCGTTAAAAAGATCCGTTTCTTTAGGATAGACATTTCTGAAAAAATGTGTCTTTCTGACATTCGGAATAAACAAAGCTGAGGTTTTTGTTATCTTTTTCTTCAAATGTGAAACTTTTTTTTTCCCCCACAGAGCAGCTGCAGTATTTTGATCAGGCCTTATAAACCTCTTTTTTTTTTTCTTTCGCTTTCCTTTTAACCCATTCGGTCTCTGTTGTACTGTGGTGAGTCTCTGTACAGTTGTTTATAACTTATTTATTTATTAATGCATACATTTAAAATGTATGTTTCTATCATTTTTATCAAGTATACGATCACCGGTTGTGAAATGATGGCTTTTTAAAATGACCAATTATTTTGTAGCGGAACAGTTAAAGAAACGATCCATTCCACATGGGAGCTGTGAGGAGCAGGAGCCCTATCCTTACAGCGATTTCAGATATACGAACATACGGGCTTGTGTTGTGCCAAGTGATATCTGATACTGGCCTAACTGGTATCAATGTTAGCGTTAAGACTAGTGTTTAAAAGAAAAGTATTGCATCAACCATTAGCCAAGCAACGTCCTACTTTCCGTTGCAATCGTCATGGGCAAAAAGTATTAAAATACTCGTTTGGTATAAATTGTACCTGTATTATACATATAACCATGATATGTTATTAATTATAAGTATATCACATCTTTTTACCAATGCTATTAAAAAGTGTGTCAATTAGAGTTTGTGTTTTGTTTTGCGAGAACGAGTGACGGATTTGTTACAAAATGTCGGAATTCTCAATGTTTACGTACATCTCGATTTTTGCCATTGTATGCCTTTTTCAGAGAAGCGCTCTTAAAATTACAGCTGACATCAAATGTATTAGTGTTATCGATGTGAAAAAGAGCCCATGCCTAGCAGGACGGGGAACGTGAATCGTAGTGGAGAACCATTTGAAACGAGACCCATTAACCAGTATTTGTTGTCAAATCCTTCTTCAAATTCTACCAAAGAAGAACAACTCCCATCAGGTGGTACATACAAATGTAAAGCCCAGAACAGGAGCCGTCAGTCTGTTGCAAAAGGTTTTAATTGTTTAAACTCACGTTATCCTTGATTTGTTATTAAAAGAGCATTGCAGACTTAACTGAAGAGGATTTGTGTTGTATCCGTTAGACTTCAGGGATAATGTCTTCAGTGGTGCTGTATCGTGTTGAGAGGAAAAAAAACAAATGTCAGATCTTAATGTATAAGAATAAAAAAATAAAAGACTGGTCTTTTCCGTGTCATTTGGGTTGTTGTTTTTTTTTTAAAAAAGCACATTTTGTTTTTTGAGCATACGTTTCACTGAGCAAGTTGTGCTTTTTTCTTCCCGCAAGTATTTTCTTCTGATATATAACTTCATGAGAATTTGCCACAGCTTAACAGTTTCGATATACTGTACGAGCATTTGCATTCACTTTAAAATAGTTCGGCCAGGTTGCCAAAACCGATTCAGTAGAAGGTGTAGGAAATAGCAGATCATCCCCCAGTGGTCACAATGGATCACATCCAGAAAGGACTTGTATCTGAGGATCAGAAGCTTAACAAGCACTGCTTTTAATCCTTCAGTATCCATCGAGCAAGACTAGGTGTAGGCGTTTCTTAGGTTTTTCTGTGGGAGGACAATAATTACTTGCATATAAATACACTAACAAAGCCTACAAACATATGTTTTATTTCACTATTTTTTTATAAGGGCACAGTAATCCAGACTATCAGATTGAAATGCAATGTTTACGCTTTTGATGTTTATAACTTCAGAAATGATATTGCTAAGTTATGCAAAAAGTCCATAGTTTTAAAGTGTTCTGAGAGTTTAAAAAAAAAAAATTCTGCTCTATGTTTATATCCGATATGAAGAGTACTTCAATGTGCATACGAGATCCAATTTAACTGTTGCACAATGAGAGCATAAAAATCTTGTGCACAGCAGTTTTGAGTTGGAAACAAGTGAATTTATTTCCCTACTGTCCTAAAATAAGCTACATTTTAACAACATTCTTTTTCTGAGATGTAAATCAAGCCCTGAAATTCCAAAGCACCAAAAAAAAGGAAAATGTATACAGCAAGTAATTATCATAGCTGATTCAACAGACTTGAAAACAAAACGCATGGTGAATATGTGTGTAAGACAAAGCAAGCAACAGTTAAACAAGATACTCACACCTCAAGTTTGATATTCTCAAGTACAAATATTTTACTAAGGTGCTAATATTTCAAAATGTAATTAAACATATTCTCTACATTTTATGTCTCTTTAAGATCTGTGCTTTGTGAACTGATAGTGGTACCATTGTACACCAACCCACAAAGTGCAAAACTATAACGTTTTAAATTTGTCGCTCGATGAGCAAATCCATGATGTTTTTTTATATTTTAAACTGTGAGCAGACAGGCTTGTTGGTTGTTTGAATAGCATTGTGCCTCGGGATGACAAAATACTGAGTGTCAAGTCATGTGATTTCATGAAAACACCAGATGGCCAGAGTTTGGTACTCGAGTTAAAATTGCCAACGCAAGTAGCTTCAACATCCATAAAGCCGATTTTACATGAACAGTGAAAGATAACGGTATGCCTCCATTCAGGTTGCCTGTCTGTGAGAGACGTTGCACGGAGAAGGAGATGTGACCAGAGCTGTGAAGGAACAGAGGGTCACCACATCGGTCCAGGGCTGTCATGTTCATCTGATTCTTACTGTTGTCAGGCTGCAGCAGCTACAGCCTGACATAAATGCCCCTACACGTCAGAGGAACGAACATGGCTCATAGCGATCTGCATGTTCAGAGCCCTTCAGTTCAGGGGCAGTGTTATATGAAATTGGCAACTCTAGGGGGGTAGAGACCATCTGAGCTGGTGGCGGAGCCAGTGCTGGTGAGTGGAGGAGTGATTCAGTCACTGACAACAGCCATTTTGGCCTTGACAGACCTGAGGGAAGAATGAGCGTAGAGACGCCATGGTGACGCTGTTGTCATGCCAACTGTTGCATTGCTCAAGCCAGGCAGTGGGGCCGTGGAAGTGTGATGATCTGGGGAGGGCTCTCCTTTACCACAGGAACGCTTTTGGTGTTGAATGAAAGACAACCTCACTGCTTATATTGTGGCATATCCTGGGACAGGGTACTGTAACAAGGATATTTTAAAGGTAGGCACACAAAAGCAGCAGTGCTCTTTATTTACAGTGCGGAAGAAAGCAATATTCAAAACTACAAGAGAAAAGCCTCAGCTTTTCACTGAGCTGCAACTAAACGTTTTCACACTGTACCTCGGCAGCTAAGTTGATAACGAGCTTCAAAACTCTTGGAAACTAGAGTTGCTCTTCGACAGTATTCTCTCAAATAAATCCTTTCCAAAAACTCAACTTTGTGTCCTTGAAGTGTAGGCCAAGGCCTGTCAGTCGGTCTCCTCTCTGCTCCTCCCTCCCCGTGGTACAGACATAACAGAGCCTCTGCAAGCTTCCCAGCTAGCAGAGGTAAAGGGTCCCATGGAAAACTGCTTCCTTGGTCTGACTTGTCTCCTGAACAACTGTATTTCACCAGCTGGTCAGGTGACAGGAGGGCAGGTTATTAGTCCCCATTGATCTTGTCTCCACCTGCCAACATACTGTATAAGTACTGATCACACATTGACAAAAGCCATGAACCCTACTGTACGTTTTCCTTTCCTGCAAGCCAATCCAGAGATGCGGGACGTACAGAGCAGCAGCCGGAAGCAAGGCCACGCAGTGCTAGGATTACGCCCTGCCACAGCCAACACGACTTGCTCCTGACTTCAGCCCAGAACAGAATCTGAGGGGCCATCAGCAGGACACTGCCTTCAGCAGCTGGGCCACTGCTGCCCAGCCGGAGTGACTGAGCTTCTCGGAGCTGTGCCAGGATTGTGTTATTGCTGAGGGAGGTCAGGATTATGAGTTATGACTTTATTGAGTTAACTGCAATCCAATTTGGTAGCACTTTCCAAGTTGCCACATCAAACTGATAGCCTATTAAACTATTATTAAATTCAGGGCTTAAGGGGATGTCATACACAGGCTGAAGGAACAGAGTCTCTTTAATCTGAAGGGAGGGTCTCACACTGACACACTGAAGGAACTGAGTCTCTTTAGTCAGAAGGGAGTGTCCCACACTGGCAGACTGAAGGAACTCAATCTCTTTAGTCAGAAGGGTTTCCCACACTGACAGGCTGAAGGAACCGAGTCTCTTTAGTCTGAAGGGAGTTTCCCACACTGACAGGCTGAAGGAACTGAGTCTCTTTAATCTGAAAGGAGTTTCCCACACTGGCAGGCTGAAGGAACTGAGTCTCTTTAGTCTGAAGGGAGTTTCCCACACTGGCAGGCTGAAGGAACTGAGTCTCTTTAGTCTTAAGGAAAATGTCTCGTACTGATAGGCTGAAGGAACTGAGCTGTTTCAACCCTGCACAGAGACGACTATGAGTTGACCTAATACAAGTATTCAAAATCCTCAAAGGCACTGACAAAGTCACCGCACTGGATTTCTTCAGATTAAAAAGTTAAAAACACACCAGAGGCTTGAAGTGGAAGCGTGTGGAAGTGCATTTAAAACTGAGAACAGGAAGCATTCATTTATCTTAGTTTTGGGTGTATGGAAATGTCTGTATGAAATCTTTGGATCCAGCTAACTAATGGATCCAAAGAAAAACAAACTAAATGGACCATCTTAATGGTATTTTCTTTCATTTGGTTTATTTGTTGAGCACCCCAGACATGAAAAAAAGATTATGGAATCCACAGTATAAACACCTAACGACATATTTTTGAAGTACTGCCAATGTTTATTATACTACAAAAGAAAACAGTTTTCATTTTAAATCTTTATCCGCAATGGAACGTGTACTGTAACTCAATTGTGTGCATGCACAGTTTTACCACTAACATTTTGATGCAATTATCACTTTTATAACATTCAAGTTCAACAAAACATGCAGCCTTCCACTTTCCAGGAAACTTCAATTAACAGTTTAGTACAACCCATTCTGGATGTGAGAATTTCAATTTTGGGGGTTTAAATATAACCAGAGAACACTGATTTAGCTTATTGCGCTTTTCTGTCAGGTGAACCTTCATAATATTGTTTCTTCAACAACTACAAGAGGAATAAGGGAAGAATATGCCATTTTTGTAATCATGCGATGTACTGCATACTGCAAAGCTAGGTACTTATTGGTTTCTGACACACAGGCTTAGGAGTATGCTCCAAAATGGATTTTTCCATTATTTTACCTGGGCCTGCAGTAACAATCAAAAAGGCTCTAAAGAAATTTAAAATCTGTTTTGACTGTGTTCTGTCCAAATTCACTCCAGGCCTGCTGGCTACCTTGCTACTTCATGTAGACTGATTGGTCCCCGTGAGGCTACTCTTAGTGTTTTGCACACATTACCCCACTGGTGATAGGAGCAGTCCATCAGATTCCAAGGTTCAACATCGCACTTTTGTTGCCATGGATATGTTACCAAGGCGACTGTAAAAGTGCTATTCTCTTCTGCATGTACTGTACGAGATGGGATCGCACAGTTAAGCTAAATGTCTTTTACTTTTCTTAACCATTCCATTTCCATTTCTTTCTTTTTTCTTCCCCCCCCACGTCGAAGCCTCGCCCAGCACAGGAGCTCAGGTGGATGCGAAGACAGATACAATAGTATTTAAGAGATATCTAAGAGATGAGATGCAGATTGCATTTACTGCTTAACATTTTGTTTTTATATTTAATGTTATTCAGGTAATGGCAATGACAAGGTAGGAATGAGGGAATTTGGGAATTTCGGGAGGTATCCGCTACTAAAGAACATCTTTTTTCCGAAGATTCCTTCTCTTCAGGCTAAACGATGGTAAGATTATTCTCCAGGAAATTCAATAAGAGGAAAAAACCTTACAATAGGTTTCAATAGACCACGGTATATATACAGTATGACAAAAACACATAAAAATGACAGTAGCATATATAAAATACAAAGAAATTAAAGTCCAAAGTCACATTGCCTAAGAAAATACCCCACGAATGCCTGCCGCAGCTCCTGGCGGCAACAGCTTGTTCTGTGTGATAGCTGGGCTAGGGCAGGTGGAAGCGTTTGTTCCAAGCAGCACAGCGCCTGGGGCTGCAGGCTCCCAGCTCCTGGGTCCTGAATCTGCCCTGGGCTGGAGCTCCTTCTGTGTGGACTTTGTATGTCCCCCATATATGTGTATGGGATTGGTCCAAGCACTCACTAAGACACGTAAGGAAACGTTGATGGGCTGTTTCCAAACTGTGCTGTCCATGATGAGCAAGAGTGAGACCCTGTGTGGAGTAGCCTGGCTGCAGTGCTGAGCCCAGTGCCTTCTGGAACAAGTTCCAGCGAAGAAGAAGTTCAAGCCTTTGTCCCAGTTACTCCTTTATTATTTAAGTGATCTCCGGCACCTGGCTTAGTAAAATTTGTTTAAATATTTACAGGGAGGGTGGCATGGTACAGTGGTTAGCATTACTGTCTCGCAGCGCTGGGGTCATGGATTCAACCCCTGCAGTGTTAGGGAGAACGTACAAACTCCACGCAGATACTCTGTGTTTACATGGGTTTCCTCTGGGAGACATACTGTACTGGTAGGTAAACTGGCTTCTGGGAAAATTTGCCCTGTTGCTTGTCTGTGTCTGTGTGCGTCCTGCCTGTTGCTTGCCGGGACAGGCTCCAGCTGCTCCCACAACCCAGTGCTGGATAAACGGATTACAGACTGGAAGCTTGGATGGAGATTGCGAAGGTTACCCACCCCTGGGCCCAGAGTGTTTGAAAGTGTACAGTAGTGTCAAGGTTACCCACCCCTGGGCCCAGAGTGTTTGAAAGTGTACAGTAGTGTCAAGGTTACCCACCCCTGGGCCCAGAGTGTTTGAAAGTGTACAGTAGTGTCAAGGTTACCCACCCCTGGGCCCAGAGTGTTTGAAAGTGTACAGTAGTGTCAAGGTTACCCACCCCTGGGCCCAGAGTGTTTGAAAGTGTACAGTAGTGTCAAGGTTACCCACCCCTGGGCCCAGAGTGTTTGAAAGTGTACAGTAGTGTCAAGGTTACCCACCCCTGGGCCCAGAGTGTTTGAAAGTGTACAGTAGTGTCAAGGTTACCCACCCCTGGGCCCAGAGTGTTTGAAAGTGTACAGTAGTGTCAAGGTTACTAAGACGGTAAGCCCCTTGGTAAACAAGTACATTCTGGAAAATAGGCTTTTCTACTCATCCACGCAATATCAGAAAGCTACTTTTTCCGGGGAAAGAGTTGCAGCAGCTGGGAACCTATCCCCGAAGCACAAAGCGCAGACTGGGAAGCCTAGTGCCAGTCCCTTGCAGGACACACACAAACACATCAGCACACTTGCACGTCCTGGGAAGGTGGCAGGAGCTTCAGGACAACATCAAACTTCACAAAGTACCCCAGGACCCCACACCACCAAACTGGTCTTGCTTTTACACTCCAAGAGCAGAACGGAAGACTTTTTTAACACATCGACAGGACAGTATATCTCGGATAAAGATTATTGACGGCCCAGCAGCTTTTCCTGAACTTAAAAAGTAATGTCGTGCCGGCAGCACACATTCTTTTCATTCTGTCTCCCTGCTGCATTCCTATGTGCATTTTCAAACTGTACAGTATTTCACGCTGCTTTTGCAATAAATTGCATTCTGCGGCTCACTTTCAAAAGGTTTATAAATATACAGATCTGGCTGGCAGGAGAGCTGCAATGGAGTCACACAGCTACTAAGACAGGAGTGAAATTCTTACTGTCTCATGCTCCGGCCTGTCCGCGTACAGCTGTGAATCAGCCTCTGATGTCTATGGCATCCGCAGTGCCTAATTGACATATTAGAAGTGTAATAAAAAATGTGTAGGGCAATTACAAGATATTTAAGACTCTCACTTTCCTTTCTGTGGCTGTTTTTGCTTTAACGAGCGACTGGAGTTTCCCCAAACTTAACGCAATGGCCCCGTCGCACAAATCCTTTCCGAGTTCCTTCAACTTCTCATTTCATTCCCATTTAACACATCAGCAGCGAAGTGCTCTTTAGGACGGGCACTGCAACAACATTGTGACTTCATATTCCCCATTTCTTGCAGCAGAGGAACACTTGCAGACCGTTGCTACCACTGTTCCTAATTAGTTTATCCATCTCCCTACAAACCTAAATAACTTATAATTACTCCCATCCGTTTGTGCTTCCTGAGCCCGAGCACGTCAATGCAACGTACAGAAATCTGGAATGTACAGCACAGTTTTGCTTTGATGTTACGCTACCGGCGTTTCCCATTCCAATTGGTTATTATTAGAGAACGTAAAAATGTCACATTACTAAAACAGAGCTGACACCCTTACCTTTATTTGCTCTTTGTGACGATTTACTTTCACATTCTTTCCACGTGAGAAATGAGGTATTTATTAGGGAGCCACGGCGGGTACTGGCTCAATTCATAACGTTAAATCTGTTTCTGCGTGAAGTTCATTCAAGAGCTTTGCTGGGCTCTTATTGTAAGTTGCTCTCTCCTATCATGTGGAAGCACTTGTTAAATAATTTTAATTTCTTTCACATCTCTGGAAATACCTTATGATATGCTTGTCTTAATGCGCACTGCAATATCGTTTTGGGCTTCAATAAAATAGATTCTTGTATGAGCTGTGTTCTTGATTTATTTTGCCTTTGTATTTGCCTATTTTATTGAATTAAAAGATTTTTGTACATACTGTACCATGAAAATATAAGTTATTTTTTTCTAAACAAACTTTTCTTCTGAAAAAAATGAACTTCAAGGAATTCTCTATTAGTGGGTTAGCTTAGAGCTTTAAAGAAAAGCATTTTTGCTGCTGTTTTGAAGAATAATATTAAACTTAACTACATCGGTACTATAATTGTACTGTTCAGTTGTAGTCTTAATTGAATTCCAACAGGGGTTGAACCGCATTCGTAACCGTCAATGAATCAGCTTAACTGTCCTTGACTTTCTCTTGGGAGATAGAATATATTATTTTTAATGCATACCATACATTAAACTATACTGTATATAAAGGGTTGCAGAATGATGATACATTCCCTTTTCTACTGGTAAAATAATAGTAATTCTATCAAAAATAGTACCCAAGCATTTCTGACATTCTAAAGGCTGTATGAGAATGTAAGATAAATACAATCTACATGTAAAATACATACAAAGATAGTGCTTAAAAAGGTAGATTGAATTGGACATATATCCCCAAAACGAAAAGCTCTATGCATATTGAGTTTTTTCTTGAATATTGCTGGGATTCAGTATTTAATCATCAGTTTTATTTGTTTTTTATGTAACCAAAGAACATATACAATCACAACATGAAATGTGTTCATCAGGGGTAAAACACTGAGTGTCCAAAAGATATGGAGATGCTTTGCATTTCTATTTGAAACACTTTCCAACTCTGGCACAATTGTGATTAGAACTTAATTTGTCTGCTGCTAGCATTTTCTATAGATTTATAGGTTTCTATAGATTTTGCTGTCATCTAAATAGCTAAACTATGTTAGCAGTAAAACAGTAAAACAATATAGTCTCTTATTTGTGGATACAGAAAGGGTATGCTTAGTTTTTCCAGCCTACATTTGTAATTTGTCATCTTGGCATCCTATACAGTATATATATAAACTCTATATATGTGCCTCAAGCCTCAAGTTGTTTGATGAGCAACTAGAAAACCTGTCCAGGGTGGCTGGACTCTGGCCATTGGCAACCCTATCTATTAGGCAGTATATTTATTGTATATAGCTACTTATGCATTACTCTGTGATGTCATTATACAGTTCTGGTGCAATGTAAAAGCAAAATGCTTTTATTACAGTGGCGGGCAAGAAATTAAAAACCATTCATGTGAAGGGCCATAAATTGAAGATGAATTCACAGGAGCCCTAATGATGTGTCAAGTATAGTGTCAGACGTTGATGTTACTTTGTTAAAGTAATGGTAAATGTATTATTCATACAGTATATGCAGGCCCGCCTATAGTACAATCACTGACCTCTCCTTTATCACATGTTTAACCGCCTCCTTCACCCTCTGCACACAGAGAGCAGAGCAGGCTTTCTACACACATACTGTACAGTAAATTAAATTACACCTAACAAAGGACCACTTTTGTCATTTAGATAAATAAACATTCTGAACTGCTGCTATGTAGAAGTTAATAAAATGCTGAGATATCCTATATAGGTGGGTCAGAAAAGAATATACACAGATTCCTGTTGAATGCAAATCCTTCTAGTGCAAATCTGATTTTGAGGGTTCAGCTTTTCACCCAGCAACAAGAGCAGATGACATGTACTCATGTACTTCTGACTCATTCACACAAACAGGCCAGATGACCTGGTAACCATCTGACTCACATCCTGCATGGCTCCCCGGGTACTAGACACACGACACTAAAGGGAGACGTACATAAACCTGGGGACAGGACGAGGGCGCGCAGCAAACACACCAAAAACAGTTCAATCATAACAGTTCTTAACTGTTTTTAGTTCTTTTCAATCCGAGGGTCTCGGTGTCTCACCTCCTCAATCAGCATGCTCTAATCGTCTTCCCAGAGTCCTCAGCGGCGGGGGCCAGCGTATCCGAGTGCTGCTCCGACGCGTGCACCTGGCAAATTACCCAGAGGCCCTGTCGCCCGAGGCTGCTGTTCTTGAGGACGATTCTAGAAAGTTCTCGCTGGTCGCACTGTAATATTTTACATTTCTTTAACTGGCGTGTAATTCTTACAATCGTGTTTCTCATCTCTTAATTTAATCTAAATTTCATTAAAACGACATACACAAACTGGCCAAACTGACTCCTCCCCCTCCACAAAAAAACAGATAAAACATATTTTGCTCAGACTAGAAAATCCAGACTAAAAACTGAAATCCATACATACACATTTTTTCTCCATTAATTACAATTTGAAATATTTTAATAAACAGATACAAAGATACGAAACAGCTTTTACAGTTTGTAAGTCTCTAGGTTCATTATTTGAAAGTGAAATCCTATTTTGCGGGTTCAAAAAATGCAGATTTATTACTTTTGTTTAAAAGAAAAAAGAACAACTGTCCGTAGATACCAGTCCACCCCTTCACTCGGAATGATGGACCTCTGGCCACACTGAGGCAGAGAGTTGCCAAGGCGTGTGATTACCGTCACTAATTCATAGCGCCACCTGGTGGCACGCAAGAGTTATAGACGATATACCTTCATCTCGAACAGCATCCACGCAGGGACGGAAATTGCAGTTCAGAATATCTTGTCAAAAGAAAGTTTCCAAGCCAGAAATCCGTTTTTCTCTATCTTGGTTACTAGAAGCTAGTAGAGGGTCTCATCCAGCCATTTCTTCATAGATTCGATGGAATAAGCAACAGTTCTTTAGCTAGGTACCCACAACCATTGGTGCAAAGAAAATGTAATTTCCTCAGGGGGATTCAATTCACGAACAACTTCTAGAACTCCAGCTTTGGAAACCTACAGTACAATTAAAGAGTCTGGTCAAAACCTAATTAATGCGACCAGGTTTATAGATATAGCATCTTAAACGTGTAGAGGAGTAAACGTGTTCTATAAAATAAAAGACTAGTGTTTTTTTAACGTTTGTCAAAAATCGCTTATCTGAGAATACAGCAACCTGGCCGTTTGGTCAAGCCTAACATATACCCCTGCGTCACGGAAGGCAGCAACAGCGGCACAGGTCAGGGAGGAGGGAGGAGTTTCGGGAAAATGCGCGAAAAAAAGTGCTCAGGAAGCGAGATATTTATGAGTAGAAAAGCAGAAGAAAGTCAAGTTTGACCTTCTACCGAACTGCTGTGTAAAAACTCAATTTGAGTAGTTCGGTCAAACTCTAATTGTAACAAAACTAGCCACAGCTATGAGGGTGAAGCTGATGATGCTGTTGCCAGGGTGTATCTGTTTACTGTTTTATTGCAGTGTCGTTTGCACTTAGAAACACTAAAGATGGCTTACGCCGAATGACACAAATATGGAAATTTCCGTATGACACAAAAACTATGCAGCTTTTTTGCCCTTCTATTTCTAAATACATTATATGATTTTGCATCTTTACCCTTATCTCAGAAATCCCAGCGGGTGAGTTAGGACGTCCTGTTTCAATGTACAGTATGCAGTATACAGTAGGTCTACTGTAGGTCTTCCAAGACATGAAAAGCAGATTTAGGTGACCCCAAAGAAACTGTTCTCTATGCATGGATGTGTCACTTAACGGTCGCCTGTAACGAAGTTAAAATAAAGACATGTTGAGTCGCCTGTGAATCGCTTAGTGTCCAGTAGTTAGACATATACAGTAGTTATCATAGATTTTAATCTGGACATCATTTCTAACCTATCTAGCCCTACTTATAAGGTACATTAAGCTCTTGAGGAAAATGCCCTCTCCCTCATTTTATGGACAATCTTTTTAAAATACGGTGATGGGGCAAGGTTCTCAGTGGGAAAGCAGATTTAAATTCAAGATTTGTCCCCAGAAAATGAATGTTTTGCACATAAAAGATCAAAAGTCAGATCTCTTCAAATTAATCCAATTCAAAAGGATTCAATGTCATTTCATTAAAGACTTTATGAATGTATGCTTCAAATAAATTGAAGAGAAAATCTGTACAAACTGGCCAGTGTGAAATCTGAGAAAGAGGTTGCAGTTAGCAAAATAAATAAGCAAAGGGCTTCCATGGCTTGTGTGAACTCTTAAATTCAACATTTGCTTTAGGCTAGTAATAAAATTAATTATACCAGTCTTAATTTCCAGCACACGAGCTGATAAACTTTCAAACGGATACCTTTTTCTCATAAAAGGAAATCGGACTTGCCCTGCGGTGGACTGGTGTCCTGTCCAGGGTGTACCCTGCCTTGGGCCCCTTGGGCTTGCTGGGATAGGCTCCGGCTCCCCCAGCGACCCTGAACTGGTGTTTAGATGGATGGAAGGAAAAAATCTAAATGCCCCTGATCTTTCCTAATCTTTCTTCGCCCCCTACTATCTCATTCAAGAAAGTGTTGGCAGGAAAAAGACAAAAAGCGGTCGCTCACAGGGCACTCGCTTATTACCCCATAGAAAAAGCTGCAGTAATCAGTGGAGCATTAGAGCCCATACAATGCAGCAGTGACCTCTTCTGAGGAGAAGAACTAATTGGTGCGCCTTTAATCTTCACCCTCTCATTTCTAATAGCAACAGTGAAAAGGTGGCTGCCGATCCCCCAGGTTGCTCTCTGCTAGGGGGCAATGCAGGCCGATTGTACCTGTCTGCCTCCCCATTGGCTAGACACTGGGGGGTCAGGTTTCCCCCGAACAGGTGCAGGACCTGTTGTTTATTTAACGAGGTTGGCAGCTGCTGCTTCGGAGCAATTAAAAACAGTGCAGCTTCAGAGGAGGCTGCCAGGTGCTCTTCATCCTCTAAACCAGCAGGACTGAGCGCGGAAGCAGCACCTGCCTGCCTGCCTGCCTGCCTGCCTTGCAGAACGCAGGCAATTTGTCATCTCGGTTCCCCATTCCGTAACGGTGAGCCGACTACCAGGGGAAAGTGGTAACAAGTAACGTCCTTCATAGTTTCTTTCATTTTCTCGCCCGCTGGAAACTGACTTCTCCCAAAATGTTTCAGAAGAGCTTTGACATTTACTTCTCAGAAGCTTATTTCAGGTTTCAGCTCTTTCTGTTATCGGAAATTTAACTCCCTAACAACAGGAAAGACGGTGTTATTTAGCGCGTTGGTTTCGTTTCTTTTCTCAAGCTTCATCCCTCTTTTCTGTCGAAGTACGCAGTTCGCTCAAACTGTGATGATGTGTGTAATTGTTCCAAAGGAACAAACTTTATTTGTTTCTAGATTTTCCAAGCAGTGTCACAACAGGATAAGCGGTGAAAAACTATTGCCATCGGTGAAAAAGTCACTTCAGTTACCATTTAAAGTCCTCCTACTGTATATTTTCAATGCAATCTCCCAAAGTGACTCGAAGACGGCTAAAACTGACTTCTAATGCTTTATACGTTAAAAAAGCTGAATTATAGTTTGATCACTTATAATTGTCAAGATCATTGCCCAAATTACATTCACAAGAGCAGACAAGAAACAACATCACATATACTGTTTGTTACTAGCAATTATTGAAACATTACTAAAATCACAAACACTCCCATCAGTTTGAACGTGTGCTGTAAACAGATCCATAAAAATTCTGTTTTCTAGGTTTCAAATCTAAATTTCCTTCTTTTCCATGTGGTAATGTATTTTTTATATACCCACATGCTTGCAAGAACATGGATCAATAATGTTTTTTATTGATTATGTAATTTGTAGGCTTCTCTCGTGTTAACATAAAAGCATAGATGCGAAATCTGGCACAAAACAACAATCTGACATCAACTGTCCCAAACTACAGTTTAAAACATATTAGGCCATTTTATACTTTGAATCTCAAAAATCAGTCATCTTCAGGCAGTCCACCTGAGAATCCACCATTGACAGATGTACAGTATGGCGCAGCACTTGTACTAAACTTTCTTATGTTCTCATGTACTGTCGTTCTGATATGTTCTGGCTAGTCAGTGGACACACTAGAAGGTCTGCATGGAAACAAAAGAAATCATAGGTACAATAAGTCAGCTGCGTCAATATTTAAACTTCACAAATTGAAACTGAGATTCGCCATCTTTGATAGCAAAATATTGTACTGCTACTGCTACCAAGGCGAAGAGTTGTGTCTTTATAGAGAATGCTTTCACGGTGTGTGATGACTTGATATGTTATTTTGCAAATTGTGATGTTTGCTCTGGATTTCCCTTTGAATCATCCCTGCATACAGGATGCATGTGCGTAGTGCTGTGTAATGTTATTCTAATGGAAATACACATGGAGTGTCAAATGGCACAGATCCTCCTCACTGCATACAAAGTAAGCGTGGACTAATGACATAATCCTCATCCAAAATTTATTTGTTTCGTTGCCCTTGCTCACAACATGAATTAATCATGAACAGCCCCTTTTTATAAAAGTTTTCTTATTAATCCAGCAGGTCCAGCATTTTCATTATTTGCATGCTGATGATAAACAACAACAACAACAAATAATAATAATAAAGTCAGCTAGCTATTTAAATATAGGTATGATTTTGTTTTCCCACAGCCCGCTTCTACACATTTTATTTCCCCTGAAAAAAAAATACTACAAATTGCATAGCCTTTATTTATAATCAATAAGGAGCCCTGAAGACATTAAAAGGACTTTCGGTGTTGTTTCCTGTGTCTGTGCTTCTATTCCCATCTCTGTCAGTGTGTATGTGATGATGGGAGTACAGGAGGATATTGCTAGTGCAGCATTTAAATTCTACCTTTGCTGTTACCGTAAGGAAAGCCCCCTGTTTTGTGCTGAGTACACAACTGGGATCTCATGAGCCAGCCATTCTCAGAAGTTATTCAAATACTGTACATTTAATAAAATCTGCAGTAGGTACTTTGCAACATTCACATCCAATGTAAAACAAAAATTTTAACATGACTCATTGCCTGGATATTGCCGTTGACATTGTACAGACAACATGTGTATTTGTACTAACAGAGCTGTGGGTGATGTAAGCCATGTGTTTGAGGTTTGAAGAGTCACCTTATTTTTGGGGTTTGAACAGTTTCTTTTGGAGGCAACCAAGACAGATTGCAGGTTTGGGGTTGGACAAGCTGGACAAGATGATAAAGAATGAATTGGGACGTGTCCTGATGCACAAGCAGAGTTTATCTCAATCTGGCACATTTTACTAGGTCTCTGTAACAAAAGTCTCAAGGGAATTTACTACATGTGTTGCCTGAGATGTGAGTCATTCCCTGTTGGCACTGTAATTTGAGCATCAGTGAATGATTCTCCTGTAAAGCTGGAAACTGTGCTGTTTTAGCCTCAGGACCACTTCGGAGAACACTGCCAAATATCTTCCTCTTCAAGTGCTCCTGATTCAGGGTGATGTCATTAGCTACCAAAGGTTTAGTGAAGTCAAAACTCCTCTGTCGGCGGGGATCACATAGTGTAAGACCTATTTTCAGTGAGAAGTAGAGTAGAGTATTAGAAATGCTTACCACAAAAAAGAGGGAAACTACAGACAACAAACTTTGGAATATAAGCATGGTAACACACCAATATTATTTTTCAGGGACTTTTCCTTTTTCTGTTTGTTTTAACTGTGTGTCAAAATAAAAAAGGTATTTAATATTTAAGCATGCCCATATTTAAAATATTACACTATATACTGTATAATTGGTAGTTCATCAAAATACAAGTCATTTGTAACCTCATTAGAAAGATGCAGCAACCAGTAAACTGCACTTAAATAATTTATCCTCAGTTAATAATGGCAGTACCATCCAACAGGAGCTGTTAAACAGATGTTTGGGGGCAAAGTCCAAATCGTATCTGTCCCACTTCCTCTCTCTCACACGGAAATATCTCTCCCTCTGGGCGCCCTTTGCCAGATCTTGCGGCAGTTTCCACTGTTGCTCAGCTCCTACCACAACCACCTCCTTCGGCTTCTTGGATATTCTAGAACAAACTACAGGCAGCAGGCATTCGGGGAAATGCGTGTGTTTAGACTGGAAATTGCCTGATAGAAAACAGTACAGATAAGGTGTGAGAGCTCAAATAGGAGTAGTATAGTTAGTGGGGTACCAAAGGGATCTGTACTGGTCGTCCTATTGTATATCCCTTATGTAATGAGTAGAGTACCACTGAGGCTTGTACTAGGTCCACTGCTCTTCTTAATTTTATATCCCTGATGTAATTCATAGAGTACCACTGCGGTCTGTACTACTACCACTCCTCTAGCTATGATGTGTATCAATGAAGTAATTAGTGGAGTACTACTGGGGTCTGTTCTAGGACCACTAGCTAATGTGTGTCATTGAAGAAATTAGTGGAGTACCACTGGGGTCTGTTCTAGGACTGTCTAGGTGTTCTAGGTGTCTCTTTTTGTTCAGGAGCCTTCTTCAAACACCCGAAGAAGGCTCCACGGCCGAAACGTTGAGTTTTCTTTCTTCTTTTTTACAGCATGGAATAAACCTATTACTTGTTCCTTTGCAGCCTACGCATGCTGACGCAGCTACCCACCTGAACTAATAATGCATAAGAAGACTGAGGCAGCAGAAGTACAAAGGTTATACAGCACCACAAGATGTAAACCTCTCATCAGCATGAAGAGCAGAAAAGCTACTGTACTGTAGGTCAGAATTTGCTCAGAAGTACAAAGATGAACAAGAAGGGATTTGGAACAAAGATTTATGAACAGACGAGGCCAAGATAAACCTTTCCCAAAGTAATAGAAAGATAAGGTACAGAGAAAGAAAAGATTACAGATGCCAAAGATCAACACCACTTCTGTGAAGCATAGTGGCATGCGTGGCCCACTCGTCTATCTGGACAATGTAAGTCATGATGAGAGCACCACAAGGAATTCTGAAGTTTACAGTTGATTAGTTTCTGTGCTTTACCTTCTGTGATGCTCACTACCAAAATAAATCCCCACACCCACTTTCTAACTGCTTTATCAAAGTACAGGGTCAATGCGAAGCCAGAGTCTATCCCAGCAAGCAACAGGCACAAGGCCAGATACACCCTGGATGGGACGCCAGTCTGTGACAGAGACACAAACACATACACGCACAGCGGGGCCAATTTTCACATAAGCCAATTAACCTACTAGTATGTCTTAGGACTGTGGGATGAAACTGGAGCTTCCTTTCATGAAGGAAACCCATGAAAACATGGAGAGAACATCCAGACTCCCCACAGATAGCACCCCAGGTCAGGACTTGAACCCTGGGCCCCAGTGTTGGATAACAGCAATGCTAGCCCCTGCACCACCTTACAAACTACAAGTCTTTGTAAATTTACAGGAAAGCTGGCAGTTTTATTGTAATATCTCATGTAAGTATATACATTATAATTATTAAAGGTAATTTGTCTCAGTTTATTAACTTAAAGTCTAGATTTTAGTTATAAACAGGTCAGAATATTAAAACAAAGGGCTGTAATGAATAAACATTTTATTGGGTGAACCTTATTATAACATATAATTTACAGTATAGATGACGTTACACAATGTACTGTAAAGTAAATATGTTCTATTTGCTATTTTAATTCCATTTAATACGTACATTTTAGAAAGAAACTGAATACATAATTGAAGATGTTTTCATATAAAATATTGTGATTATTATGTTCAGAGAACTACTAGTAATGGTACACAGTAAATTGTTTTCACTGAGATTGTGAATAAATAATGTGTATAAATAGAAACTTCATCTTTCTATTTATACATGAGTAAGTTACTGTATATGACTGTTTTCTGTGATTTTCTGACTTAATGCAGTTACTACTGTACCTCAAAGGGATATGAGACGAAGTCCTTTTACACTCTGAAATTTAAGGTCAATGTGTCCTTATACTGTATAGTACCTATGGCCACTTGAAATTATGGTTCGAGGACCATCATTTTATTGTTTTAATCAAAGTATACTTACATAAATATAAATCATAATTGTTTTATTAATATTAATCACATAATCACCAGTACAAACTGATTGCATGAACAACAAAAAAATGTTTTGAATTTGCTGTTGCAATACTTTTTAAGTGTTGCAGTGTAAATGTGCAATTTTGCTTACTTTAAAAAAAAAACAGGTAATACTGTTTACATAGCCTTGAGACTATTCCATACATACTGTATACTATGTCTTAATGTCTCCTGTCTAAGATACCAAGAGGTACAGTATATCACACTGCCACACACACTGCATGGGTTACTGCTGGCTTACAGAACTTGTCATTCCGAGACCCAGCAAGGCTGCATTAATAATCTTAGCTGCCAGTCTCTGGAGACTCTGAAACTGATATACCTACTCCCCAAGTCAGGAGGGAAATTTGTCTGTGGTTGATTTGCCTTACTGCATTGCAAAGAATCTATGTACGGTAGAAAACTGCTTGATCTGAGTTTGCAAAAACAGAGCCTTGGCAATACCCACCTGGTTCACATGCACCGAAAACAGCGCCTTCCTAGGCCGCGAGTTCAGAGAGCTCTGAGCCAGGCTTCTGCTTCTGATGTTACATGCAATTGGAAGTCCAGGATACGTTTTAATGTGATACAGTAAAGAGGCAAGACAAACCAATAACCTTTTTCTTGGGTGAGCTGCTTTGTGGGCAGTGAGTCTGGTGAAATAGGGAAACATTCTAATAATGCGATAGCTGCCTTCTTCTAACTGCTTTGTGCCTGGGGCTGTTTGACCTTGTAGATACACTTACTGTAGGCTTGGTTCGACATCACATTTCGGGGCTCATTAGGAATCCAGTTCCTAACGTATCAAACATTACAGTTTGATATTATCAATATGAAATGCTTAAAAAAGTCCAATCTATCTTGAAATAGCACGCAGTATTTTATGTCTAACTAAGAACCTGGACCCCTGTGTCCCAAGAAGGCTAAAAGAATGACTTTCTAAAATACAGTACTTACTGACAACATCCTTTTGTCATTTGTAATCTTAAAAATCAGTTTTGTTTTCCATGACATAAAATCCTGTAGAAACAACTCCTAGGAACCTCAATTTTAATTGACGTACAAGCCCTCTAACGTCATAGAGCTGCTCTGATCATGATTGATTTTCGTTTGCCATGGGCGCCTCACGTAGCGTCCAGGTGAAGGCTCGAACTGCTGAGAACTTTGGGAAAAGGTAGCAATAAACCCAGGAATAACCAAGACCAACGGTCTCCCTTCTGTGCACCACGCAAAAAGCTGCCTTTTGGCCTTTCACCCATAGAGCCAGTGAGGCAAGCTTGACTGGTAATAATCAGAACTCCCCGGGAGAGTCTCGCGGGGACAGCGGGGCAGATGGAGGAGGCGAAGACGCTGTTACCCTGATGCTAGTTGAACACAAACACCAGTGACAGGTTTCAGGTCTCAGAGGCAAACAGAGGAGAGGTAACATTAGGCTTGCTTGCCTTCCAGACAGCACCCGAGTTAAATTGTGATTGCAGACTTTTAGGAAGAAGAGAAAATGTCACCAACAACAAAAATGTTACACCAACCTGAGGATATTTTCAAGAGGACTCTGCTAGGGTGTAGTGTTACTCTAAATGCATTCATTCCAGTGGCTTTTAATGCACCTGATTTTCCTACTGACTGAATTTTCCAAAGTGGGAAAACTTCCATTCCTAGTTCTTCAGTCTTTTTCCTACATAAGAAGTGATGGACTATCACTGTGTATTTTCCAAAGACAAAGAAGAGTTGAAGTCTGCCCTTGTGCTGGGATACTGCTGGTCTGGTACAGTACCGTATGTTTCTGCATTTTTGTTTGTCTTTCTTGGAGGTGTTTGTATGTGGATTGTTTCGTGTGTGTTTGATGTAATAATAACATATTTAATTTGGAACTCTTATTTTGGTGGATGAAGCTGCTGAAATGTTTTTATGTATCTGCAAAATTCCAAAAACTTGAGGCAGTTATGCTTCAGTTGTGACTTGGAGATGGTTGCAATGACCACACAGGTAACAGGTGAAGATTTGTAACAGGCGAAGTGGTGGAAACATTCACAGCATTTTACATTACTTATGGAATTGCCTTTTGACCTTAGACCTCCCTTTTCAGTAGTTTAGTCTACTAGTTTATATAGGACATATAATGTACAATCATTAACAGGACATACAGTATTATTACATTTCATTTGAAATGTGAAATGACATTTTTGGTAGTTTAGACTCTTCTGTTGAATTACGATTATATTAAGAAGCTAACAAACGAGACAGACTTTTCAAATATTAACTCATCCTCATTTTTAGCCTTTTGTTTCATTGTGGAGCTTAACATTCTAACTGATGTAAATGTGCACCACTGCTTCTTTTTCCACACACAGCAGAGTGGCAAGAGCACTTGAACTGTTCTGCACTTAAGGTCTGTTTCCTGGTTCATTACTGCTGCCTGTCTCCCTGGGGTACTTGTGTTTCCACATCATGTGATGGCTTGGGCTGGACATGCCTTTAGGGGAACAGCAGGGCCTGATCTGGATTCAGTACACTAGCAGTTGCAGTTTTTCATACTCAGTCTCATCACCTATGGAAGAATAACCATAAACTGGTGACTCATATAAAAACATTAGTAATCATCTCAGAAGGGAATGCGAGCTTGTCTCTAGAAAATATCCTTCCTTGTTGATTCCAGAATCCGCAATGCATTGCATTCTGTCATGCAATCCTAGTAGCATAACTTCTTACCATCTGTTGCTTATATCCTGTAGCTGTCCAATTAGCTTACAAAAAAGTGGAAAAACCAGCACATAATACTTATAACCTGTTAATCTTCTTCTTATATTAGATATCTGAGGGTCTGTTTGGCTATCTTCTTGCAGGTGTTTAATGACTTTGCAAAGAGGAATAGTTTTGAGCTGTTACAAAAACTACACCATTTCACGAGGAATGACAGCAGCCGAAAGCTTGGGAGAAGTTAGAATCGTTTATTGGGATGTGGAGATTTGGCGTAACCCGCTTGGCTGAGGGCCAACCTCCCGGCCGTTGGACGGGGAGGATAGGACCCCCATGAGACCAATTGGGCAGCTGCAAAGGTGGAGAGGGGGTGGAGGAGGGATGCAGAAAATGAACGAGGAAGAGGGGAGGGTGACATTTGATATATATGGAGACCGGTTGCTTTACGTCAGAATTAGTGGGAATTGCAGCGGCTGTGTCGAATGAGCTCGGCTGCCTTCATTCCTCCCGAACTTTCATTAAAAACTCCATTTTGTTAGCCTTTTTAACAATGGCAGAAGACCCCTACACCTCCATACCCATGTCTATTCTGTCCTGTAGACGATACACAGGAGCATGAGGTGAGTAAACTGAGCTGGTTCTCAAATTACATTTCACAGGCAAAGGAATTCTGTAGAAGGAACAGAAGGGAAAAGGAATGATTTGCATGAGTGGTGAATCGATTTCAGTTTTCTAGCTTGTTCACTGTTAGTCGAATACTGTAATTCTCTAGTATTATGGCAGAGTGTTTCAGATCATTCCCACACTGAAGAGTGAAGCCTCCGCCTATTAATCTTTTTCCAGAGATTCATGATGTGTTAGAGAATCTGCTTGTGATTTTCCTTGGCTAGGACAACATCAGTATGTAGAATTTTCCATTATTATTGGAAGATTTGCTCCCCTAAACGTCTGGACTTTTTGGTGTCATTCACTGTCAGATTTAAACGTGGTCTTTCATTTCTTTACAGCATGTTTATATTTCCTTCTGTTACTGCTGGAAGTTTTGAATTCTCTGATCAAATTACTTCACCAGGTCAGTCAGGTACGGTTATTTTTTTCTTTGTGCATGATCTCTAACAAATCCAAAATGTTTTTTTCTATATACAGTACTGGCCTCAGAATGTTTTTTCTTCACACAACTGAAGAAGGCTCCATGGCCGAAATGTTGTGTCTCTTTTCTCTTCCTTTCAGCGTGGAATAAACCTTCACCTGTTTCTCCGGAGCCTGCGCATGCTGACTCAGCTCCCTATATGGCTGCCGTCGCATCATCCAGGTGGATGCTGCACATTGGTGGTGGTGGAGGGGAGTCCCCATTGCCTGTAAAGCGCTTTGAGTTGAGTGTCCAGAAAAGCGCTATATAAATGTAAGCAATTATTATTATAATTATAATTATTATTATTTCAACTTCTCTGTGGTTAAGGATCAGCGCCTGTGGCTGGAAGGTTGCCGGTTCGTATCCTGCGGCCGGCAGAGGAATCCTCCTCTGTTGGGCCCCTGAGCAAGGCCCTTAACCCCAACTGCTCCAGGGGTGCTGTATAAATGGCTGACCCTGTGCTCTGACCCCAAGCTTTTCTCCCTGTCTGTGTGTCTCATGGAGAGCCAGCTGGGGTATGCGAAAAGACACATTCCTAATACAAGAAATTGTATATGGCCAATAAAGTGATCTTCTTATTCTGTTGGTTTCACCTCTTCTCGGCCCAGGTATATCTATTGCTTAAGATTCCTAGAGATTTTAATTAAGTTGTTTAACTTAATAAGCGGATTTCCATTAAAAGCTTTCTAGAGCTCTGAGCATGTTTTATCCATTTGGTATCCATCCCTACTGTTACCTATTCAAATTAATCTAGCAAATCGAAATCATATCATTACTGTTATTTGAAGTGACTATTGAAGTGTCTCAAAAATCTATGGACAATAATCAAACATCTGGCTAGTGTCCACATTTGTAGCTTTCAGGAGCTTCAAAGCAAGAAAGGAAATGAAGTGTTTACCTGGGCCTGAGACACACTGGTCAAAGGAATTGTCTGGATTATCTTGGTTAAAGAAGTTCTGGGTGAATGATTAGGAATCATCAATAATTGAAGGACAGAGGATGAAAGATAGGAGGACACGAAAAAGGAGGAGCACAGAGAGGAAAGACAGCAAGACACAAGGGAAGAGGAGAGGAGACAGTGCCAGACAGGAAGTCCTTGTTTTGATTAGCCTTTAAGACCAGATTCAAGTTAAGTTTTAGAACCTTGCTAAGAGGACTTGGCATTCTGTTTTGTTTAGGAAACTCAGATTTCCGATATAGAGGATCCCTAGGTTAAAAACAGCCTCTCCTGCTTAGCGGAAGCATTTTTAGAACAGGGAGATGGGTTCCCATTCATTGTGTAGCATCCTGGTTTAGAGGGAGGATTTAACAGGCGGTTGTATTCTGTTTTTGTGCACGAGACAAATTTATGTTTGCTTTTGGGCACGTTAGGTGATATACTGTAAGGGATTCCAAAAAACATGGTGGCAATCTGGGGTTTTTCTGGTTGGTCGGAATATAGCCCTTCGAGACATCTTGTTTGTAACATGTATATTGTATGTTTATGTTCTGTGTGGCATTATTATTAATAAAAATGTGTTTAACCCAGTATGCCTGATTTATTACTCTTTTCACCAAAGCTGTAATAAAGAACAAAAACCTCCAACCACTTGTGTATGATTGGCAAACTCTTTACAACTTGAGGGTTACAATATGATTATTTATCTAATTTAATTTACTCAGTCTATTTTGGTATTCTATGTTGTATCTCCCTATTTGTAACATTATATATTTTGCAAATCTATAAACATAGCATTTATTTAGTTATTCTTCAAGTATTGTTTTCTATGTCCTTTATACTGTCTGATGATTTCCCCCTTGTTTCTTAACCCTCAGTCTTTGGTCTCAGACCAACTTCATGAGCTGGTTTCATGAAGACACCAACTTCGTGTCCTGCCATTTAATTCATTTCTAATTAAACAAGTCTCTATAATTTTTTATTTTTATTGAGAAATATATTCTAGCACAAATAAAAATTCCAATGTACATGTAGAAATGGCAGAAAACTAATTGACTCTACTCTTTACTGACCATCATTTTTAAAGTACTATTAATTAGTACTTTAGTACAGATTTAGTACAGTATTTTATTAGTACTGTAACGGAACAGTTCTTTCTGGACCCTATGCGGACGACACAATCCGAAATAGTGAAGAAACGCTGGGGGGAAAAGCCATGCAGGAAACGGGGATCAAAACAGGGGGGCGTGTCCTTGGTGCGCTGGTGTTCAGGGGGGTGAGTCCGGGGCAAACAATCCAGTAGAAATCCAAAGGGGGAATCCAAAACGAAAGCAAAAGTCCAAAACCGGGAGGTCCATCCAAAAACAGACAAGATAAAAACTAGAACCGGGTTGGAACCGGCTGAATGGGATACGCGAACGGGATTAAAATCTTAACGGGACCAGGCGCTTCCAGGTCCCGGACTCACACGATACGGAGATCAGATGCAGAGCCAGGGTAAACGTCAGCAACTGGCTTTTAAGGTGGACTGGGAACAGGGACATGCAGGGAATAAGGCAAATAAGGAAGAGCCGGAGCGCCCTTAAGGAGGAGGGACTACAATCGT
Organism: Lepisosteus platostomus; assembly: GCF_059453375.1. Classification (NCBI taxonomy): domain Eukaryota; kingdom Metazoa; phylum Chordata; class Actinopteri; order Semionotiformes; family Lepisosteidae; genus Lepisosteus; species Lepisosteus platostomus. Next base: position 13,767,403 of record NC_142618.1, on the reverse strand, counting down.
ACTAAAGTACAAAAGTACTTTAGTGCATATTTACAGTATAAAAGTCTGTCTCTGGACAGACATTCCTAGGTATGAATTAGCAATAAACCAAACCAATGCATCAGCTAAATTAATGTATAAAAAGAAACTACATATATTTTGCTGGCAGACAATTTCCTATCATCATCATTTGTTTTTTCGAAAATGAAGAAAAGGAACCTTTTGCCAAATGTCTCATAAACAAACAGAATTAAAACGCTCTATCACTGATCTTTTTGTTTATGATTTACTGTAGGAATTTTCTTTTCTCTTAAAAGAAAAAAAGGAAAGCAGATACAGGAATCTGAAACACATAAAAAGGTGGTGGCATATACAAGCAATATACATGTAGGCTTGCTTTGATGTATTTACATATTTTTAAAGATGGAACTTAATTTTACATTATTAAACAGGAAATGAAAATGATCTTAATCCTTTATTCTTAAACCCTGGAATTCAAGTGCTTAGAATTTAATTTTCTAAAAAAATCCAACATCTTTTTTACAATGGTTGCTGTAAAATAGTCAATCCTTGTCTGTGGCTGAACAGCAGACATACAAATTCAGTTCTGGAATTATAAGACTGAGGTCACAATCTCCGTTTGAGCATCCATACAGATTCAAGTATCTAAGAGAATACTGTACTTCACCGTTTCTGTGTATTCTTTTAACACGCATAATTGTCATTGATAAGTGGAGATAAAGTAAATGTCATTATATCCCTGAATGTCATACATTTCTAATAATGAAGTTGTCAGTTCATGGATGAAGTAATTATGCAATTACTTTCAGTGACTGCATCCATTATCTCAGCAATTTAAATAATGACATTGTTTACACAGAACTAGAGCCTCATTTACACAGAGACATTCTTGTACATCTATACAGGATTCTTGTGCAACTCCATATATAGATAAGACATAGATTAGCTTCACGAGTTAATTTTAGGCCATTGAGTACATACCCAATTCAAAACAATTAGTTAGGCAACAAGAGAACGTTTTGAAGGGTGTGATTTAAGGAAATCAGTCTTAAATGTATTGAAATCGAAAGTGATCATCAGTCTCATGACTTCGATGCTCATAACTCATGTCCACTTAACCGGGTAGTCTGTGATCCGAGAGTCTGAGCAGCTCGCAGCCCAGGCAGACTCCAGCTTTCCCGCGAGTGAGCGCCCGTCTCCTGGGGTTCCGATTCAAACACGCTCAGGCCCCCTTTCAGTTCCACCTTCCCCCTGCCAAGCCAGCACCCAGTCATCTCATGAATGAATCAATTCAAATCCCCTATTTCATTCCAGAAACGCCACAAGGAAGGTGCTCTGACATTGAGTCACTGAGCTCCTGCTGTGCTCAGCCCTAACTTTAAGACGCGCTACTGGCAAACCAGAATAACCAGAAACCCCAGTCCCTGCGACTTGAAACCCAAGACCCAAAGAGCAAAAGCTTGCAGGAATCTGGATGTTCTTCCCTGCCTGTTCCTGCCCTGTCTCCTGATCCAGTCTGTAGTCTCCCGGTCAGCCATTTCTCACTTCTTTGCAGCAGACTCGGCCAGCAGTCGGAAAATACTGAGCTCCTGCAATTGAATTCCTGGCAAGCTGAGTCATTACAGGAAGAGCTCGGAATTTATAACTGCAGTGAGAGTCAAGCCCTCTGTTATGAATCTCCACCTCCTCAGAATAAAGAGTTAAGACAGACATCTGCTCCAGAATGTTATTCTTCACTCTATTTAGGGCACCAGCAAGTTACTTTTATCACCTCCCCATGAACACACTTAGATCTGTCTGTTCTCCCAAACTCTGAAGTGTGTGTACTTACCAAAGAGAATCTCATGCATACAGTGTGTATACATTAGATGGGCCCTAATCCTAATTAATGCAGAGTACAGTAGAGTTTAAATTAGGATTAGCTGTTTAATTGCCTTAACTCCCCTGACCATAGGAATGAAGCTGTCCCACCCCTTTGTTTCAGGAGGAATGAGCCAGGGAGCAACACCAAGGGTAGAGAGAGGGGTGTGAGAGAAGCTGTCCAAGTGGGGGTTTTGTTGTTGAGGTATTTACAGTATGCGCAGGAGAGTGGAAGTGGCTGAGAGCCGGGCTTGACCTCTTCCTAGAATCTGTAAAACCATCATTTGTAAACAACTTAACTGGGAGAGCGGCATCTCTACGTTTTTACTAAAAAAAGACACCGCTTGCCAGCGCTCAGGACTTTTAATTCAAAATAATACACTGTAACCACACTAAGTGAAGCAACTTATCAGCTAAGGGAAATCTAAGAGTCGCAGAATCTACTGTCGAATTGAAAAATGGTTTCTGTTAATCTTTTCATTTTAGTCAGCTTCCTGCGAAACATGCATTCAAGAACCAGGGTTTTTTAAATATTTATTGAAAATTCAACAACATGTATCTCATTTTACTTTTCACATTTTCACCAACAGTATCACAAAGTTTCTCATTTAGTTTACTTTAAACAACAAATGTAAGAAACACTAGAAAATGCATGAAGGTGTCCACAAATACAATAGAAAGTGCACATTACTTTGTCACAATCATAGTCAGATATCATTAAACAGAAACAACAATATTTATATTTATATCAATTGCCATCATAACAGGTTTTGTTTTTACAAAAAAATTAAACTGGATTCAACATGTAATAAGGCAAATTTCAATACGCACGTAGAAACAATCTGTTAAGCAACATCACTGTAAAAATTAGTTTTTTAAAGGTCAATTTTCCATCACAAAAAGCTGAACAAAAATACTTTCACAACATATAATAAATCTTTCTACTGAACTCAAACCAAACATCAATAATATTTATATACCCAACAGTATAAAAATATGTTACAGCCCATAAAGTACATCTACAAAAACTGTGAGAACTGCATCCAGTTGCAACAGGTTTGTACCGAATTTAGCATGGAAACTATATATAAATTACTTAAGAAGCATTAAACAGCCTCGGTTCAATTGCAGTTTGTAATTGAAAAATGTACAGAAGAGTGCAAAGATTTCAGATTGTCAAATGCAACCTTGCAACATTCAATATAATACATCCCACAGGAAAATAAACAGGAAAAAAAAATGCCAAAAAGAGGAAAACAAAAAATATTAAAAAATAAAACCAAGCTGCAGCAATCACAGAGCAAGCTCGTGTACTATGCCTGTCAGGAAAAGAAAAACTGACAAAAACCATGGCTTCACTTTGATATGTCTTACACAAAACCTTCACAGGTGTGTGTACCTCTGGATAGTGCCTTACTACCGCAGTGATTTCTAAGGAAAAATAATAGTCTTGTGCAGATGCTGAGGGGCTGTTTCACACAGTACACTTACCTTCAGTACAAGAATTTGCATTTTTCGTCATTAAGACTATCCGCACAACATTTAGAGCAGAACCATGATATTGCATCTGTTGGCCATACAGTATTTACTGCAATATGTTCTACTGGAGAGCAAGTTTAACCCCCTTTCCCGCTTCTCAATGGCTTGACACACATTCTTTTCACTGGGATGTTCCGAGACCTTCGCCTATTCAATTCCATTTACAGTACATGTCCGTCTATTTCTCCATCTGGAAATAAAAGATCTCCAATAATATACTTATCAGTACAAAATACACTGACTGGAGGGGTGGGGTGAACTTGAACTAAATTAAACTTGAATCCTATAATCCTGATATTTCTCTTTTGATATATAGTAAACTTCACAAATTCCAACGCTGCCTTTTTTGTGTTTCTGCTTTATTCTTGAACTTGTAATTAAATACATCGACATTCACCTCACAGAAAGAACACCCACACGTTCTGGAAAAGAAATGTGCCTTCTCTTCAAAAGGTTCCAGGAAGAAATGAAGTAATGACATTTATTTTGTTATAGGTCAATTCCAAAGCAGTACATTTTCTCGAAATTGGATTCATTTTATAGAAATGGCTCAAGACAACACTTCAGTCAAAACCCAGTGGGAACGTTTTTTTTTTCCGTTGTGGCTGTTAATGATTGTTTTACACTACTGGATTCTGCTGAGTCAAAGCTCTGGCGGAGCCTATATTTTGGCAGTCAGACAGAACTGAAGGAACGGTGTGTCAACTTTAAAGATGGACCAACGCGCCTTAAACACTGGAACTATGGAGATATTCGCAATAAAGGCTTATCCAGAATTTAAAGGTAGATGACAAAGTACTGTAGTTACAGTATGCTCTGGGATACAAAGAGATACTGTAAGAATGGCGTCATGGGAAATATTAATTTAGCTGAATAATATTTTTAAAAAGAAAACAATGTGTAACAAACACACTAGGACTAGAGTGCCCAGGATGAAATCTACCAGCTCAGTCCTCCAGCGTAAAAAATGTCATCACAGAAGGCTGGTGCATTTCAATGCTAGATATTTTAAACTATTGAAAGTGTCATCTTGCTATTCGTAAATGCGAACAAAATGGTGATGTACATAAGTGTTGCAAGACTATCCCTTACATAAATACGTGATATACATTTTTTTAAAAAAGAATGGTGAGAAACTCCGGGCAATCTCTGAAACGGAGGGACTGGCTTGGTGAATCTTTTCTGTACAGATGGTTAATATTCTTTTTAAGAAGTGTTTTACGCTTTTGCGGCGATGTGTAATTAGAAAGGCTTTTAGCCTCCTCCAGAGCTTCGTTTGTCTTTAATGTGATTTTCCCCCTTTTTTTAGTCTTAAAAACAGGTCAAAAGTCACACGGCGGTACAATGGCTGCAATATCTGAAATTAATGGTCCCCTAGAGGGTTAAGTAAACAACCGTTTTTCACAAAGTTGGTCCCACATATTCACTACTATACATTAACGCAATAAAACACTGTATTTATAAAAGGTACACTTAAGAAAACAGTCAGTAGCACCCTTCAATAATATTGCATGTGCATATCAGACCTTATTTCACATTTTCTGTTCAAAACTCCCCACCACCACCGACCCAACCACAACCCCACACATGACAACAACAACAACAAAAAAAAATAAAAAAATTAATCACTTGCATCACTTATCGAGCAGGTACTTTTGTTAACAGGGCGGAAATCCGAAAACAGAAGCGACTAAGCGATAAGTTACCGTACCTGATGACGTCACCGAGCCCAGCGATTCGGAACGGCCGGCGGGGACGGAACGGCGTCGCCGCGGCGAGTCGAGCGAGCGACTTTGACAATCGGAAACTTAAAGCGCAGCCCGTGGCCGGCCAGAGGGAAACGGATTTAGCCGGCGGAGGTCAGTTCTGTTGCAAGATCAGGCTCTCCAGCTCGTCCGCTGAACGCAGGAGAAAGGCGGCGGACTCCCGGTAGCCGGCGATCAGCTGCCGGACGGCGTTGATCTCCGTGAAGTTGAGCTGGGGCCGCGAACCGGTGCTGCTGGAGGAGCCCGAGCCCGGAGCTAACTGCCTCTTCATGCTGAGATCAGTAGGTCCTGGGAGAAGAAGAAACGAAATTTAATTTACGAATCGCCTAAATTGATGAAATCACACTGTGTGCCTGTGCTAATTTGAAGAAGGGAGTATACAACGACACGCAAATAAACAGTGAATGACCTAGCTGCAAGTGCTGAGAGATTTTTTCTAACGTTTTTGAGGACTGTAGGTTCATTTAGTCTTTAATGGCAGCAGGAGGAAATTATGGCAAACATATAAGAGACTAGGGCCTGCAGGGTACTTGAAGAAACAGGGAAAAAAAGGACATACTGTACAACCCCAGTCTCCGAATCACGATAAGCAAGAAATGTTTTTTTTAATTCCACATATTCGGAGGGGAAATGACTGTGTGAGGCCCAGTTCCTCCAAAACCCGAATGGGCTAATTCGACAATGCAATCTGTTAATTAAATTGTTATGATCTATTCCTTCCCGCTGTTCATCTAATCATTTTAGGCAGCATTCAGTCCTTTCATTTCACTCTCTGCATTTCAAGTAAGCTGTGTCTTTGGCAACCGTCAGTGTACTTAGCAGCATCTCCAATATCAAGTATGATACACCGGATGGGTTTGATCAGAATTGTCCCAGACTGATTTTGCGTGACTGGAAATAGATTAGCATCCAGTCAAGCACAATCGGCCTGTGGAATCTGTGGGAATGCGCGTATTGGCATTTGTTGTACCACTAGACCTCAATACCCGAGCTGATTCTCTTCCGTGCAAAAGATGATTAAACCAGAACAGAGGTCTTTAAAGTCCTGGCTGTAAACACATCCCACTCATACTGTACATCATACCAAGTCAAGCTTCTTCATAGCAGCGTGAGCGATTGTAGATATCCCAGACACCCTTCTGCTCTGTTTCTGACTGTGTGCTACGCAGACCTACACCACGCAGTAGGTGTGTTGGCGGCCAGATATGTAATCCCGTAACAGATCAAAACAAACTGTGAATGTGTAATCAAAGGCAGCCGAAGACCTCTTTTTTGAAAGCCAAAAGCTGTCCCAGAAGTGTCCATTAATGTTACATTATCCAGTTTTGGAAAATTCAATCCATTTGGCTTCTCATCTTCAAAGAGTCCACTCTTTTGAAGAGGTGCGGTGGCTCTGTGGCTCAGGATCTGCGCCTGTGGCTGGAAGGCTGCCAGTTTGTATCTCGCGGCCGGCAGAGGAATCCTACTCCATTGGGCTCCTGAGCAAGGCCCTTCACCCCAACTGCTCCAAGGGCGCCGTATAAATGGCGCAGACCCTGCGCTCTGACCCCCAGCTTCTCTCCCTGTCTGTGTGTCTCATGGAGAGCAAGCTGGGGTATGTGAAAAAAGATACATTCCTAATACAAGAAATTGTATATGGCCAATAAAATGATCTTATCTTATCTTTTTTATTGTATTGCAGTAAAGAAATGTGCACTGTTCCATCTGCCAAAGAAGATCAGCAGTTCCTGAAGCAGGGAAGAGCTATGAATGAATTCAACTTGGTAAAAGTGGAAAGTGAATCATGTTCTTGGTGTTTTCAAAGCTGTGCGGAGTCATTGCTTTAAAGAAATGCAGCGCCTAGTGAGTGGATGTTCTGTAAACAGATGTTTTCTACTCATGTCAAAAGTGTCCCAAAACTGTTAATAACTGTTCACGAGAAGCAAGGACATCCTCTGCTCTCCTCCCCTCTGAGAGCTGGTGTGTGGTGAGCGTACTGGTCCACTATGGCCGCTGTCACATCATCCAGGTGGGGCTGCACACTGGTGGTGGTGGAGGGGATCCCCATTACCTGTAAAGTGCTTTGAGTGGAGTGTCCAGAAAAGGCGCTATATAAGTGACGGCAAATATTTTGTTATCGTGTATGCTGTATTAATCCAGATCTAAATGCAAGGCAATTTAGTCCCTACATACTAAATGTAGGGATGTAACAGTACTAAATTTAGATGTCAGTCTATTATTTTATTACTTCATTTCGGAATACATTTTGTCTAATGAACTATTGTAAATAAAGAGTTTACTTTGAAAATGAACTTTTTAAAGAAATACAAAATGCTCAGCTGCTGCTTTTTGACTGTTTTTTGCCACTTTAAGCAAATTAAAAACAACAGAAGTTGTTTCAGTTCAGTTCAAAACACTTTATTCATCCCCCGTGAGGATAATTTAAACCTACCCTTTTGGTAGTTAAGTATACAGTAACTAAAAGTTGCACTAACATGAATTAGTGAAAAGAAAACTTATTTTTTCTCTTATTGAGGAATTTGAAGGATTCACACTATTACTCACAAGCACAATTCTGTTTGTACATAATTTGATAACTACAGTATTAAAAGAACCTCATACTGTAGAGAATGAAGTACTGAGGTGGAGTTATCCCATACATCTACCCAAGAAACAGAATTTGGAGTTTCCAAATAGCCTTTATCTTCACAATTCATAATACGCATCAATCTGTTCATCTGCTCTGTATTGGTTGTCACGTGCTACTGTACTGCATGTACTACACTTGAGAAAACTGGCAGTATTGTATCAAACAGGGGCAGAAAAGAGAAAAAAATGTAACAATGTAAGATGTAATACAACGTAATGTAACAGTGACAACTTAAAAGCAGGAAATACAGGACATTCACGAGAGGGAAGGGAGAAGAAAGACTGAGGGACAGAGGAACTAAGGAACCTGTCAGTTTTTTAGTGTTGGAAGTGAGGTGAAAAGTCTCAGAGTGACTGAAGTTTGAGCTGTGGCTGTCAGTAACACTGATAGAAAGGGACTTGAAGAAGTCTAGTTAACAGATCAAACTGGAGCTTGGGCTTTTGTCATTTTTATTTGGTTTGTGGGTATGTTGTTCTCCGGCACTGTAAATAAGGGAGCACGTTTCTCTTTACCTTATGGCTACCTACTGTAGTGTTTGTTTTACCCTGTCATATCTACACTCCTGTTTTCATATCCCCACAGCATGGTGCGTCACAAATACAACTGTAATCATTTGTAAAATAAAGTAAGTGCTGCTGCTACAATAACACTTTGTTTTGGTCCAGGAGAGCACGACTTGGCCTCCATATGTTCAGACTACACAGGCTTTACTGTTCACAGACAACATCTGTTGCTTGGCCCCAAAAAAATGAAAATGTAATACTTTAACTGAAATGTAAAAAAGGTGGTTGACAGTATGCCTTTGGTGTATTGAGATTTCCACGGGTGTAAAGATGTGTAATGTTGTTTCGATAGCTGCTACCAGAATTCTGCATTTTCTGTCTACCCTGAAATACTAAACCCTATATGTATTTCACACCCAAAATATTCACACCTGTATTCTTTAGATTTGCAGGAGACAGACATGACCTTAAGTCTGTGGGTTTCTTTGCACTCCCACATGTTTGCTTTATCGTATCTGCTCTTCATTTAGACAGTGAAAGTACTAGAAATGGTGTCTGCTTTTTTCAAATCTGAAATGAAGAGCGCCATTCACGCGTCCACAGAAAAGGACACACATGGATCTACAGCAACACGTGAATCTGGTAACCACAGGATATAACAATGTCCGCGGCTTCAAAAATATGGTGAGCTATATTTCTCAGACCACAATACAGTTGTACCTGCTTGGCGAATCTCGCACTCTGTGATCAGTGATTCTGTGAACACACAGAAAAAAAGAATACCAGGGCTGTGCAGCAATGAATGCACCAGGGGACTGTCCATGTTCATCATAATCTTTGGCTTAAAACTTCGGGATGCTACGTCACATACAGTACACTTAGGCAACATTATTCTAAATTCCAGAGCTTGCACTGTTTCGAACCTTCTCCCTGCTCCAGCAGTAGTCCCAGGAATGGATGTTAAAAATGGATTTGGACATGGAAGATATTACCAAACGAATGAGGTGAGTCTGACTGCACCTCATGTTTGTGTTGCCAGCTAAGCCCATTTTCAAGCTGATTACCACTCCGGTGCAATGATCGTCTCGGTGGCGATTGTGAGATTACAAGAAAAGATGGCAAGAAAACATGTATATCTTTTTTATTCCTCCTTATTATTTTCATTACAGACTGCATCTTTTTTCCCCCCTTTTCTTCATTATTATTCAGCTTCATTGATTTCATCCAAACCTGGAAAACAACAGGCACAGGGGAGGGTCCACCCTAGACGCCAGTCCATTGCAAGGTAAACTCAGACACACCAGGGCCAGTTTTCTCAGAAGCCAATTAACTTACCAATATGTTTCTGAAAGGTGGAGAGAAAACCCCATACAAACCATGGGAGAACATGCAAACTCCACACAGACAGCACCTCAGGTCTGGGATAGAAGCCAGACTTCCAAGGCTGCAAGGCAGCCATGCTAACCACTGTGCCAGCATGCCACCCCATTGCTTTCCAAAAAATATTCTTTATCAGTTACACATGAAAAGTAAGGTTGGCCATATCAAAGAAGCAATGTCAAAGAAATGGGTTATACCCCAAAGAATGGTTTGTGGGAGAATGGATATTGCTGTGCAGCCACGTTGTTGAACCCCGAACTCTGACTTCTCTCATGATGGAAGAGATCCTTGGATCATTTACCGTAGCTACTTAACTACCACTTAATGAGCTAAATACCCTCCTCTGCTTCGTAACTGTCTTTACGTTCACCGATAACAGAAGTGAAAAGGCAAGGGAACAGATCTGAGTAGCTGGACAAAGCTCTACCGCTAGGGGAAAAGTGTTGGTGCAATCTTCATGCTCAGATTTTAGGCAAAGCATTATATTCACTGCACTGGGATTTTTAGATCAGTCCTTTGTGCAGGGAGCTTCAGGAGTAGCCTTAGAAAGAGTGGTCTGCACCACCATTTGAGGTGTGAGCTTTTTAACAATTCCTTGTGAAGGGATGTGGAGGATGATGCAAAGACTGTTGGTGTCTTTTGCATTTTAACAGAGCTCAGGAAGGCCTTTATCAAAACAGTCCTCAGGGCACAGAATCTCGCAGATCGTAAATAGCCATCGATGGAAGGATGTGAAAGGTTCAAACTGAGAAAACGTGAGAAGCAAATGATGAAACTACTGGGTATACACACTGCATAACAAGAGTAAAAGCACAGAAACCTACAGTCCAATAACTTTCCCTGTGGAGAGTGCATTGTACTTCTGTATCTACATGCATAAACAGTACATATACAGTATGACTATAGTATAGGACAAGTAGAGTGGTATATAGGTCATTTATGATTAGATATGAATAAACGGCAGGTACTGTATGTGTTTGTTCATTGGCAGAGAAAATGGCAGGCATCAAAAGAGGAGGTGCTGGAGATACATTTAGAATACAAAACCATGCAAACTCCACACATAAAGATGCTTAAGGATCTGGACCTGCTACAGCCACCGTGCTGCTTTAAAAATAATGTCTACAGTGTCTCTTATAGTGAATTCAAAATGTCTCTGGGGAACTGCGACCTTTGAAAGTGAGTCTTCCACAAGGAAAAACAGACCTGACTAGGGAGCTAGCAATGTGAACTGACACTCAAGAAAGGTACATACTTTACTGGGGGTTTTGATTGTTTTATTTGATAATATTCTTATACAGTATGTTTAGGGGAAAGGAATAAATAATAAATGAATATTTTGGTGCAAAAGAAGAAAAAGGTTGAAAAAAATGTTCTTTCCCTCATAACTCCTTTGAATTCGGTTTGATCTAGTCTGAGCAATAACGTTTGTGTTGGAATGTGGGGCAGGATTATAGAGAGAGTATTCTCTGGGCTTCGGGTATTGAGAAGCCCCTACCCTTTACAACCCGGACTCTTTAAAAATCTCTAGTTTTTCTCCCGTTTCCTCTCTGTAGGTGAGGCGGAGAACTACATGTCCCAGATGCCTAAAGGAAATGGCTTGCTCATTTCCTGTTTAATGAGCTCCAGCTGTGAGGAATTACTTACCTAGATATTTCATCTCCAGCTTTGAAAGGGTGTGGCAAAGATAAGTTTGGTGTCTTTTGTTTGAAGAGGACCTGAAAGACAGTCTTGGTTTCGTGACGGTTTTTTAACTTTAGTGAGAACCCTCCCCCCCATTTAGTGGAGGATACAGGCATTGTTGTTAAAGGCCTGGGTGTAAAAACAGAGATGGAAGAGTATGCTAAGGCCATGTTTCAGGCTTCTACAGCACTCCAGCAGCTGGCTATAACACAACAGGAACAGAATCGGCAACTTGGAGAAGGGAAGGAACACCCCAGCCAGTATTTACGCTTGGAAATGTGGAATATTGGTGAGAAAAGTGATGGTCTAGCAGCGAGGATGATGGGAGGAACCGTGTCATATCCGTGCTAGCCAGTGCTTACAGAAAATGCTAGGAAGGATGCAGAGCTGTATTTACTCTCTTTTGAACGGATTGCAGAAAAACAGCAATGGCCACCGGCCCAGTGGGCTGGACTATAAGCCCCGTTTTTAAGTGGGGAAGCGAGGTGGGCCTACCGTGACCTCAAGGCTGCTGAGGCCTGTGATGACCAGAATCTGAAGGCAGAAATTCTGACCCGGGTGGGAGTTACACCGGCCGTACGGGGCCCAAAGATTTCACTCTTGGTATTTTTCAGCCTGGGCTGTCTCAGGGTCTCAAATGTTCGACCCCGCTCATCTGGCAAGGAAATGGCTCCGGCCCGAGGCCCACAGGGCAGCCCAGGTGGTGGAGTTAATAGCCCTGGACCGGTTTCTGAGGAGTACTTTGCCTCTAGGAAGGTGGGTCAGTCAGAGGGATCCAAAGGACACTCATCAGGCTGTCGCCCTGGTGGAGAACTATCATGTCACAGCAGGCCCACTGAGGAATGGGTTGCCGAAGTGTCCCTTCAAGCCAAAGTCACAGAACTCGGACAGACTCCGGAAGGATGAATGGAAGGGGATCAATGAGGATGAGACAGGAGACTGGGGAACCAGGAACGCACCCTATGAAAAGAAAAGTAGGAGTGTCCCCTCGAAGAGGAAGTACACTGGCCAGTGCATGTCCCTTGGGCGAAGGAAATATGGACTGTGATTTGGAAGCTCATGGGGAAAGTGTTGAGAAGGGAAAACAACTGTTTATTAATGGGATCTGTCCATTTTCTTGGGGAACATGGTGACAGAAAACATCTGTGTACAGTAATGATAGTTGACCAGCAAGTTACTGCTTTGTTAGACTGGCAGGATCGTTACCCTGATGTCAAGAGATTAAACCTGTCCTTTACAAATTAAGAAACATAGAGCTGTGAGCATAACTTGGACACTAGTTGGTGCCATGTACAGCAAGCAACTGCCAAAGTTGATATACTGTAAGCTGGCTCTGCGAGCTGTTGGCTGAGGGTTGTACAGTCCTGCTGAAACCTCTGCTACTGGGAAGAGATTTCCTGAAACTATACTAAACTACACTATTAACTACAGTACATACTGAGTTACTACTACTACCTATACTTCTAAAGCTTAGTAGTAATAGTAGTTTGCATCTAACTGGTGGTCAGGAAGAAGACCTTGGCTCTTGTCCTTGAAAAGACCCAGATCTGTGTAGTAATGAAAGTGGTTGCTGAAAAATCCCTCGTTTCTGTTTAGGTGGGAGATGAAACAAACTTCAAGCAAGCAATGTCCTCCGCGGGGCCTGAGGAGATGACTGGTTTTTGGGATTGGCACAGAAAATTGTGGTTCTGCTGGACCCTGCCTTTGTTAATGGACGGACTCATAAAAAGGCAGTAGAACACCAGTAGACCCGACTGTCCTGTTGGCCTATTCCTATTTTGTGTCTAAAAATGACTTCTTATATTGTGTTGACGAGAGGTACAGAAGAAACGGTTTAGATGGACTGTCCTGGATACAGCACGTAACCATGTGCTGGGTGGTCACCTTGGGGTGGGGGGGGGGAACGCTGTTTTAAAATTCATTTTGGTTTAGTTGCTGACGCTGCAAAAGTTCGTGCTTCCCGCCCAGAATGTCAGAGGGAGGTTCCTTTGCCGGGTTTTAGAAACCCTTTATCCCACTCCCTCTAATTGAGGAGCCTTTTGAAAAGATAGCGAGGGCCCCAATAGCACACCGTGCTAACTGTTGATTACCAGGAGCTGTCAACTATAAAGTAAGGCAGCCTGAGCAAATCTATCATGTGAATCTCCTAAAACCTTGAAGAGTGAGAGAGACATCAGCGGCAGTTCCCCATACCACTGACGTCAGTGAGGGGGAGGTACCCTGTGATAAAGTAGCAGAGACTCCTTGTGCCAGCCAAGAACTGGAAGTCGAGTCTTCTGGCTAGAAATAAGGCAAAGTTCTCAAAGATATCAGGACGAACCCACATCATTGAGCACGATATTGCCAGAGAGCCAGGGGAAAAGGGTACGCTTAAAGCCTGATCAGGTACCTGAGACTAGGAAGATCACTGCTGCCAGATGGAAAATGCTAGAACTGGGGGTTATGGAAGAATCCCATGGTCTAGCCCCATAGTGTTGGACCCAAAACCAAATGGTACTCCAGTATGTGGTTTTGCAATAATTACTCAGAAACTGGATAGTATTTCTCAGTACCCCATGCCTAGAACTGATTGAATTAACCGACAAACTAGGGATAGCTAGGTGTATCACCACACTCAGCCTTACTAAGAGGTATTGGCTGGTACCATTGACTGAAGTAGTTTGTTGGCCTCTCACTGGTAGTACATTAAGATCCTGGCTGGTGGTGACCTAGCACACCCTGAAAATGCTACACTTGTAAGAAGATATTGCAACACCATTCATAACCCATTCATTAATGACTACTGTTCCAAAAAGCATAACGAAACTCTATTCCAGTGTCAGATCTGTACCCACACGAAGAGACAAAGTGCTTTTTCTCTGAAAGAGATAGATGAACTGCTTAAGGACAGTGGCAGGCATACTCAAAAAAGCTCTCTTAACAAGCAATCAGAGGATAATAGTCAACTGTGTCAAAAACAGTACTACAGTCCAAAAGAAGAGAAATAAACAAAGCACATGAGGGGGTATTAGCAGAATGTTATCAAATCTGAGCTTCACAAAGCTGAGAAGGTCTGTCCTGGTTATTTACAGTAAGATGATCAGCTGGAGAACAGGGAGTACGGTGTTGTTTGGTAGAGAGCGTAGATCAGGGCACCAAAGCACTGAATCCTGCAATAACAGTATATGGAGGGAGAGTTTTAAAGGATTCATAAACAAATGACCAAGGAGCAGGTGTGCAGGTGGATCATGTTACCGTAGAATGGCAAAACACAAAGGGAGCATTAATCAGGGCTGTGTCACGCGTCTGCTCTGCGCCTGCCAACACAGGAGCTTGATCAAATTCTTTGTCTTGAAACACAGCTTGAACAAATACAGCTTTAAATCAAGATGGGGAAATTAACAAAAAGGGTCGGCAACTAGGGTGAAGACAACAAATTTCTCATGCTAGCAAATAAATTACTTTCATTTCTCTAGCTCGCACTTCAGTTTGTGTTTTCCTGGTAATTCAGGGTATTGCCGTGTTGGTCCTTCATAGAGTATACTTCTTGTTTAGAAACTGTTTGGCTTTTCTTGGACCTCACACTTACAGGCTGAATTTCCACTTTTACTGTGGTACAATTTTATTTTTTATGAGCACGTTTCACACAAACTCGGAGCATCATACAAGGCTTATTAAGTCATTACACAACTGGAGCAAAAAGAAACTTAATTAAAAGCTTCAAAGAAGAGATCTCTGTACAAGGTTTGAAAGTGCTGACACTTGCAGAGTCTTGCAGTGGTGTAATTAATGAGTTCCACAGGCAGGGTGCTGGTCAAGAGAAGGTTCTATCCCATAATGAATGAAGCCTAATCATCTGTGGAGTAAGTCCTACGGCAGGGGCTCTCAGACCAAGAGCTGAACGGTAAAAATACAATAAACGCTCAAAATAATCTGGAGACAGACCCCTTGGTGCTTTATACAGTACATTAGTCAATTCTAATTTTCTCAGGGAGCCAATGCAATTTACAGAGGATGGGAGTTACAGTATGTGTTACAACCGGGTATATTAGGAAGCACAACAATCATATAATTCTGGACACATCAAAGCACATCCAGTCCCTTAGATGATGCCTACAGTAAGTAAATAAAGCATTGCATCAGTCTGATCTAATGAAATAAAGGTGTGTATCAATATCAGTATCGGATCCTCAGAGCAAGGGTCTTAACTGAGCAAATCTATGCAGGTATAGAAATGATCATCTCGAGATATTTTTAACCTTTGTCCAGTGTCTGACTTGGATCAACTTTCACCATACTGTACACAGCTTCAGTGAAGTAGTGAAACTCTAGACCATGAATTTGAAGGATCTCATCCAAGCATTAAAAAGCCAGGATTTGTGTGTTGTGGCTATGTCTTGGTAGCCAAACAGCAGTCATTCCAACAAAGGGCAGCGCAGGTATTTTACAGTGTGATCCAGGAGAATGCTATGACGTAATGCATTCATCCATCCATTTGCTAACCAGGGGAGCGGAGCAGTCGCAGGGGAGCCGGAGCCTATCCCATGAAGCAACGGGCACAAGGCAGGACAGACCTGGATGGGACACCAGTCCAATGCAGGGTATGATGTAATCCATATATTCATGAGAAGCGTTCATCCAAAGTAATTTACATCTGTAATCAGCCAGTAATCACATCTGGCAAAGAAGCAAAGAAGCCATATAACAATAAAAGTAACAATAAAAAATAATGTTTTCAATTTTTAAAGGAGTTTCCTTAAGAGAGGACACCTACAGTATGTCAAAGTTCTGAGATTGCATGTACAGTACACGCTGAAGTCAAAGTGAGTCTTCAGGTCACTGAGCCCTAATGAGCCATTTAATTGCTGGGAAAAATCATCGTCAAAACTGAGAATAATTTTCAAATTCCTAATGGCCAATCTTTTAAATAAATAAAGCATAAGGGACATACTGAGGGCAAAAATAGTAAACATACTTTACAAATATCTCAACATATTTGGTCATAGGAAACTAACACTGAAATTAAAATCAAAACTCTGCAAAGCATTTAAGCATTTAGAACTACAGCAATTTAATTGCATAGATTTTTTAAACAAATGCAAACAGCTACCATTTGAGTAGCTACCAACACTGATACAGTGTTGTCTTGTGTTGTTAGTGTCGGCACCACTCAGTGCTGGGCAAACTACACTTTAGTGAGACCTAATGAGATCTTTCTCAAGTAGAGTAACTCCTTCATGGGGTATTCTGCTGAGCAATGGCCTCACATCTTTGTGACAGAATATCTTGCGTTACTCACAAGCGCAGTGCTGATATTCTGAAACAGAGTGAGAGCAGCAGAACATGGCCAATTGTAAGATACCTGTAAATGCTGTATTGGTCTATAATCATGCGGTGCGGTAGCTCTGTGGCTGGAAGGTTGCCGGTTCAAATCCCATGGCCAGCAGAGGAATCCTACTCCGTTGGGCCCCTGAGCAAGGCCCTTCACCCCAATTGCTCCAGGGGTGGCTGACCCTGCGCTCTGACCCCAAGCTTCTCTCCCTGTCTGTGTGTCTCATGGAGAGCAAGCTGGGGTATGTGAAAAGACACATTACTAATACAGGAAATTGTACTGTATATGGCCAATAAAGTGATATTATCTTGCTCAAATGTTTCCACTGTTTTGCAGCTTTATTCTCATATCTGTATGGAATTCTGGCAGCGATCTGTTCAATGAGACACTGTAGCTTGTAAACGCACCTCTTGCTTTAATATCTTCATTTTTGGTTTCAGGGAAATCCTTTTGGACTTTGATGTAGTTTCTTGATTTTTTTTGTTTGATTTAAAGAAGCATAGTTTAGTGACAACTCCACGATTACTATCAATCTCCAGACAGCTTTTGCCAGTGAATCTAATTACAGTTAAAAAAAATCAATCTAATGAAGCTCAGATAAGCTGAGATTGCATAGAGCAGTCTTCGCTCCCAGAAATTGCTCTTATGGAAAGAACGAATCTTTCTCCTCGTTAGCAGAAAAGGTTTTTCAGATGCTTTTCCTTAAACATCTTATTCTGTCAGACTTTTCCCCTTTTTATTATCCAGGTTCCCCATTTTTGGATATCGTTCATTCTTAAAATTCTGGGGAAGTTCCACACATTTGCTGTAAAGACCAGAATCCTGAGGAATGTCTTCCTGAGAGGCTCCAGCACCGAACGCTTGTGATCACTGGTGGCAGCAGAAGAACACTGCTTGTCTTCGTGTGCTAAACTGTCTCTCTGAGGAGCTCTGCATTTTCCCAAATTACAAACCGGAAAACAAAACCAGCCAAAAAGTCACACAAATGTTTTATGTTTGGATGTAACAGAGGGAGACAGTAAAAACTATTACAGTATATCAAATTAGAACAATACAAGACATGCAGATATATGTCTCTCACTGAATCAAAAAAGTCTAACTCTATGACAAGATAATCAAATTTCACAGATCATAACACTACGCATTTCATAATTATCTAATCCTTAGATACTGGAACAGCATAATGTATCAAAAAGAATGATACAGGTGCTGAATAGAGGCACCAAATATGCAATAATCGTAGGTTTTATAATTAGTAGTAAAAGTAATGGTAATCTTAGAACTACTAGCAATTACCCTTTGACAAGGGTGACATAATACGATCAAGATGATGATTGGGTTATTAATACTGTTGTTCTGATGGGAATGTCAAGAATAAGTATAATACTGTATATCCTGACAGAATTATTCACATGTAATATACAGTACACCATACAGGTCCTGCATTTCGGTCCATGCACAAGTAACATTTCTCTGGTGTCTCTGTTTGGCCTCTCCTAAGGGAGTCAGGAGCCCAAGCTACATTTCAGAATTGCACTGCGTAGCCGGACACGTACGTGGGATTCGCAGAAACACAAATCGCAGACATTTGGGAAACACGAACGTGAGAAAGCTGAGAGCAACTTCACTGCTTTTCTCAGCTTACACCGCTGAGAAGAAACCAAAGCTTATCCAAAAACCAAAGAACCAAAGAAACCAAAGCTTAGGTGGTAACTCTCACACAACGATTGTCTCATATTCCATTCCTTCTCTCTGTTTTGGTGGAGCATGTTGGGGGGGGGGGGGGGATTTCAAAACACAGGAAGACTGTAAAACCCATTTCTCAGGGTCTCCACATGGGTGTAAAAAGAACTTGCTAGAAAAAAGAGCAATGAAAACGGTTCAACTGGATATAATTAAAGTCCAATCTATACTTAATCTGTACATTGATGTAAAAGAAGGCAGGTGGAATACATTTATCCTAAGAGGTCACATTTCCCTGTTTAAGGTTTATGATTATGTACTTGTAGTATCCGTGGAAACAGTACTGAAAGATGTATAACGGATAACAGTACAGAAACAATATCTTGAATGCCATCACTTATATACCAGGCTCCTCCACATTGCTTTTAATATTTTTTACGAATTCTGCAAGGATTACAATTCTGCAGTCGCTACAGTATCAGAGCATAAGTGTGTTTCAACTGCTGTACTGCACAGTCAGACTGCGGTACTGAGTCACAAGCAGTACAATGTCCTGCAGAGAAACCTGTACATTACCCTGCTTACAGGGGGAATCCAGCAATGGCAGAAAGAGCTGCCTTTACACTAGCACAAATTTTCTGAAGAAAAAGAGAAACGACTTTGGTTACCCTTTTGTGATGTGCTGTAAATGTTACGTTCTGGGATCCTAACACTTATCCCTCAAAAGTTACATTTGTAACCTTAACAGAATGGGCAAGTTAGGATTCCTGCAGATGTCACAGATGTCCATCCCTCCATTTTCTACCCACTTCATGTAATTCAGGGTCACGGGGCCTATCCCAGCCTATCCCAGCAAGCAATGGGTGCAAGGCAGGGTACACCCTGGATGGGACGTCAGTTCATTGCAGGGCACACACTGCCACAGACTCAGACAAGCACGCTCACACCAGAGCCCAGGAGCCAATCAACCTGCCAGTACTGTATGTGTTTGGACTGGGGGAGGAAACTGGAGCATCTGGAGCAAACCCATGCAAACACGGGGAGAATACAATCGTAGACAGCAGAAACAGCACCATGAGACAGGAATGCCGTCCACTGCAGCACTGTGCCTGGTGATTCCTATAGATGTTTCCAGTGTGAATGTGCTGCGAGTGTGTTCTGAGAAGACTGCACAAACTAATCAGCTGACAGGTCAACCAGCGACATCATCGCGGTGCCGATTTCCCTTATTCAGTTTAGCTCTGGAATCAAAAGTGAAATGACGAATAAAGAGATTTGAACTCCATTTAATTGCAGAAAATGAATCACAGAATCTTCATTGGAAAATGTATAAAAGGTTCTCCTCAGAACTGCTTTCTAGAATGCATAAATCGGGAAGAATGGAGAGGGAGACCATAGGGGAATGAAACTCCATGAATCGTCACCTGTGTCAGCTGTCTACATTCGTGCGTAACGTCAAACATTTGGCTGAAATCTGAAAATCTTCCTCACCGCTGGAAATGAAATTGTCTTTGCTGTTATGATCCTATCCACAGTATTATCGTGTTGACAACCATCCATCCATCCATTTTCTAACCACCTTATCCATCACAAGGTCACAGGGGAGGCAGAGTTGATCCCAGCAAACAACGAGCGCAAGGCAGGATACATTCTGGGCAAGACGCCAGTCCATCACAGACAATCGCAATCACACCAGGGCCAATTAACCTACAGTACCACTCTGTCTTTGGACTGTGGGAAAGAAAACTGAAACACCTGCAGGAAAGTCACGCAAATGTAAGCATGCAAACTCCATGCAGATACCACGTCAGGGCACCAGAGCTGCAAATGCTGTCCACTGTGCCATTGATTATTATTATAATTTTTATACGCTACTTTCAAAGGTACATCATCTCATTCCATATGATGGAAAGGAGAAAATATTAGTGCCTAGATCTGGGGAGCCTTGGTTTGAGAAATGTAGGGAGACCAGAGTTCAAAGAGCACAATATAGGGAGTTAGCAGTTCACTGATGTAATCAAGAGATACTCCAAGCCCTTAACCATGAGCAGCAGTATTTTGAATTTTATTCTTAAACCCACAGGCAACCAGTAGCTTCAAGGAAGCTAAAACAGATGATACTTTTGGGTCTGTTTATGATTAATAACTCTAGGAGTCGAACGTTTGCTACTTGTTCAGCCTTTGATTAAACCAATTTAAAAGAAATGGTTCTGTATTACAGTGCGATAAGAATGTAGTACAGCACTCAGTTGCATCTTGTTTTCTTTATTGCTAACATATATAAACCTGTATTCAGAGCCATGATCTTTGGGTTAATGCATGTAAGCATCTTTCGGAGATAGAAACCGGCAAAGATGAGGTCAGAGGACAACCAGCAAGAGTCACTCAGAAGCACATTTCCCTGGGTTTCACCTGACCGCTGAAGGGAACCCGTTAGCATAATTACAGTTAGTCAGAGAACATGTGGAAATTCACAACGCAGCAAAAATCTCATCTTTGCCAGCTACTATCTCTGCAAGATGCTTACATGCGTTAACATAAAGATCATGGCTCTGAATATAGGTTTATACTGTATATTTAGCAATAAAGAAAACAAGATACAACTGACTGCTGTACTACATTCTTATCACACTGTAATATCAGTCAAAGTTTTGTATTTCATATTATAGTTTCGTATTTCTAAGTGTTTATACAAAACAATCTTCAGAATGTGAAATAAAGACCCCTTTCACCTTTTCCAGCTACTCTGCGTTTTAGAAAGCAAATTGGTGTGACTTTACAAGGATTAACAGTTGTTTACTGAATTCTGAATATATTGTACATATACAGTAGATGAACCTTCTTAATATCATATTCCATTTATTGTAATACTTTTTCCAAAAACTTCTCAATATACTCTTTATATTAAAAAAAAGCCTCCTTATATATTACCTTATTGATGGGTCCTGTGCAGTCAATCACATATTATTTTATCTTATGCAGACATTCATATGCTGTGTGCAGGCTCTTTGGAGGATAGAGATCAAAGCACCTAACAACACAGATCACAATTTAGAAGAATATACTGCGCAGTGCATTCCTGCTGGGAGGATTATATGATCCCAAATGATAGAATTAAGTGAGAGACAACAAATATATTGGCTCATAAATACATGTGCCTGCCTTTAGCAGCAGAAAAAAATGTGATGCTCAGAGTTAACTTCAGGCGACTGTTTAGTGACTGAGGTAAATAAGTATATATATCAGCATAATAAGTGCCAGTGGCAATGTGGAAGTAAATTTCCTGATCAGAACATGTTATCGTTTTGTTTAGTGAGATACAAACAAAATGGCACAGCTCAGCCAAGCCAGACATTGCAGGAGATCTTAACAATGAGAATACAGTATCTGTGTTGAAATGTACAGTAGTGTAAGCAAATCAGTTATTTTTTATCATTAAAGGTACAGGTTCACTGTGGACCTTTAATTCATATGTAATTACTCTATCTTTTCTGTTACCCATTTCCTCTCAGCGATCATACCAGCAGTAGAAAAGGATTAAGAACTCAAATATTTCATTTCAGTAAGAATGTTTCGCTGCTTGGAAAATTAGCATCATTACCCGTAAATAAAATGCCTTTGATAAGATATTAGATATTGTGTTCCCACATGACATCCAGCTCTTTAATTGTGATCTCTAACAATCTTAAAAAATCATGGTTCCCAGAGACCTGTCAGCTGTTTCTCTTAGGGATCATTATATCAAACAAAAGGCAGAGAAAGGCAGGTTACTGGTTTGAGTGCTAACCATGTGAAATAAATCGAGACTCTGACAGAGACGGAGCCATGCTGGTGTTGGCGTTCCCTAAGAAGCTGGAGTTCCTCTGTGGCTGTTTCATGTCAGCCAGCCACAGACTCCCTGCTGTGTTCGTGTCAAATGAGAGTACAGGTGAGCGCTTTCCTCCCGAGCTCAACAGGTTTGTCAATGCGTGCGGATGTGACTCATAAAGTGTGGCAGCACTGCCAGGAGGAGGACAAGCTGGAGAGATTGTTAAACATCACTCAAGAGAGAATGAGATTGTTACATACTGGACCTTAAGATTTGTTTCAATGTCATGGAAGAGCCAGATCAGACATGAAACTAGGTGATGCAGAGATATATATATATACTGTACAGTATGTCCTGCTGCAACATTCTACCGTCTACTTTGTCAAAGGTCCTTCAATAAAAAAAGAAAACATTCCCTCAAAAATGATCATTAATACAAGTGCATCCCCTGTAACAGTTTTCATACTACATCAGCATTGCATTGCATGAGAAAGAGTCTCTTCCTTATGACCGGATTGTTTCAATGAAAAACAGTGACATCTGAGATGCACTTGTATATGCAATCTCACACCCAGAGTCTCATTTACAGCCCTGGTACTTCCATGAGCCCCCATCCAGAACTCAACGCCAATAGGCGGGAAAAAAATAGACCGTCTGCCTTGGAACTAGCTGTGAGTGCACACTGGCTCAGTGATTGGGAGAAAACTGGTCATGAATCAGGCATTCTGGGAACCATCTCTACTGCCCACATACTGTACAGTAGCATCCTGTACCTCAGAGTCCACCAGCACACACAACATTTCTCTGCTCAAATTCCTTTTAATTTAAATTCATGTGAAAAGAGTGGTTTCTAATTGGAAATAAGAAAAGTAAATCGAACTGTGTACACGGTATGTTCAATTTAAGCAACCTAAAGCGTAATGCATGGTTTGGCTGATCGAAGGTGGATAATGATTTGGTCCCTGAAGAAACTGGCTCCTATTAGTGTCCTGAGAAATCAAAACTCTACTGTCAAAATTAATCTGCAGCGTGCCGCCAAATTCTTGTTTCGTCAGTCTATAGCTAAAATCGTCTTTAGTATCTTTAGCAAAAACTGAACACATGAAAAGGGATAAAAAAAAGCTTACATTCAGGAAGAAACGGTGCGTTTTATTTTTTCCAAGAAACATTAACTTTATAAAACATAGAAACAAGAACCTCGCTGTTTAAAAATTGACATTCTGCTCTTTCCATTAGGCCCTCAACCCACTCTTCCTTCTAGTTTCATTCTATTGTAGGGTCTTTACAGGAGTGGCACTTGTGGTTTTGTGATTAATAATTGAAATGAATAATCAAGCAGGTGATTGCAATGCAGATCTGGTGTGGAAGCTGGAATCTCCTGTCCTGTTCTGTTTGTACTCATTGAGCCACAAGAAGCAGTATGTTCCTCAAAAAGTAAAAAAAAAGACCTAAATCCAAATTCACTCAGTGAGCAGATGCTAGAATTTGAATACAAATGTAGGTGTGATACTACCAAGGAAAACGTTCGGTAATATAACTAGGATTGCTACTACAGAAAAGATTTCCACGGTTTCTGTTAAATTATGTTCCTGGTCACATTATGAGAAACGACAACAGACGGTAAAGTTGTTAAAAATGAAATTTTTAAAAAGCAAACAACCAACTTGGGACACATTTGAATCCACAAAGGTCTTGCCTGAAGGCAGTTTCTACCAGGAAATAAACTAAGTGGGTGGACTTAGGACTCTCTATGAAGACGGAAACAGAAGTTGAGGCTGGTGTTACTTCGTGACTTTGCTCTGCGGCAGCTTTTTACCCCTGTTGACGTTGTATAAGAGTAACATGGGCCGAAGTGGAGAGAAGGTGGCTTCTCTTCTTCAGACGGCAGGAGGTTTACACTCTCTTTCAGCTGTGTCATACACAGAACAGTGTACAGTACTGTAGATGGGTGGAGAATGAAAACAGTTCGTCTTTTCTTCACTCCCATTATACTGCGTGTCTTGTCACCTTTTATTTTTGTCAAAGTACTGTAATAGTCTCACGTTATATTTTATGATATGTTTACCCGTACAAAGCTTTTTGAGAATCGTGTTGTCATACTCTGTGTTACAGAGTAGATTTCGTTTTGCCGAGTACGTTTTTGTTCTGCACCAATGAGATTATCTGATACCAGGTGACTTGATGTATCTTTGCCTTTATAGTACTTTCATATGGTGGAAATGATACTAAGGGATTAGCTACTTCTGGTCACTCATTTTCAGGGTAAAAAGCTCCCATAACTTCTAGTACATTTATTTTTCTGGACAAATCTTTCTATACCCATCTCTACCAAACTGTCTTCTGTCTTACAAACACTTATAACAGGGAAATCTTTGATTTTTATTAGGAACCGTTTTTGCGGCATCCCTGAAGTTCGCCCTCATGTTTGGAGCAGTGGAAGAGACTTGACTAATTACAGAGGCCCGGCACTCCCAAGCTCAGTCCCCGCGCCATCTGTCACCGCCTTGACTGTCGCGTTAACTGCTTCCACTGCCCAGCCTTTCAATACAGATAATTGCCGATTAGAGGTTAAGCCCGCTTGCGAAAACGAGCCGGACAGGAAATATAAAGTGTCGGATGTGTAAGCCGAGCCCCTGTTTTATCACACAGATCAGACGCTGCTCACAACATCAAATCCGCCGGAATTGTGTACAGTACGTCCTCTCAGGTTTAAGGTTACTGGAGCCCTTAATCCCCAGAGCGTAAAAGTTCAACCCCCGGCTGGCCGGTTGCCACGTGATGCTCAGATTGAACTCACCACTGCTAGCAGCTTCGGTGAGGTTCAGCAGGCCTCCCCCTAACCCGCCGTAACTATGGCAACTGTAGGTTCCATTACCGTTGATGTACAACACCTCCTGTGCAGTTGGAACGGCTGAAGCAGTGAAAGTGACCTGGGCTGGCTCCTGCTTATAGTGTTTGTCGGCTGGAGCAGCTTCATCCTGCGAAGAGAAGCAACATTCAAATGTCAGAGACCGTAAATTGCGGCGCGGCCCTTGGCAGGGCACAGGAACACAGCTACTGTACAGTAGGCCCCATCTTGAATTCACGGGCACAGAAGGTTATCCCATATAGTGTTTCGTAGTGTATTGTACCCGGCTTCTTCCGGAGTCTCGTGCAAGGTGAAATACGGTTCTGTAAGGCGGTTAAAATAAAACAACTAACAGAAATGCCAGCGTTTAGCGTCTTAAACCCCACTTGCTCTGCGGGCTGCAGTAAATAATTTCAGTCTGTTTCCCTCCTGAGATAGAGATTCCATTTTGCATTGTAAAACATCTGCATTTTTTCAAATGTTTTGGATTTCATTCTTGGTTCACGGCAGCTTCTGAAGCAGAAATTTATCACGGGGTAGTCTGGACAGGCCCCTTTTGTGCAAACACTTAAAGTCTTACTATAGTATATCTAATGATCACATACTTTACAGTACATGTGCCTTTGGCTCTGTTCATATGTATTAATATCTGCAATTTTGACTGTTGCTAGATAGCGTTAAATATAGGCTCTTGGGGCTTCATTGTAATCAGTGTTAATTGAGAGTGGTTGGGAATTCTGTTAATGTGTTCATCTAAAGAGGTCATTATTGCAAGCTGAACTCAGTGTAAGGATGATGTTGAAGTCACTGTCTTTCTACAGTGAATTGCAATTGAAATTTTATGTTTTACTTAAGCAGAATCAGTTTTATTTTACAAGCTTGTCCTCAAGGTATGTCTAATGAAAAAGATACTAAGTGCATACTGCAGTGGAATCAGCATTTTAAAGAAATCATGAACGTGTTTTTTCAAATGTTCTTATGACATTTATTTATTATTTGAAATCTACTGTAAGTTTCAAAGCGTGTACACAATTTTAAAAAGTAAAAAGCGGGGGGGGGAGGGGGTGATCATTGGCCTGAAGTAAAAACCGCCACTAAAGAATTTACAATTTCAACTGAAAAATATCACACACACAAAAGCATGAATGGAACATTTAATGTCTGGATTATGTTTTTGGATTATGTTTTATGTTTTCTTTCAAACATTTCAACAATTTAAATGCTAAGAGAAATGTATTCAATCTAATAACAAAAACATTTCCCAAATACACAGAAAAGTTAAACTGAACTTAAAAGTATGCTAGGAAATTACTTAACTAATCACAGAGGTTCATGGGGGAGTGCTTTGTATCATAAAGGATTACAGACAATTTGTAAGCAGTTGATGTACTGAGCTCCTGAAAAGAACAGGAGTCGGGAATCTCCTGTCAGGTAATATGCTCTTTTGATCAAAACACAGAAGAGATAGAATTGTAATTGTAAAATAAAATTAATTAATTGTAAAACATAAAAATGTAAAGGGCAGCCTGGTGTAATAGAGAGATGTGAATTCGGTGGCATGCATATTGTAGGTATGAATTAACATACATTTTTGAATCTGATTAAATGGGTATTTCTTAAAAAATAATATGATGTCACATTTCCTTTTCAACTATGAGCAGCCGAATCTAAATAAAAGTAAAGGATAAAGGAGAGGTCGGGGCATGATTTTCTTTCAAAGCAGATAAGATTAAAAAGTGCATTACATTATTACCATAATCAAAAAAAAAAGATCAGGTAAAAATACTCCTAATGGAGCAGTTCACCACATGTCATTTAGAAAAGGATTCAATTAATGATTAAGGGGGAAAGCTAACAGGGCTCAGCCCCCCCGCATGAGCCGGGACAGAACAAAGACCCTCAGACCAGAACAGGCACCTCTGCCAGCTGGCCTGATAAGTCACTGAAACACAGCGGCGCGGCTCCCCTGCAACAGCTCCTACATGACGCGCACCGCCGACAATGCCGTGGGTAAACAAAACACGCGCCGCACGCTAAGAATAGACGGGCCAGGGCTCCCGCCAGTGCGTTCAACTCTGCTCGCCACCGCGGCGGTTTCTCTCCAGATCTTTTGCATAGGCTGCTGTGAAATGAAGCCGAGGCTTCTCATCAAACCTGCGCATTATGCAAATGTATGAAAATGACAGGCCCTCATGCAAATTTGCCTGCCGCTGGTAGGGCCGAATAGCCCGAGACACAGGACAGCAGCTAATGAACACTCCGCACAGCCTTTCAGCCAGCAGAGCTTCAAAAAATGTATCGCTAATAAGCAGCACTTGAGTCTGTGAACGCTTAGGCGCAGCGTTGCAGCCACAGAACACTGTCTTTGTCCTAGTGAACACTGTGTTTGGCCTAACGGACTCTAGAAATGGAGGGTTTGTGCTTGTGTCCGCAGATTCGGTCAGCTTCTGCCTGTGAGGGTTTCAGAAATATCCGGTTCAGCCAGCGTGCACTTGTGGTGCCTGGAGCAGACTTAATTCCTCAAGCGTAACATTGAAGGCCCAAAACAGGAAATATTGATACAAAAAAGCCTTAAACCTTTGGACGTGAATGCATGGCTAAAAAACACCAATACTTACAGCATAAGAGACAATACAGTACATCTCACTGCAATCTCAACTTGGAGACCACCAGCAGCAGTGAGCGCCCCTTAAACTTGGCTGACTTATAATTTTTTTTTAATTAACAATTCCAATTACAGACTCCACCTGAGACCCGCTTAGTTTACCAGTGTTTCAAATGATAATGTCCCGGTAAATAATAACCATACATATACTATGGATTTACATTTACTACATATAGTAGTATATATTTTACATGCCCAGTAACAAAGGCTTTGTTCCATACTCCTCAGCTGATTCATGGAAAGTTTTTTTTCCACATGTATGTGTATGTGTAGTACCTCCCGAAGGGCTGTATTAATTTTTTTAGGCATTTGCTCAGTCAGGATCAGTGACAGGACCACAAAACAGCTAATCATTGATTCCTATTCTTAAAACGCACAAATGCAGCTGTCCTGATTTGCTGTCCTCAGACGCAATCGCTTGCAGACTCTGGACAGGTGTCTTAGATCCACGCATACAGTGAACAGAGCTGTCACTCAGCTACACACCAGCAGGAAAATGCACTCCCGGGCAATAAGGGGCACTACGTCTTTAAAAACGTACTGTAGAAAGGCAGCCAACCACATCTTACACGAGAGTGCCTGGAAGTCTGGATTTAGCTTGTCTGGCAGGACTAAAAAATGTATAGATTATGTCGGCACATACAATATATTTAATATACATACTGTATATAAAGTATATGTTTTCTGAAGTACCATATTTGAGAATATCTAGAACTGATCAATACAACTAAGATTTGAAGGCTCAGAAACAATGGCAGCTTATACCGTTTATAAATTTGTAAGACTAGCTCAGCAATTCTGATGCCTTTTTCAGACAAGGGCATCCTAGTGTGTTTCAGATATAGCTGGAATCGCACTATGATGAATCTTTAAAGTCTGTGACAGAAAGACAGTCATACTGCATCTAGTATTTTGAAGCTCGATAACAACAATGGCATAGAATTGCACAGTCCAATCTCACAATAAATTAAACAAACATCCGTGGATATACCAAGGTCTCTCTGGGAAAGATTACAAGACACCATTCTGAATTGGAGCACATTTTTTTCAGCAGTGTGAAATACTTTTTTTTTTTTTAAAGGAGGGAGATTGCCCTTAGAAGAAAATGTGGCATAGAATAAGTTAAAATATCCTCCCCTGACATTATACAGACCTCTAGTCATATATACTGTACAGTATATGTACTGTATCTTTCCAGTAACAGAAAGTTACTTATCCCAGGTGAGTAGAAACTGGGAAACTGGGACAAATAGGTCAATACACCCTGCATGGGACTGCACAGCTGTCCATCACGAGACAGACACAAACAGGAATAAACTTATCCCTGTGTTTAAGTCTTTAGAAGGCTGGAAGAAATTGAAACACCTAGAGAAAACCCACACAAAGGTGGAAAATATGCTAATTCTACCTTGAAGGCACCCCCAGTCCAGAATTAAAGCCAGGACTCAAGAGCTACGTTATTGTTGCACGTGGACAGTTTTTAGCATAAATCCATATATACTGTATATACTGTATATGCATATGGGAAAAAGCAGTAAAGGATAGAGATTCTAGCTTCAGGATTCCAAAATGTATACTTGCAAATAACTAAAAAGGATTCTTAACAAATAAAGTAGACATCTTGGACTTATGTCAATATAAAATTACAACAAATACACACAAATACTGTACTTCAAGACTATTAAGTCACCCAGAGAAGACGAGCTGACTAAGCACAACGCTCACAATTCTCCCTGCTCTGGAATCGGTCCGGCAAACAGCAGCAGGATGCAGTGGACTGTCCAACTCTGATAAGATAAAAGAACTAAAACCCTTTTCATGCCAGAACCAACTACTCACTCAAATTCCTCAAAGGCCTCGACAAAGTCAATTCTTTTTCAGCAGCCGTCGTGAAGTACGAACCAATGTGTCGGACGACGCGTCAAACTGAGAACAGGAGGCGCTTCTTTACACAAACAGTTGTGGGAGTGTGGAACGAGCTATGCAGCCATGTTGCCGCTGAATCCGATGAAATGACTGAATGAGATCCTTGGGTCAATGAGCTAGATGGGTTGAGTGGCCTTCTCCCGTTTGTAACAGTTCTTGTGTGCTGGCAGTAGCCCTCATTTACAATATCCAAGTGGCAGCAGCTGCACACTTACCTACTGGAGAGAGACTTAAGCCTCTCAATTATAAGGATGGGCCACTGACCTATTCTATCTCGACAAACTGCTCAGCTACAGGCATAACAACAGTATTTTCAAAGACAGGCACGTAGTCCCATCCTTAAAGCAAAATGATCTTTTCTGTGCATGCACACATGCTCTTTTATGCATACTGCACTGTACATACAGTATATGTATACATCTTCTGTGGAGAAACAGTGTATCAAGAAACATTTGGGCTGAAGTAGTTCCAGTAGGGAGCTGTATCAGCAAGCGAAGGCTGCAAAGGAACAAGTAAAGGTTTATTCCACGCTGAAAAGAGAAGAAACACAACGTTTCGGCTGTGAAGCCTTCTTCGGGTATCATATCCCTTTGGGTTGGCAAAGAAGGTCCTTGTCATATTCTGTGATTAAGAAGAGATAAATATACAGTGTACAGTATGTAACAAATAATAAAAGCCGCGTACTGTATGTGTGTGAGCAGGGAAGACAGTGAAATACTTGGAGACACACCCTGTATATATATACTGTATACTGCATAGGCACTATTCCCTGGATTTCTCGTTCTAGATTTTCTTGATAAATGTAGCTTGAAAAACAACTGTATAGTTTTTATGCATTTGAAATTGAAAGACGGAAGCAATGAGGTTTGAGGATATGGGATATGGTGTCCTTTGTGATTTGATTTGAATATAGTTCTCTTGTATGTGTATGCAAGTGCACATTTACAAAACACACCGCCGGTATGAAAATCCAGAAAGAAAAGTTGAGCAGCAGTATGCAATCAAAGGGTTACACTATAACAATACATGAATACTGTCGCTCAACAACATGTACATAGATTTTGTCAACCACTAATACGTCAGCAGACACAAAGTGTTTTTGTGTTTCTGGAAGAGAGTGCGCACCATTTCGATGAATTAAGCCGACTCACTCAGATGATCTGCATGATGTCCTAGAGAGGATACATACTATGCAATGGAAACAGGTGCCTATTTTTTGATAGCAGACAGCCCCGTCTTCGGTCAACACATTTCTGTTTGCTAAACATCCTGCTGCAGCTGGCCGTGTGTATCCTGGTAACCACATGCTGAGGCAAGCTGTACGCATGGCTTGACAGTAGATCATTAACATACGCCTAAATGTGTAAAACAGAGTCAAAGCCCGGGTCTCTAAATGATCTCCTCGCCAGCCTAGCAAGCCATAAAAATGGGGAGGCTTTTTTTGTGTTTACAAGCACAAATATGGTAGGCCACAGCACAACAGCCAGATTTTCTATCTGTGGAAGGCATAAACATCAAACCCTTTCTACTGAGGCAGCTGCTATGACAACTATCCAGAGGCAAGTGTCAGGTCAGCTCCCAACATGTGTGTCTGGGATGTAATTGCTTTGTCAGTGACCTAAGAGCCTTTTACCTCCATATACTAAACACCCAGAAAAGCAGAACAGTGAAATTAACAAGCAAGGTTCATTTTCTCTTGACCACGGGAGACTTATCCCAGACTCTTTCAGTGCATTGCATCATTTCTGTATCCTGGGACGCTTCAAGATTCAATTGACATTCTGCTTGGTACAATGTTCAGTGAACAGCATTGTACCGTGTTCTGAGTTTAGCTGTAAGCCAGACCTCCAACTTCAATGTGTCTAATATTTGCCACATAAAAACAGGGAAAAATGTGCATGTTCCAAATTTTAATTCATAGTTAATTATGCATTTATTGAAGGAACCAGAACTCCTTCTAAATGAATTCACAGGTGACACATCCCTATAAAACTCTAGTGAGTGTTCCTAAAGTGGAATCCATAAATAATCTAATAATACAGTAATTAAAAAAAAAGAATTAAAAAAGAGTATATTATAATGAACACCAAAAAAAAAAAAGGGCGATCAACAGGGGTCTACTGTGAAAGTCACAGGCCAGTGTGAACTACAGTGGAAGAATAATTTCCCATATATCTGCAACACATAAGAATTTAAAAAAGGTTACAAACGAGAGGGGACCTTTTTGATCCTCTAGTACTTTGGTAGTTAGTAGCTAAATGATTTGAGGATGTTCACACAGCAGTCAAGTCATGAGTGTCACTTTCAGTCACGAAAGATCCAATCATCAAAATGACATTTAATCAAATCGAAAATCCATATTTTTTTATTTGTATCAAAACATACAAGCATAGAGTGGTGGTTTTCTTAAGAAAATGTCCTTTTATATACAGTACGGTTGTATTCTCTAAGGAGGTTCATGTTCCCTTCTCTTTATAGCACTGACATTGCAACTTTCTATAATATACTAAATACACTTTCTTCTTTAAGGTTGCAATGTGCAAACCAGATCTTTTTTTAATTAGATTATAGGAATAATGTGGAGGATTTTAGTCCATTAACTTCAAACAACTATTCTGTTCTCTTTATTAAACTACTGCACATTCCAGGTTTTAAATTAAAGATGACTCATTTTTCTGGAATTAAGGTTAATAAAATGATCAGTTGCAAAAAATCTATTTGAGGATTATTAAAAAAAAACAGCTTTGTTTAGCACCCGGCCTGCATTTACTTTTCCAAATAATAGGGCCTAGTTCTAAACTTCTCAGCGTCGCCATCATCACTTTATGAAGGGCCTCCATTTTACTTTACAGCTACAGTATCTCACCTTACTCGAATCCTAGCCCATTCTTTCCTATACAATAGACATCATACAGTAGACCCAGCTGCTTTGTCTATGCCCTTTCTCATCGACCCATCTGTTTTCTTACCGCTATATCCAATTCATGGCCATGTGTGTTAGCCGGAACCTATCCCAGCAAGCAGCGGGCATAAGGCAGGACACACCCTGGATGGGAAGCCAGTCCATCGCAGGGCATATACTCACACCAGAGCTAATGTTCCCAGAAGACAACCTACAAGCATATTTTTGGACTGGGAGGAAACTGGAGCTTCCAGAGGAAACCCAGAGGAATACAGGGAGAACATGCAAACTCCACACAGAGCGCATCCCAGTATTTGAACTCAGGGCCCCAGCGCTGCAAGGCAGCCATTCTCTAGCCACTGTGCCACCCTGCTGCATCTAAAAACACTTGAGGGAGGTCCGCCATCAGTCCACTGAAGGATTTCAGTTCTTCTAGGAGCTAATTAAATTTGGTTTCTGGTTCTGGTGTCACAC
This sequence comes from Lepisosteus platostomus, assembly GCF_059453375.1. NCBI lineage: Eukaryota > Metazoa > Chordata > Actinopteri > Semionotiformes > Lepisosteidae > Lepisosteus > Lepisosteus platostomus. The sequence continues at coordinate 13,734,426 of NC_142618.1, read as the reverse complement.
AAAAAAACGTGAAACTCAAAGCTTGGTATCCATGGAATCCACACGACGCTTTCACCCACTAATTTGTCAAACAGTTCTTGCAAAGGTGCCACAGAAGAGTAAGAATGTTATTCACATTTGATTCTTGAAACTTACTCACTCAGGAATTAACCTATGTCAGCCGTCTCCCAGGATAGATAACACCCCTTCATACTCCCTGAAGGAATTAACCACTCTCTGTTCAGGGAGATCAGGGAGACTTTATCAAAGACACATGCCTTTGATAAAAGAGTGCTTATTAACACAAAGCACATTTCTTATTTCTGGGAGATGCAGGAAAGGTAGGGCTACCAACTGAAAAAAGGTACACCTTTGTCTCTGATTAAATTGGGCTAGTGTAACTTTGGATATGACAGAGCTGTCTGCAGCACACTTGTCAGACACCCCGTAAGGATCTGACAGTCTGTAGCACGAACACAAGAAAAAGATCTTAGGGAATTACTGTGGAAGCTGATGAAAAATACATCTATTGAACACGTATATTGGATTCTTTTAGAATCTTCTGACACAGCTGCGCTAATGGACAGACATGACTTGGAAATATATGAATACAGTTTTAAATTATTTCTGAGATGCATCTATTATCAGCGAGGCAATAACCTTATGGCCACTGGTCGGTCAGATTAGGCTCCAGCTCATCTTAATCTTGTATTTGACTCATTGATTATTAAATATGGGAGGATCTATTAGTACCAATGCTGCAACATATCACTCAAAACAGAACTGAGCTATAGATTTCCTAATATTAATTAACATCTGTTTTTTTTTTAGGGTTAACCCCTTTAAAACTGCTTAATTTGCAACAGATCTATAATAAGCCTGCTTTCATAAATCTACTGCGTACAAAGTCACTTACAAAAAAATACCATTTACAAAAGCAGGAACATGACTCATTCCCCTCCCAGTATCTTGACCCTTTTTATAGAATTTCATGGTAATTATTAGAATTAAATTGCCTCTCTGAAGCTAAGGCTCTTAGACTGCCTTGCAGAGCAGTACATGAAACAGACAGGTATTTCCTTAGTGTGGCAGGGAAACACAAGCAGCATTATCTGCCTGCCAGACCCCTGCAGGAGCCCAAGGAGGAGTCTGTTTTGGGGAGTTAATCTGCAACCCTGCCTACACTTGCAGAGAGAATGACTCACAAAAGTTTAAATTTACACTTGGAACAGCTGGGAAAAGATGGATGAGAACATGCTCAGTTTACATTAGATCTGCCCCAGATGCTTATGGTGCGCACTTAATGATTGCTAAAGGTCTGGGGATTTGTTTGGTTAAAGAGATGATTGTGTGCTTGCCACTGAAAAGTGAAGTGAAAATAATAATTTCCTGGCCAAAGGTGTCTTTAGTACACAGCACATGCGCTACTGCTCATTCTGCATATGAGTACGTACTGTAGGGAAAGAACAAGAGAAAGGCTATAAAGCAGAGGAACCCACATGTAATACTTGCTGTATATGTCGAGCTGATTGTGTACTACATTACCCATAATACCCGGAAGTGTGTGATGTCAGCCGACCTAAGACGGCAATTAAGTAAAGACACACGAGTAATCATATCACCTTCTCCGAGTCTCTTTATTAAACAATAAAAATACCAGCGCGGTGCACAACAGAACATTACACCACTCAAACCACATAGCCTGTGCGTCAGTTAGCAGCTGGGTGATCTTAGGATCTCTTTCAGGTGTTTCTTGGAAGAAGCCATGGTATCAGCCTGGGTAGCCTATGCCATGCTCCCACCACCCTTTGTGTAAAGAAGTGCCTCCTGTTCTCCTATGCAAACAAGTGTAAAACTATGCAAAAGTGCATTTCCTCACTGGTGTTCAGACACAACGCCCCAGACCTGCTGCAGGTGTTTTCACAATGATGTAGCAATTTGTAACCAACTAGGCAAAGGCCTAGCTGTCGAGAAGTCAGTTGTTTTGGTGGCTCTCCAACTTCCACTCTTATGTATTTCAGAGATGTGTCTGATTTTTGGGAGGTCAGGACCATTAGTGGATGATACCAGAGTCTATCTTTGTGGCTGTATCTTTGGAGCACTCCAAGGGTTCTCTATCTATCATCTTTGCTTAACCTTTTGCAGTATATCCTCAGACAAAAATGTCTGCAAAACACATCTGAGCATTCTTCTGTACTATCACTTGACAGGTGCAGTATATTGTTGCTGCTCCAATAACAATGTGTCTATCCTGATAACATTTTGTCATCTGGAAAGGTTGTCTCTTGATGTGCTAAGCAAATAAAGTAATGCACGTTTAATCTCCCGTGCACATCTGTCTCTGTGACACAATTATACAGTACGTCAGCTGTATTAACGTGTCATTTGAAAGTTTAAAGTAAGAGATTCCATGCTTTTTGTTAGCTGTCCACATTATTAGATGCACACTTCTGCTCATTTTGTGGCGTCCAATTAGGAGAGACAAAAGGCCGTGGCAGTAAACGCCCGATGCAGAATGATAGCCAGTACTGCCCGAAATGCTCCTGTAAGGCAGAAACGCGTCAGTACCTGCGGTCTCTCCAGACGCATCCTCTTAGCGGCGTTTCTGCTTTCGCTTTCGCAGGCAGAGGCCAGAATATTCTCTGCGGCCGCAGACGTGAGGTGAGACGGAACAGGGCGGGACTGCAAGAGAAAAGGAACAGGGACAAGATCCGTCACCCTTCATTTCCTTCACTGTTTCTTCTTCTTACACTCACAGTACATGTGCGCCATAAATCGGCCATCTGAACATGCAGTGAAACGGCAGTGTCTTAAGCTGTCTTGTTCTATTGGCTCCCATGACGTGGCCGGTGCAAAAGAGGCCTGTTAGACCACAACTTTGGAAGAAAACCTGCCGGGCGATCTAGTCTCGTTTACCATGAAACCTACTTTTCAAAGAAAGCGTGTGATGTGATTGGCGAGATTGTAGGCTGGCAGCAATTATCTTGTCGTATTATTTGATTTTTTGGGGGGTTTTAACTTTTATACAAAACAATTTAAGAAGTGGCATTTAAGAATTTGCATTCCAATCGCAGACTACAAAGCGTACGGGGGGAACTACTGGCTAACTACGCGGAAGTTCAACTTTACAACTGTGCGGAGTTATCATTATCGTTGTGAAGGTCTACCATTATACAATGCAATCGTTTTTTTTTTTAAAAAAAAAACAACTGAATAGGTGTTTGATAACCGATGTTGGTAGAGTGACATTGTCGACTCTGAAACAATCCGCCGGGACAGCATCTGTGTGTTCATGATGCTGCAGTATTTCCTAGTGCACAGCGGGCGGCAGACACGGTTAGGGAGGAACGATGCTCCCCGGGGAAGATCATTCCTCATGGGAGCACTTTCACACGTACAGTATGCAGGAAAGGAGAAGGAGAAATGACACATGCTGTTTGGCCCTCAGACCTCACGCGTGCATAAAAAAAAAACGGGACACACAGAACAAAATGACGCAAGCACAAAAATAAAATCCACATTCCATGAGCGGGACTCGGAGGTTAGTGTCTTCAGAGAGGGAAGTCTTTACGGCTTTTCTGTTCTTGGCAGCTGAGTTTTTCCTGAGCCCCTGTAACCCGTGTGGCTGGGGGATTATCCTTTTGTAACCCGCAGTACAAGGGGGGCCGTTTCGCGAAAGAGTGCTCTTGTGGCAGCTGTGATGACCATGTCCTCAATCTCCAGAGAGGGCAGGAAAGCTCCTCCCCTGCCTTTAGACAGACAGACTAATTATTACCAATTAATAGGCATAAAAGGAAGTGAGCCTTTAAAGCTCCTCTTAGCGACCAGATGGCTGTGTGGTTTTGTCCCTGTGGATCCTGCAGACGCAGGCTCTCTGCACAGGCTTTTCATTTTGTGGCTCGCCGAAACAATGAACAGCCTTCAAAGTACTGCTGCTGGTTTGTTTCAAAATGCTTTTAGCAAAGAAGACAAAACTAATAACTGTTTTTTTTTTTCGGAAATCTGGAAATAAAGAATCTTTTTTTCAGAATACTGGCTTGCAGAACAATGACCAAAGATTACATTTGTTCTGTGAAAACATGCTCTGCTAGAATATCTGCGTCTGCGTGTACAGTATACTGTATTTCATACTGTATGCATTCAGATACAAGACAATACATATACAGTATATTGCATGTTACTACAGTCTGCCCAAAGCCAAAAATTCTGACTGGCAAACTTTGCAAGGGACTTAGAAAAGATTCAAGATACATGTCGGACTTTCTGCGGGGCTAGTCAAATATACTTAGCTTAAACTCCCTGTTCTCACTTGGCAGCCAGGCTTTAACATTACTGTATCTACTACAAATGTTGTGGAAAAAATGCTCTACAGCCTATATACTGTACTGTATAATTACAGCTTTTCCACTTATGCATTCCGGTCCTGCCATCAGTGCTGTTTAAAATATTAATCATACTTATTTTAAGATTTAAGAGTCAAAGTCTGGGTTTCAAAGACTAATAAAATCAATGATTCTAACTCTCCTTCACTGACCTTATCTCTGATTTCACCTTGATAGTCATCTCGCAACTTTACCAAAGGCACACTGCCTTCGCAACACAGAGATCAAAGTGAAAATAGTAGTGAAATACAGTAACTTCTGATTTTATCCTTAGCATTATATATTTTATAGATCCAATCATACAGCATATTCCTATCTATAGGGTAATCCTCATTAGCCATGGGGCTGCAGTGGGACCCAAGTTTAAAGCTGAACAGGTTGGGGGACACAGAAAATAAGAGAAATAGTATAAGCTTACAGTTGTATTATATACAGTACAGTGTCAAGCAAGCTTGCAATACTAATGTGTAACTGTGACCACAGTCCAACAGCTCAAGACAATTTTGAAATGTGTGGCAGTACCCCAAAGAATATTACTGTATTTAAAATGCAACGCAAAATCAACAGGAGCTCTTCCGAGGCTTAGCTTTCCCCGTTTCCTTGAGGCTAAACCTGCTCGGTTACTCTATTAGAAGTGTTACCGGGATTACAAATGGCAAATAACTGACAGTAGCACGCCTCGGGCATTTTTCTGTGCGCCCGGCCTGATGGATTTTATCCTCGTTAAACTCGGGCTGTGCACGTCCTTCCTCTCCAGCTACCGCAGAGCCCACGAGAGGGGGCTCCATCAGGTGTCTCGGGGGACAACAGCCGTGGCCTGGTTATGGGTCACAGAATGTCAGGAAATCTCTCTCGCTGGGCACTGTCCGCTCTCCAACCCTGTTATTATTTATTTTTAGCAAGCAGCTCTTCCACTAGAATTAAACGGAAAACTGCCTCGCTTTCGCGGGTTTAATTACATCGGGCTCGTGCTGCTGATCTGGGAGAAGGAGATGGAACAGCTCAGAAATCTCTGATAACTAAAGAATGACCCAAGTGGCCTATTACCAAGGCAGCTCAGTGAAGCTGAGAAGCCAAAGAGGTTTTTCGAGCCTGCTTGTGGGTGGGCGTCTATTCACCCATATGTCCAGATATCAGTGCTTTCTTTCTCAAACTGCATGTCGTGTCAAGGATGGACTCTGACTGGCTGTTGAGTCATATGAACCCTATTGAATACTTTGTGTTGTAACGCACTGGCCTTTTTTGAAACTGCATCAATTCTTAAAAAAAAAAACAGCTAACATGCAGCTGGGGAATGAGCAGCTGTACGTACTGTAGCTGTTGGTGAATGATTCGAAAACATCAGCTGTATGATGTATTTGGTTAAAATATTAGATCTTATACATATAAAAATAAAAAATGATACTGATTTATATGTGGATATAGATCTCCAATTTAAATGCCTCAGAACAAAATTACCCTCACATTCACTTTGAATAAAGGGTGTGCCTTTAATGTGTTTAAGTACAGTACTTTTAAATCCGACTATTTAAAATGACTATGTGTGCAAAATGATAGAACAGATTGTTTGAAGAGCTGCAAAAACTCTTAAAAAAGGGTTGTAAAATGGTGATTTATTTATCAGCCCCACAGCTTCACTCTCAGACAGAGGATATTTATAAATATCAGCATCACGAGAAATATTCACAAATCTGATCACACGAAACCAGAAGATGGACAGACAGATGGATCTCCTGCTAACAGTAACATGCACTTCTAACACTAAATAATGTAGTATCCATCTTCTCCCTGAGGCCCAGACTGATACTGATTTAAGTAATCGAGCTGGGAAGAGCCAGCCAAAATCGAGTACAGTATACTGTACCATGCTCTGATTTCTCACCTCTAACCTCACAGCTCTTCCAAAACAATGACAATATGGCCAGCATTTTTGCAAAACTTTTATATATGCATTTACCAACCTGAGACCATTGTAACATAAAGGCATGCAAGGTTTAGAAAATTCAAAATTGGTTTAACATCTGCAAAATTACACTATTTTAATACACAAGACTAAGTGCATGGCTTATGGTCAGAGTGGTCATTTTTTTAAGGTTTAGGTCATTTCAAAAATCCCCACTTCATCTTCAGAGGGTCACAGATCCTTTATTCATTTTTAAAAACCCAGAAGGTCAAGTGGGTACTTTTATTTTCACCGTATTGAAGCACAGAAATCTTTCTCCGGTTCGTAATAACCAGAATTTGCGACAAAGGTGTTATAGGCTGGAGGAAAAAGTTACATATCATTTATATTAAATACAAAGATATGTCTGTATGTCTAACAAACTGTACTCTTGGATTTAAAGGCAAAATGAGCATTTTTCTCTGAAAAAGCCAGAATCTTCTGAATAGGCTAGAGTAACACAGATCTGAGCCTTTTTTTGTTTTTCTGAAACAAAGTAAAGAATGGATTTTAAACCTGCCAGTTCTTCGAATAACATGCATCAGAAGGCGCTGATTTACAGAAGGTATCGTTTCTCATTCCAATGGGAGGGGGGGAAATGATATGAATGAAAGGGTACTGATGCTCGCTGGGGCGAGAAAAATAAAACAACACGGCAAAAAAAAAAAAACACGTTTTTGGCCAAATCAATTGTAAAAAAAAAACGAGGAAAAGTAAAAGAAAGGTACAGTAGGTACTTGGATATGTGTATGGCAGGAGCTGGGAGGATGCAGGCTGGGGCTGGGTTCACATGAGGGACTCACCGCGTCAAAACCATTCCTTTTCATCCTCCTGCAGGACTTCAGGTAAGTGCGAATACGTTTCCGGGCGCGTTCCTGATACTCAGGGAACTGTCGCCTACACGAGTCAATGATAGCCTGGATCTTTTCTTTGGGCTGCTTAGATATTGGGACCATGCGGTCCAAGTTCTCATCTACAAACAGCCTGACAAACATCTGTGGGCAAGAGGGAGACACAGGAAAAGGGATTGGAGGGCAACTCTCTTCTATTCCGCTCTCGAGTCAGTATTACGGGCAATCATTTCGCGCAATGCTTTTCTCGAATGGTGCCACATCACTGGCTGCATAACGCCCTGCATATCTGCTGCACAAGACGTTATAATCACATGCACAGTGCTTTACAGGGACAGGCACAAATGACATCACACGTGCATGAGCATCGCAGTATGGGCAGTCATTTCTCTTTCTCTCTCTGGCAACCAGTGTACAGTACAAAGCATGAGCAGAAGCTAGTGCACTATTTCAGAGGACAGCAGTTTCTTTTATACACCTGCTGGAGTAGGTTTATTGAGGCAACCACAGGTCGCGTTGCATTGGTAGAAGAGGAAATTTGTAATAGGAACACGGCACAGAATTAGTTTGGCCTCCTAAGAGTCTGTCCTTAAGCAGCCTAATTAAGAGAAAGCTAATCAAGGTTAGGAAGATTTTTTTTTTACCACATTTAAGGAAAAATACATTAGATCAGCTCAACATAGAAATACATCAGTATAACAAGACTGCACAATACATTCCATGTACCTTTTTTTAGAAAAAGTTGCTGCAAGTCCTAATATTGTACATACAGAAATGTCAATACACAATAAGTTTGTACTTTGTGTGTCTTCCTCAAGCTTTTGCTGTAACTTGAAAATGCACGTTGTAGCTTGTGTCAGCATAGGCCCAGTTAGAATTTAAGAAGTTCTTAAAAATGCTGGGTTTCCTCTGAGCTCAGACATTCCTCAGATGCACTAAATTCAGATTAGCAGATTAAGATAGCACAGTGATCCTTTGGTTTTTTGGACCTCCTGCTACTGACCTACCTGTGTGATTCATACTGCAATAGTGCTGACAATTAAATTGATGTATGATCAACAAATGACCACAAAACACTGGGTTTCGGTCTGCTGCATTTTTTACTTCTCTCTGTCCATGACAAGTTAAGGCAGATCTGCATCACAATTTAATTTCCTTGACACTTAACAGTAGATATGATGGTTCACCAATTGTAAGACTTTTTATCTGCATAAGAACATTGCTCCCAATTTTGGATATCACTCCGGTCCCCCTGGTCATTAGTTAGGGTTTTATGGACTTCTCAAACTATTATTTTTCCTGCGTTTACAAATGTTTCACTTGATCTCCCAGTTCTGGCTCAGATCCTGGTTGAACATGTTTTTACTCCTCAATAACTGTTTCTAGCAAATTCAGAAGAATGTGCCACCTTTATGTATTTGTATGTGTCTGCTTTCTCTAATTTAGTATTGTTTGATATCGTTTTTAGCCTTGACAATAGTGTTGAATGCAATAGTCATTTTGTCTTATTGTTCACAAAATCATCTGTGTTTGGAAACAAACTTCATGATGCTTTAAAGGAACAAGTAAAGGTTTATTCCATGCTGAAAAGAGAAGAAAAAAAACAAAACGTTTTGGCCGTGGAGCCGCCTTCTCACCCAAAACGTTGCGTTTTCTTTCTTCTTTTTTTAGCATGGAATAAACCTTTACTTGTTCCTTTGCAGCCTACGCATGCTGACACAGCTACCTTCTTGAACTACTCCATGATACTGTATATGTCAGCAGACAATTAACTGGTTTAATGATTTATATTAAATAATTGTTTAGTGGAAATAAACAACCACAAATTAGACTATCAAGCCTATTTGGCGGTACTTGATTTAACTAAGGATCTCTTTGTATCCTTAGAATGCAGATGTTTACAAAATGTTTTATCATACTGATTTATTGTCATTCCTAACAAGGCATTGTTCATGCAATCCAATACATAATCATTGCATAAATTACATATTACAGTAGATAAGAATATTGCTCCAATAATATTTTGAGCTACAAGTGTTTGATTCTCCGTACAGCTGACACATTATTTCTACTGCTTGCAATTACAAAATTACAGAACAATGACAGTGCTGATTGTGCACTGTCTTTGCAAGCTTGGGTGTCATTAGATGATCATAAATGTGGTGTTATGAACCTTAGAAAAGTGCATTACTACTTTTCGCAACAACTTCAGGACATCCTGTAGCTGTAAAAGGAAATAAGAGGCCTGCGAACAGCAAGCAGGCCTGTGACATAAAATAGTGATTCAAGTGCAGTGCCCTAAACGTCTCTTTCTTCTGTGTTAGATACAAAGCTTCTGTCATACATTTCTTCAAAAAAACACACTGCAATGACAGCTGTTTAATATAACTAGTACATCATTGGCCTCTCTTATACACAACACAATTGTATAAGATGGCATGCACTCAGATATGTTCTACATGCCTGCTGGAAGTAAACTAAACAGATGTCAAGGCCATCAATATATCATCAATAGAATTCTTTGAAGCTGGAAAAGTGCTTGTTCTTTTGTCTTCCAAGGCAAGATTAGGAAAAGGTGTGAAAACTTGTTGCTTTGGTAAAGGCAAAGTTTAAGTACCCACAGAATTAATGGTAATTGTATCCATGGGGACCAGAACTAAACTGCTTTTAACATGTAACATCCATTAAGATGCATTACACGCCAAGAGCATGTCTCATGCAGGGGCATTAAACAATACAATCTGACACAATGCCCACTGGATTTAAAAAACACATCTGTACTACTCAGAGGAAAAGAAGGTTTGCCCTAAAATTGTAAGACGGAACTTTTTCTTATTCTAAAATGTTTGTCTGCAGTTGTTATGGTTTTAATGTACTGTTTCCACAAAACAGTGCCCAAGTGCAAAACTATCAACACAAAACCCCAAATGAGATCAAAATTATATGCATCAGACACCATATAAATCATGTTTACACACACACAGTGAAAAACTATTATCTATTATATATAGTGGAGTTTCAAATGCTCATTTCTCTTCATATTAAAATACTCATGCAATACATGCAAGAAAACAGAACTTATCACTACATAAGAAGTCTGAGAAGATAACAGCAATGTGCAATGGCATGGGGCAGGCAGATGATGTTGTTGGATGTGGTGAATTCATGGTGGTGATAACGGTTGAAGTAAATAAAAATCTGTGGTAATATTCATAAAACATATGTAGTGCAGTAGTTAGCATTACTGCCTCGTAGTGCTGGGGCACTGGGTTTCAGTAAGTAATAATAACCTACCAGTAAGTCCAAAGACATACTGGTACTGTAGGTTAATTGGTTTCTGGGAAAACTGTTCCTGGTGTGAGTAAGTATTTGTGTCTGTCTGTGGGGGGATGGACTGGTGTCCAGTCCAGGGTGTATCCTGCCTGTACCTGTTGCCAGAATAATATGGCAATCTGTCAATCTGAATTGGATGAAGGGGTTAGAAAATGGATGGACTGATGTACTATCCTAAGTTTATTTTGCTACTATTTAGTGAATAAAAATAAACTTTTTTTTGATGTGTCAGTGTTATTACTTGATTTTGCACAATGATGTCAGTTCAAAAGTTCAAAACCTGTATTTGGAGCTGCTTATGGATTTTTTGTTAAGAGGTTTGCACTTTACAATCATTTGCGAATATTGCAATCTGACAAACTTCATAAAGCAATTGGAAAACAACCGTCATTCTGTCAATCAAGTCACAAATTATCTTGGTTCCCCTACATTTAATTTTACTTCTGCTTAAGGGTTACCAGTCCTTTTGCGAATCTGTATTTTAAAGTGAAAAAGAAAAACATCTCAAATTTAAGATTTGAGATAATTGTAGGTATTAGTCTACACTTAAAAGATTCACTTAAAGAGTAGTGCCGCAAAATAAGATTGTTGAAAGAATACAGTGCGATTCTGTTATAACACAATCTATGACAGTGCAGTGAAATCAGAGTTTTCACTTCCTGAAAACTGTAAATCAGCCTGACTCAGATGTTCCAGAAATTAAAACAGATAAAACAGATAAATGCAAAACCCGAAAATTGTTCTCTATTAGAATGAATCTTAATGTAGTGGGAAAAGCAAAGAAAGGTGAAACCTGAGTTTCATAAGACACATTACTGAATCTACAGTAGATTGCATTCGTGGCTAAAAGACAAAGAAAATTAAAGACATTTTTCTAGCTACAAATTGGGCCCCTGAAAGAAAATAATAAACACTCCACTGGTGGACATAATATTTGATGCAATATAGTATTATAACCATGGTAGAGAAACTTAGCAAGCAGGTTTTAAAGTAAGCATGGGACAGATGAACTGCCTTCCGAAGATGCATGCCACTGGGCAGTCTTCTATACAGTATGTGTAAATGAAAATAAAGTCTGCAGATAAGAAACCTGCAGAATTGTTTCTATAACTTTTTTAAATTGGCCTCATTTTTAAATTGTTTAAGTTTGAAAATGACCATTGCATTGCACTGCACTTCAAGACTTGAAAGTTTAAGTAGTATAAGTCATCCTGCTTATTGGGAATTATGCTACAAATAGCCTCACTCCACTTCAAGGCTGGCATTTATGCAGTTGACAAAATACCATAGCAAAAACACTAGCCTTTAATATTAAGTTTACAAGAAATTGATTACTGTATTTTAAACTTTCAACTACTAGTGCACTTCAGCACTTAGCAGTTTAAAAAGATGTTTTAATAACACAACTGCAATGAATTAAGACCTGCACATGAAATAATTTCTGGAAATGCAAGTTCTTTTCCCTACCCTCCCTTTTCTAAAACCTAAAAGATGTCTCTCACTCCCTGTGTAAATATTAACTGAATAAACCTTTATTGTAGGGATAATCGTCAGTTATTGCTTTAAATGGAAAAGAGCCCCAACCTTCAGTCGGAAGGTTTTAGCGTAGGATTGGAGAATACAACAGCAAAAGGTGAGAAAACATTTTTAAAAAATTCAAATTGTTGAAGAATGCTAGAAAGTAAAAGAAAATTCAGAGATGATCTACTGTAGCTTTACTGTAACGATAAAAGCAATGATATAACTAAAGCCCCAGTCATAAAAAATATTGCCTCATAATGCTACAAAATAAAATATCAAAACACGCCACAGTTGTGTGAAAACATGATTAGATTCTGTGCTCTGTATGTTCAGCTTAAAATATTTGTCATAATAAACAAATTGAATTCAATCAAGCTAAAAGGGTGGTGTAAACAGAGTAATCACAGATTCTATTACAATTAATTTAGCTTGTGGATATTTCAGTAACAAAAACACCCCAAAATGTGTTACAGCATGAAAGTAATGCTGTCTCCTGAGTTTGGACCCCAACCGCCATGTTATACATGAACAGGGTAGTGGTGTATTACAGTTACCATCCCCTGCACGGCTGGAACACAGCCTCACTGCAGTAGCGCCAGGTATTAACCCCATATTAACAAAGCACAACTGCACTGCAGTTCACTAAAACACACCAATCCAGCGCAGCACAGCTGCCACACGAGTTCCCGTAAGGAACCCGGCCAGCTGATGGGAGTCCCCTTGGCCGTACTTACGTTGAAGGCCTTGAGCCGCTCGGCCTCCACCCCTTCCGCCTCCATCGCCCTCTCGCAGTCCTCGTGGTCGTCGTGGTCGTCGTCGTCTTCGTCGGCGCGGCTGAGGGACAGGTCCTCGGCTCCTCCTCCCACGCTCTCGTTCTTCCCCGAATCCAGGCTGGAGTAGCTGTGTGCCGGCGACTGAAACATACGCACAGGCCGCACACTTCAGCCACGTCTCGGGTACTCTTTCAACACCAGAAAACCACACCGCCGGGTCCTTTCGACTAAGGCTCTTCCTATCATTGTGCAGCAGGATCGACCAGGTGCTGAGTTTAGACCAGTGTAAGACAGGCTGGTTTTACCATCCTGATGGTGTGTTGCTGCAGTAGTGATCAGTGTAAGACAGGCTGGTTTTACCGTCCTGATGGTGTGTTGCTGCAGTAGTGATCAGTGTAAGACAGGCTGGTTTTACCGTCCTGATGGTGTGTTGCTGCAGTAGTGATCAGTGTAAGACAGGCTGGTTTTACCATCCTGATGGTGTGTTGCTGCAGTAGTGATCAGTGTAAGACAGGCTGGTTTTACCATCCTGATGGTGTGTTGCTGCAGTAGTGATCCTGCTCACAGGTTCAGACATCTGATGTACAGTATGAGCCTGGCAGTGGAGTCAATGGTGTGAATGTCTCCCGTCTATGGGAGTTTGACTAATCACCTCATTACTATATAGTAATGAACAATGAAAATGTACCAGTCTAAGTTTTAGTATACAAATCTGATTAAGCTCAAACACAATGTTATACACATCTCAAGTAGTGAGCAGATACATAAAACAAGACTGTTGTTTTTTTAGTAGTGCTGTTCTTTGGGATGACTGAGTTCAAGCTAGTGATTTTATAATAACAGTAAGTGCTCAATGTTTGACATGTAAGGTTAGTACAATTGCCAAAATTAGTTCAATTAAGATCAATTAGTTCAATTAGTTCAATGTCTGTAAAAAACAGACATTCAAAAAGACAAGATTTAAATGAATGCAAAAACAGCAAAAGAGACAATCATCTCTTCCTTGAGTAATGAAGAGCACCTGGTTCCCATCGACATGACTGGAAGTGCCCTGTCTGGGAGGGAAATGGCACAGACAATGAGATGTTCTGCTTCAACGGGCAGCAGAAAACACAAGACACTGTCTCTGTGAGGGACAGGACATGCCCTGCAAGGCAGAAGGTCAACACATCAAACCAAGACCATTCCGTCTGTCTTATCCACCTGTGTTAATCGTTTGAAACTTTCTATGGCTACCGCATGGGAGAAATCCCAGGAAGAAATAACATGCCCATTGGCATTATGGCTGTAGCTCACTGTTTGCAGGGAAATGATGTGAACACTCACAGGCTGTTCAAAGGTAAAATGTTGACAGCTGAGAGGTGTCTTCTGTGGGTCAGAGAACATCTGAGATGAAGGCAGAGAGAACGGTGCAGGCTTTTATTCAACTATTTAACCCTTGACAGCCATGACAGAAGACACCTTGTGCGGGGATATTCCGATAGGCACCCTGCTCACTGTTGCATTGTGCAAGCCAGTCAGTGGAGAAGTGGAAATGCAAGGATGTGAGAGGAAATCTACTTTTTGGTGCAGAGTTAGGGCAACCTTACTGTCCACCAACTCATTGAGAAAGATCCTGAGCCAATAGTATCTTCTGTCCTACAAGTCAATCCAGAAATGTTGATTTTCCAGCAGGAGAGTAAACGATCACACAGTATAAGGATTACACAGATACAAACTTCAGAGACCATTTCTGTGGTCATACCGTGGCCAGTTTTGTTTCCTGCCTGAGTATGGGAGACCATCTGTGAGTCCCAGTCATCACTTCTATCAAGAGAGACAACCAGCAACCTGCCAGCTTTTGCTGGGTGGCAGCAGCCCCACAGGAAAAATCGTGAAATAACCCCACAGTGATCTGTCCATGGCTGATCAGGTCTACATGTCAGTACTTCCAGGATTGTGTTCATATTCAGGGAAGTTATACTGAATGCTGACACTGTAATGTGCTCATTTTGTCAGTGTGCCACGATTTATACTGAAAACTGAAATAATTCTTTGATTTGTATTTTCATTCAAGTTTCCTGATGATTTTGTTATGCATCTGTTTAAAGCATTTGTATAAATCCATGACGCCTGAGCGTAGCATTTCATTTTTTTTTTGCAGCAGTACGTATTCCATGTTTTGACTTTGGTAACATAAATGTAAAAAATAATTTACCCAGAGGGCTTCGATTGTCTTTTCTACATTACCATCTTGATTTTATTTTCTGCCATCTAGAAAATGTGAAATTGTTTGGTAAATACTTTGGCATATTTTTCAAAGACTATTCCCAGCTACAAAACACTCAACACGTAAAAACCCAAACTGAGATTCTAATGTTCTAATTCTAAACATCAGACAAAGTATATCATATTAACATATGAAATGAGAATCTCTTAATCACCTACTCAGTTCTTTAAATACTATTGTCTCACATAAGGACCAATTTCAAATGCTAATTACTATTCATTCACAATACGTTATTTTATTGTTTGGTAACAATATGGCTCGTTATTACAAGTCGACCTGTCCATGTGAGAATGGAAGGAGGCTGAACTGATCCTGCCTACATCATGACATCAAAGGCCACAGAGACGGAGTAAGTTTGCGGCAGTATGGATGAGACAGAAGAAGCTGCAGGAGGTGGATGTGTTCATGTTGAAGCTGGAGCCCCTGGCCGTGGTTGTGGTCAGCAACAAATACATACTGTTCTCTCAGACGAAATAAGAGCTCCAGTAATTGCTCATGTCAGAAACAGCTCTCATAATGCAACTAGGTGGATGTGTTATCCAACCAAACCTCAAGAGGTCAGCTTCTAGCCTCAATTATCCGATTATCTCAAACTGAGAATCCGTTAAGTCAAGAGCACCGCACTGGGCTTGTATGTGCAATAGCACGGAAATCATATTTATAATGTTCACATTCCTGTAAGGTTAGCATGAAATTACCGTGTTTGATTGCTCTCCTGTATTGTAGAATTGAAAGGGCTAAATTTGGTGGAAGAGGTGTTCTCATTGCAGAGCACGAGGTCATTTTAAAAAGGTACCAAATCACCCTGAAGCGGATTTACTCTTTTTCAAATAAGTATAATAAATGCCGTTTCAAATATATAAGCAAGGAGTGAGGGCATTCTGCAATGAATCTGTTCTATTAAGTTTAGAGGCAGTGCAGTCGGAATATAATGTTTTTTGCAACCTTGTCAGGAAATGGGGTTGTGTACTAGGGCTGTTACACCCGTGTGCTATGTTTCCTCAATGAGCTACACAATTTCCTTATAGACCCAAAAGCTGTAATTGCATTTGTCACGACCTGGGACAATATATAAACCCGTTTTAGGCATTAGTAATACGAGACAGTTTAACATCACATGGAGAGTTCATCATGACGTTTCACTCACCCTCTTACCAACTTCTGCACACTACAGTACGAATTACTTCCAGCCTGAAGGCAGAAGGTATATGACTGCTGCCCTCATCCATGCTGTGGATGAAATGTGTGAAGGTATCGCAGTATCACAGCATAGCAGTGCCAGGGGTGAGTACGGCACTTATACAGGGTTTTTCCACAGTGCTTTGCTAATGAGGACATGAGATGCAATGTGGATGGAAATTTGTAGCCACATGCTGAGACTCAAAGTCAGCTGACAAGGTGTACAGTATATGGAAATGCGCATCAAACCTTTGTAAGAGGACCTGGGGAAGGGTCATTTATAACCGGTATTTCCGGAACGAAACACTGATTATACTCGATATAGACCTGGGCAAGACGGCTGCCAAGGATAACCAGCTGACCCGCTGTTGGGAAAAGGCCTATGCCGCAAAACAAGGAGACACAGCTGAGCTACGTCAGGAAACAGGATATAAATGCCCCAGAAGCGGTGAGCCAGTGCGGAAGCCGATAAGGTGAATGCGTTTTGGAGGAAGGAGAGGATTAGGATTGTGCTGGAAAGGATTAAGGAGTAACGGACTACGGTTTACGGTTTACGACTACGGTTTACGGATTACAACTTGGTTATGGTACAGATTTGTGTGAACATACGGACTTTGGAATTTGGATTGTTTAAGGGTACTGGAAACGGATGACGGATCGGAATTGGAAAACGTACGAACAAAGAAACGGAGAAGATCAGTGTGGTGTGAGTAACACCCCTTTTTCACCTGCTTTTCCCCCGGCGACACCACACCTTATAGTCAGTTTTGTGTTTTTCATGTCTTGTCAGACAGCTGCAAACCCTGCAACCACACACAGGGAAGGATGAGGGCAGACGTTTTCACCCACTATTGAGCCCTTCATCTTTTAACACCATCACTAACAGGGGAGAGATCCAGTGCTGATGGGAGGAGAGGAGCATCCCTCACCAGCAGAACCACAAGGCTGCTGACCAATCTCGGCCAATTGTGTGCCAGGGCTGGGAGAATCCCAGGTTCTGTTGGCTAGTGACACGACCCAGGCTCAGCCCCGATCAAAGTTCTCAGCCAAGGCTCCGGCAAACGCCTTCACATCATTACAAGCCTATGTCACGTTTTTATTTTGTACCTTGTTCGACATAATTTAGATGATTCGCTCATAAAAACATGATCTTATGATGTACTACGATATGGAGCTGAATGCTTGGCAGTTGGAAAGAGGGAAGAGAACTTGATGAGAAGAACTGAAATGAGGATGTTGAGATGGATTCTGCAGATTTCAATGAAGGATAAGATCAGAAATGAAGAAATCCGTAGACGATGTAGGGTGGTGGATGTGGTTGAGAAGATGCGAGAGGCGAGGTTACGGTGGTATGGACATATCATGAGGAGGGACGTTGAGGAAGTAACAAAGAGGGTAATGGAATTTGAGGTGGAAGGTAACAGAGGAAGAGGCAGGCCTAGAAAGAGATGGATAGATTGTGTGAGAAAAGATATGGAGGTATGTGAAGTGAGTGAGGAAGATGTGCTCGACAGAGACAAGTGGAGAAGAGCAACCAAAGCAGCTGACACCAGGACAGTCTGGGACTAAGGCTGTGAAAAAGAAGAAGAAGAAGAAGATGATGCACAATTTCTATGAAACAAATGCAACCATGTGCAATCTAAGGATCTCCAGGGTCAGGGTGCTATTGGTGAAACTAGAGCTCCTCTCCTGTGATTAAAAATCTGTCTCCAACCTGGAGCCTCATCAATTTCATTGCAGCCAATATTGTACATCAAACTCCTGGAATACCTATTAAACCTCACTATAAATGAGTTTCAGACACTTTCTCTCTGTACTCAAAGATCTGGTGTTCGACAACTCAAGTCAGACCACTAAATTGGCAGATTTTAAATGGGTAAATGGCTTTCATGAATTGGCTTCATCACTCTGCTCTCCTCCCCACTAATAGCTGGTGTGTGGGGAGCGTTCAGGCGCACTATGGCTTCTGTCGCATCATCCAGGTGGGGCTGCACACTGGTGGTGGTGGAGGGGAATCATCATTTCCTGTAAAGCACTTGGAGTGGAGTGTCCAGAAAAGTGCTTTATAAATGTAAGCTATTATTATTATTATTATTATTATTATTATTATTTCAACCCTGGTCCTTGAGGAAGATGGAGTCATCTGGTTCTCGTTCCAGCCGGGTTCTTAATCACATGCTCATTTACTTCTGGTTTCTATTTAAGGCATCCTTGCACATTTGCAAACCAGGTTGAATGGGATTTGCAACAGGTACCAACCCTGTACCGGTTTCTGTGTCTCAGAACTGCCCTCATCCCGGTGTGCTGTTTGAAATGTAACCAACTGGACCTCTGCAGAAGCCAAGAAAACTCCCACATTGTGTGGGTGTCTGATAAAATCGCTCCCACCTGTGGATCTTAAACTGATCCACAAGCAAGAGCTGTTTAGTCTGAATTAATGGTAAGTGAGTTGAGGATAAAGTGTATAAAGTTCTGTTTGGTGACATTGCTGGAAACAGTACCTAGAAAGAGGGGTACAGTATTTATGACACCCAGGAAGGACTGACCAGACATGTTAAATAAAAGTCTAAGCAAGCAAGATAATCAATTAAGTTGCCATTCATCTCCGGATGTGTGGAGCTCAGCTGGAAGGAAAACCAGCAGACACAGTGCCCGTCCAGGACAATGGGAACCAGTGGTTTAAAATGTACATTTGAGCACATTGTTATTTTACTCCCAGAGGTCATTTTCTTTTCTTGCGTTCACATAATGTGAAAAAAATATGCAAATCATATTACTAAAGGCAATGAGGTTAGAAGGCTACTTGGTGTGGTACTGTATATCGCATTCTCCACTCAGCATCATGAAATGAGCTGTTTGTACTGTAGTTTTAGATTAGTTTCATGGAGCATCATTTTATTTTAATGCTGTATTCCTGTTACATGACAAGATTTCTTATTTCTTATACAAAATATATGATCATAAGTTATAATTAGTTATCTGTATGTACACGTTTATGTAACAGTTACTATATACAGTATATATTTTCTGATCTGTATATTTTCTTATAGCTTACAGAAACAACTGAAAATGAGATCCTGCTATCATGGTGCTTTATTAATCTGTACACAGACCAGTTAATATGAATGAGCACAGAGATTGCTGCATATGCACAATATAGCACCTTAATCTTATTTTTCCCATTTAGTCTTTAGGCACTCACAAATTTAACCAATTACTTAAGACTGGAAGTTAAAGTAAAAAAAATGCAGTAGATACAGTCAAATAACACTTTTGCAAATCCACTTCACAAGATGATATTGGTAGCAATTGAAAGGAACATTTTATTCAACACAAGATTAAGCTGTGGAAAGCACTAATGTACATCTACAATAGTGTCATGAATATTGTTTAATGAAAATTGTTCCTGTGTCTTTTTTATCATAAATATACAAGCTTTTTATTTTGTTACATAAATATACTCTATAAAATTTGCCAAAACAAATGAAACACAAACAACGTTAATTGTAAACAACAGACCTACCCATATAGGGGTATTGATTTTCCTTGAATTTTAAACCTGTGTAGTATTATTTTATTATTTTTATCTTGCTTCATTATTTGTGCATTTCCCCATTATTCTAGAGAAAGTCTGGTATTTCTGATTTTACAAAGTTCCCCTTGAGCAGATTTCCCGAAGAAATCCGAAGTCTGTAAAAGTCTTTACTCTTCAGCCTGCTTCGTAATTGCATAAGTAATTAGGGCTATCTTGTTGGATAACGTGATAGAGACATATGCGCATGCAAGTTGATTAAGAATCCTGGCAAGCTTAAAATAAAAAAAAATGCTGGCAAACGTTAGGCACGATATGTCGTGATGTGGTGAAATGCTGATTTCTTACAAACAAACACTGTGGAGTCAGAGGCCATGTCCAGCTCCAACCAACCTGAGGTCACATCAGAATTTCTCTGTTCATTTCCTGATTTTAATGATTTACAGGGGTCCCCATTTAGTTTTGCAGTTAGGGACAAAAAAGTTGTGATGCTAAAAAAACAGCACTGATCAGGGAATTTCCCCCCATAGGAAATAATATATTTAAGTGGGGGAAGGGAATGAGGGAATATAAGGACGTAATGGCACCTTAAATGAGGGCAATTTTCCTTAATGGACTGTATGATGGATAATACCAGGGTTTTATTCCTGAAATTAAACATGCACAGTGTGGACAGTAATGCAGTGTTTCTTTCACAGTTCATACAGTATAGGACATCAATACATTTGAAACCTTCACTGAAGTAACTGCATCATTGAAATGTATTAAATCATAAATATGAAATTGTGTTGATCATTATTATCACTTACCCCCTCAACAGCGGAGGCAGCATAAAAACATTGAATAAACTTCTTTTAAAAAACAATGACACACACGTTATGGTTGACATTTCCATCGTACGCATAAATATGAGGAAGGAAATTAATGTTTTTAAAAATATGCCGATATTAACTGCATGTTCACTTTTTCCTATTTCTCTTGGTCTCATCTATCTTTATATCACTACCAGTACAAAAACTCTTTGCTTTCAGCACCAGTACTGTCACTTGCACTTTTCTTTCCACTCAATTGAGAGATTTCAAAGTTATTTCACGATAAAAACGCTAAGACCATGGGGGTGAAGAGCTCAAACACGCACCAGGAGAGCTGACAATGCCGACAATGGGATGCTGCACAGCACCATGACGTAGTTAAGATGGCGGCGTGTGTCCCAGAATTCAAACTTACTCGCCATCATTCTGGGTGAGAACTATGCAAATGGGACATAAGTTGAAGGGACTTTTAGCGTCGCTGATCGGGGAGTAGCCCACTTTATCGCTGTCGTCAGGGTGAAACAATTTTGAATGGGGAGATGTTAAACAAGGGCCCAGCGGATATATGCACATACTGTACATATCTACATCTCCTGTATGTAAGTGAATCAATGGCTGTAGAAAGGCAGGTCGTCTCTGCGCTCCTGTCTTCATGCAGGTTTCAGCCTGTGGGACGTGAGAAAGGCTACAAAGGAAACGAGGCCATTCGGCCCATGTTGCCATGGCGACGGGAAAAGGCTGTGCCAGAGGCAGCTGCAGGCCTTTTTGTTTATCCCCCTTCCCCACCTGTCCCCCCTTCCCCGCATCCACATTCCCCGTGTTCAGGAACATCGCATGACCCCTCCCCCTCCCTGGAAAGAGGAATTCAGTCAAGGCGAAATGGAAAGCTAAATTTGTTCAAGGGGAGGAAACCTCAAATCTCTGCTACGCTTGATCGGAAGCCACTTGGAACAGTGGCACATGGGCAGAAAAGGCTGAAACCCCTGCAATAATGCATACTTCCTTTTTAAATCAGATTTATTTTACCCTTTGGACAGAAGATGACTAGACGTACAGGATGTCCAAGATGCTGTATAACTACATACAGTACATTTGGTGGGCTTTATAATTTACTAGGAACGGTCAGATTACATTTTCCCTTCTTGTTATGTGCAGTTTAAAATGCTATGCATGAAAGTAATGTCGGCAGGGAACTGGCAGGGAGAGACTAGCAGAATAAATTGGAACAATACAGGGTTCAGAATATATACTGTATACATGCTGCATGGAATTTGTAATCTAGTGTATGGTTTCCATTTAAACATCCATATACAGACACAGACACACACTCACACCAGGGCCAATCTTTACAGAAGTCAAGTGACCTATCAGTCTGTCTTTGGCATGTGGGAAAACACAAGAGCCCCCAGTGGAAACCCACAAGAACAGAGGGAGAACATACAAACCCCACAAAGACAGCCCCCCTAGGTCGAGAATTGAACCCTGGTCTCCATGGTAGCAGGGCAGCAAAGCGAACCACTGCACCACTGTGCTGCCCTTACTGCAGTTAGATAAGTTCAGGTTACATACATTCCTGTGCCACGTTATACTTTCATCATTTA
Source organism: Lepisosteus platostomus (assembly GCF_059453375.1). Taxonomy (NCBI): domain Eukaryota; kingdom Metazoa; phylum Chordata; class Actinopteri; order Semionotiformes; family Lepisosteidae; genus Lepisosteus; species Lepisosteus platostomus. The sequence continues at coordinate 13,712,252 of NC_142618.1, read as the reverse complement.
TAATCATTTATAATTATAATACAATATTTATAATATTTAATTTATATTAAATGTTTTTAAAAAGAAAGCTCCAATGTTACCGGACACATTGAAAACAAGTACCCAAACATAAGTGATCAAAACCTTGTTGAAAAGCCTGGTTGCTAAGATTCTAAAAGGTAGATGGAGTAAATTTCCTTTAGCGCCACTGACAGTTTTTCATTTGCACTATCTGGCTTCTCCAGAATGGTCAGGCGTGAGCTGTCAGCACAGCTTTGGGCAGGAAGTCCTCAGGGTTGTGCAACACAACAGGATAGGCACCTTCAAGCAGGTCCACACTGTGGCTGATGAAAGTATCTGCCTCTGAGGTCTGTCTGTGCAATCTCACAGTTGCATGTTTTATTTGTCACAGGTGTTGGACTCAGGAGGTATCAAGGAGTCTGAAAAGGGGACATGAGCTTAGACATTTTCTCCAGGCTTATCACGGCTTCTCAAAATACCCAACACTGTACATCCCTTAGTCAGTCAGTATCATATAATTCATAATTAAGGGGCTAAACAAACTATGTTACACTTCCTGTGTATTTCAATTCTTTTTTTCCCCAAATTACTGTAGGGCCCTCAGGGGAGCTAACTTTAGATCACCCCTGGTCATTTCTTGTCCATTTCACTCACTCACTGCTTCTATTAAAGTTCTATTAAACATCACACGAATCAATAGAAAAGAAAAAAAAGAAAATCGAAAATATATCTTCATAATATATGAGAACAGAATGCAAAAGGCCCTATGATTTTTAAGGAGAACATAATCAGTCTTCAGCTGAAAGCGTTGAGACAGCTTTAGAATAACAGAAGGGCTGACCTAAGAGCTCCAGCCAAAAGTGCTCTGACGAGACATTCATTCCTCTCACTTCAATAAAGAAAGTGCCAGATGAAATGGGTGGCTGGTTTTGCTTAATTTTGAAAAACACCTATAAATTGACTTCATTGTACTGTCATAGAATTGGTGCATATAAGTATAAAAAATGAAAATGTGAAATGCAGTACAATTGCATTTAAGCATATTTGTCAAATTACAACAGGGATCATCTAGGTGACATTTTCTACTTAAATATACTGTACGTACCAGTAAATAGAATTTTTAGAAATCGGTAGAAGTGAAACTGTCAGATTACATAGAAGCATGTCACCGAGATTACATTCTACCTGTGTACAGTAAATAACACAAAACGTCCAGAAAGACAGACTACCTGCATAACCATTAATATACTGTGCATTTCATTGTACTGTTCGTTGTCACACGTGTCCAATGTTCATTCAGTGTGAAAAACCAAAACCCATACAATGTGACCGAAGTAATTGTTGCTGCATTCATCCCCACAATTCATGAAAGTAAGATACAAAGGTATGTTCGATTTATGCAAAGAATCACTTATAAGAAACATTCCTTGTATTTCTCAGAATGAGCCTACCATACAGGGAAGCATGGTGGTGCAGGGGTTAGCAGCGTTATGGCCCTGGGTTCAATTTCTGGGGTGCTGTCTGTCTGGAGTTTGTACAGTATGTTTGCTGGAGTTTCCGCTAGTCTTTCCTCCCACAGTCCAGTATGCTGGTATTTTAATTGGCTTCTGTAAGGCTGGCTCTGGTGTGAGTGTGTGTGTTTGCATCTGTGTGCGTCTTGCATTGGTCTGGCGTGCTGTCCAGGGTATTCTGCTTTGTGCCCATTGCTTGCCAGGACAGGCCCCAACATCCCCTGTGACTTTGTACTCGATCAAGCGATTAGAAAATGGACGGATGGTGATTTATCTACGGCATTTATATAGCAAACAGGTCCAAGTGCTGACTCAATGCTCACACAAGGTAAAAGAACATACCTTCAAAAAACTGAGAGCTAAACATACATAAAAATTAGATTACCATCAAAAGTATTATCCATTCTCTTACCCTAATCGTGTCAACTATACATGTATACTTTTCCTTTCCTGATTTATTCTGAAAATCCTGTCCTTAATTAGCAAATTAAAACTTTTCAGAGCTTTCCATTAGAAATGCCAACCGTTTCCGAAATTTGCCCAAGCCGTGGACACGCTGGTTTCCAGACGATATGCAGTGGTTTGTTCCACCACTACACAGAATCTGCGCTCGGTTGTCTGTATACAAATGAACAGCAATTAGTTGTACATTTTTAAAACCAACAACAGCTGTTTAAGCTGTCACAACACATGAGGTGATCCATAAAATATAATTGCTTTGCAACATGTTCCTACAGTTACCGAACTCAAAATCTATTTAGCGCTGTCTGAAATGAATATTACCGTTACAAGGAGAAAAGAATAAAGCCACGTCCTGTTCTAAGAGCGAGGGCAGGAGGTTCAGTGGCACCTGAAATTTCCCTGTTAAAAGCCAATGATTTTACCTGATTCAGTTACAGTCTGTGATGCAATGAAACAGCAGACACTAAGAAGTGACGTTCAATATGGTTTCAAACACAATTAATTTTAACCAGACACTATCTAGGCATTCCCATGAACATACTGCATTTGCATCTCCCCCCTAAATTACTTCTCCTTATCTCTCTTCATCACATCTGCTTTGGGCAAAAATAAATTGAATCGCCAATACTTCATTTTCACTGACTCTCTTAAAATCAAGACCATTTTTCTGTTCCTTCCGATGGTGGAATGGGAGGCGTCAAGCACAAGGACCTGATTAAGACATCCTTTGTTACTCTTTTTACCTGGAACAAATTTACTGATAAAATGTAGTAGTATAGGACGTTAAAGTGTTAATCCCACCAGATTACACTTTTTCAGTGGAGGATCACAGAAAGATCACGCTTTAAGAGTTACGCCTTGTGCAATGTAGAAAGAATAATTCCGCTCTCCTGTACAGACCTATTTATATAGATTATAGACACAGAAAGAATAAATCCACTTTCCTAAATAATGAGATAGATTTGAAGAACTTTCTTTAGCCTTTTTTATGTGAATAGACTTATCTACAAAGAAGTATTACCTGTATTGCTTTACAGGTAATCTCCAACTCACACAAATCTGCCAATTTTGGTGTTCAAGCAACATGCCCACAATAAAGATATACATAAAAATTTCTTCCACGTTTCAGGAACAGAAAATTCACATTATTACAGTATTATTTACATAACTCATTTAAAATCCAGCCTTTGGTAGGCACATTTGTGTGCCAAAACTGGTGGATCAATTTCTGTAGTGAATTTTGAACTGCTTAGCTGTTTTTAGAATTGTTCTAAATTACACAGATTAACCATCAGTAAATCATTCTGTTTCATTATGTTTATTGATTATATTTCATAGTGGTATATATAAATCTCGAAGACACTATACAGTATATTCCATATACAGTGCTAAGAAAAAGTTCGTGAACCCCTTTTCACATTTTTCAAATACTTGAAACTTAAAATGCTATATAATCTTTTCCTAAAGTTAAAATCTTCATAGTACTCTTTTGACATGAACTGTTTTTATCCACAAATGATATCACATTCAAAATCCATGTCTGGCAAAGTATGTGAAACCTTTGATTCAGTAACTGGTGGAGCCCTCTTGGGCAGCCAGGACTACAGCTAAACCTTCCCTTTAACCCTTGCTTTCTTGATATCTTGTCTCCTATTGGTCTTGAGGAATTTTGGCCTTCATTCAGTACTCCTTCAACTCCGAGATGCTAAATTTGAGATGCTGCCTTGCATGGACAGCTCCTTTCAGGTCCTGTCACAATATTTCAATGGGGTTTTGGTCTGGACGTTGACTAGGCCACTGTAAAACAGTGCATTTCTTCTTCTGCAGCTGTTTTTTTCTAGACCTGCTTCTATGTTTAGTATCATCGTCTGGCTGGAACACCCCCCTAGTCGGCTTCAGGTCACAGACGGATGGCCTGACATTCTCCTCTGGAGTCTATTGACACAGTGCAGAATCTATGGTCGTGTCAACGATGGAAATGAAGCAGCAAAGCAGCCCCAAATCATCGCCTCAAGCCTGACGGTTGAGTTTCTTCTGTTCGAAAGCAGCGTGTGTTTTTCACCAGACATACAGGAACGTGGCTCATTGAGGTCGAAAGAGGTCTACCACAGACCCTTCTGTCCAGAGAACAGTTCCAGACGCCTTATGGATCAGCTTTTTGCTCTTTGGTGAACATCAGACAGGCAACAATATTCTTTTAGGAAGTAGTTTTCTCCTTGTTATCCTTCTATGAACACCATTCTTATTGGGTGTTTTTATTGTAAAGAACAGTCACTTTAGCCAATGTGAGAGTAGCTCACATCACAGGACGTTACTCTGTAGTTCCATGAGGGTTGCTACATGACTTTCCGGTTTGTTCTTGCTGAGATATTGGTAGGATGACCATTCCTGGATAGCCTGACTATCATTTTGAACTTTCTCCATTTGAAGACTGTGTCTGACAGTGGATTGGTGGAGCTCCAAATCCTTAGAAAGTGTTCTGTAGTCTTTTTTGGACTGACAAGCATCAAGAACTCTTCCTCAGAGATTTGTTGTTCCTCATAACTTGTTTCCACACACCTGTACGATGAAGACCAAACGTTCAACGTTTCTGATCTGTCATATAGGGTGAGCCTTTCAAAATGTGCCCTCAAGATTTACCCAATTATTTAAACATTTAATTCTAATTATTCCCTTAATTGAGCTAATAAAACTAGGGGTTCACTTACTTTTCACATCCTCTTTACCTTAATTATACATTGTTTATTTTTCATTCAGAATCATTTTGTTTCAAGAGACATAGAATACAATCAAAAACCACACTGAATTCTCACAGAATTAATGGTTTTGATTCAAAAAGGCTATCACAGTAAAACTATGAAATTTCCATAGTTTTCTTTGTGGTTCACAAACATTTTCTCAGCACTATACAACACACTTACTATATGAGAAATCTAAACAGAACTGAAGAAGGCTCCACGCCCGAAACGTTGTGTTTTCTTTCTTCCCTTTTCAGCAGGGAATAAACCTATTACTTGTTCCTTTGCAGCCTACGCATGCTGACGCAGCTACCCACCTAAACAGAATTATGCCCTCTATAGATGACAAAAGGCAGTTGTTGATATATTTATTGTGAAACACTGTTCAAATATATTTGAGCCTTTTGCATAATTTCACATTTTCAGCAGTAATGTTTTCTCAGGGTTTCTCAATTATTTTATTCAACGCATCAATCATATACAGTACACATACCTCCACTGATGTAGTCCACAAACTTCTCTACTTTTTATTTTTTTCTTATTTATTATTTTAGTGTTATTTATATGTTTCTTCACACATGAAGTGGTTTCTTCTTTCTATAGCAGCATTAAGGAGACCAGAAGTTTTCGGAAACTTCAGAACAATTATTTGTGCTTGTCTGTTGACACATATTAGCTTCAAAGTACCACAAGAAGAATGTTTTTTCCGATTGTATTTTTTGTTTAAAAATAAGCTTAATAATAATTGTCTCAAAGTGACAGCCAGAGGCAAATTGGCTATACTGTTAAGCAGCATCTACTTCAGGTAATAACTAAATTATTCCAACTGTACTTTCATTTTTATCTAGAAGCGCTCCAGGTTAAAGGCCTTGATGTACCCTTATTTGCTTAAGCTAATTATTTTTTCTTTCATTAATATGCTGATTATTCTTAAACTGGCAAGACATAGTCTCATAAAAATGTGTCAATTTTTATACCTTGGTATCTACAGTTGCCATAGAAACATGAATTTGTGTTTCATTTGCAAAATCAACTATCCGTCCATTTCTAATAAGATTACTTAAACACCTTAAAGGAAAAAGAAACTTACATTTGAAAATATATCACCTATATTATGGTTTTAATACTGTAGCTAACCCTGTTGAAGATCTCACTTAAAGTGACAGTGTACGGTAAATTAAAAGCAATGTTGATACTTCTAATAATAAATAAAGATATACTGTGCAGCAATGGGAATTACAGTACATGTATTCTTAAGCACAATTTACTTGAAGATATTTTAAAAATGTACTTTTTTGTATCTTGATTATCTGGAGAGAAATAAAGTTTGATGGGTGATTAACTGATTAATCTTAAAGAATTTCAAGTCTTTTCACTTGGATTTAAAAATAGCACTTTTCTCTGAATAACATATAATGTAGGTGTATTTTGGTGACTTGTAATTAGGTGAGAAAAGGTCCACCAAGCAAAGTTTTAACGTTTATACCTTGCACAGGTTCTCGGGATTACTACTAAATCACTACTGTCATGCAAAGATTTCCTGTTTTCTAAAGAAATGCTGTTAATTCTGTGCTGAATCACTGCAGGACAGACCTCAGTCTTCCTGAAGAATAATTAGCTTAGTCTTTCACTTGCTAAATAAATATCCCGTATGGGCTCCTTATGATCTGTCTTATTTTTTTTATGTGTCCATTGCTATGATAATTAAGGCGATCGGCTTTTAAGATCTTTCCTGAAATGCGGATGAGATTAAACATGGGAAAGAGTTTCAGTGGCAGGTCCCAGTTCCTCACCAATGTATAAAAAAGGCTTTGTAAAGGTAACAGGTTTTACTTCAGAGCTTCTGAAATGAAGCTTTGATTACTCATATTAGCCAGAATTCCAGCTAGAATAATTAATTACAGCGGCAAATGACAGCCTCACAGAGAATCGCTTACAAAGCACATCACAGTGCATGCAAGAAATCATAAATGAAATGACAGAAAAAATGCAGATGGCATAAATTACTCCATTAACCGTCCTATAATTATTTGTATTTTAATTACCCATAAAGTCTCAGATGTGTGACTCTCCAGTGTAAATCACGATATTTGAGACAGCAAATCACTCAAAAGAGATCAAATGAGCTCAAATTCCTAATGCTAATTTATGTGAAGCTTAATGTTTACCCTATAAATAGTGTATGTTAGATTCCAGCAATCTGAACTTTAATTTAAATTTTAATTGGCTGTCCAAACTCTGTCTGAGGCTGGTTTGATATTTTCGGTCATCTTTGCGAGGGAATATTATTCATCCTCTCCTCCTTTTATGATACTGTTGATCTGATTTTACAGGAGACGGATTGAAAAACCTATTACAAAACAATTACCACTACACAGGTGAAAAACTGTTCTTCAAATATTGTAGAGCCGAGATACATGTTACCGGAAGGAAAGTTCAAGTTCCTGAAAGGCTTAGACCAAGCCACATCAGAGACTTCTTCGTGATCAGCAGCAACACACAGGGAAATTAAATTTAGGGCTATTTAAGACAGAAAACAGGAAAGGTTGCTTTACACAGAGGATCGTGGGAGTTTATCACAAACCTGCAAGTCATGTGACAGAAATCAACTCTGTGGAATCTGTTAGGAAATTGATAGAATTTTTTAAAAAGTTGGAACTCTAACCTTATCTCTGTGTTTAATATTGTAGTACAAGAGATGCTTGCTTTCTTTTTCATACCTCACTTGATCACTAACAGCCATTGTATTTATCAGGAAACAAATCTCCATCTTAAAGGACATGTTTTTTGTTTTTGGGACCTTCGTCTGATTCCCTATGGTTGTATTTTCCTGCTTAATCTGGCATGTTAGATTGTGCAAGATTGGGGAATCTTTAATGTACTGATTTGTAGAAGAAGCAGCAATTGCTGTATTCATTGTTCCTTTCTGTATTGGAAATTTAAGAGCATCTCAGGAATAGTTACTGGATAAAATTACATTTTTGTGCTGTAAAATCTTTGAAAAAAACCAAATAAAATAAATCTACATGACAAAATGACAACTAGTTCCACAATTGTGATTCCTAAGTCCAGCCTGTTTATATTTCCTACAGTATGTACTGCGTTAAACTATACATATAGTTAAAAAACCCTGAAATCAATCACTGCCTCATGTGAATTTTCACCACTGATGATATTCCACGCACAAGAATGGTTATGCATTTTCACTTTGGAAAATACAGGCAAATAATTGAATGGCAATAAAAATGGTTCCACTGCAAGTGCACAAGGACATTTATTTTCCATTTAAAAATCTGCCATCTGAAAACTAGGCCCTACATGTAAAACATTAAATCACATTTTATTTAGAAAGCCATTACATTCTGTTGTACACACTACTAGTTTGCTAGGTTTATTAGCCCCACTTTTTTTGATTTATTGTACATTTTACACTTCAGAAAAAATGTATTATTTACTCTCTCTCAGTTATTATTAAGACTGTGAACTGTATAATTCCTGTAGTACATGGCATTGTACAGTAGGTCTAAGTGAGAAAAGAAACAGGCAGCAGATCACAGGTCATGTTAGTCTGGCAAATCTAAGCATATTGGAAAGATATGAAGATGGGAAAAAGCCACTGGGTTTTGTTAAAGAAGTGACAGTTTTCTAGAGACAAGGCCACTCCACCTGCAGATGTAATCATAGCTTGCCCAATTGCAAATTACTAACCACTTGCCTACAATGCACTGTATTTTTCTCAGCAGGTCCTTTGAGATCAGTGACTTAAAATGACAGGTTTTTATTTTAAAACATACAAAAATGAATCTGGATTAAAAATGTATAATCTAACAGCTGGCTTTCTCTGGTGGTAGTGAAGCAAATATATGTTCCATTTCTTTACCCACTGGCTTTGTAAGAGAATACTTAGGGGTCCATTCATTTAATAAAACCACTTGTGGATGGCAGAAACCAAACTTAGTAATCCACCAACCTTGCTTTACAAAACATTGCATTTGGTACTGTACATTTGTGAAAGCCCCTATAATGTACAGGCATCTTTGGCAGATTTTTATTTCAAATAAACTGAACAATGCACACCTATTGGATTCTACTTAAGAAAGCACCAGAAGTGGAAAACCATACAGTATAAACATTTAACCTCATATTGTGTTTTTTAGGAACCTACAGTACTGTACAGGCACACTGAACTGTACTGTTTTCAGTTTTATTTCTTTCTCTTTGTGTATGACCGTACTGCATGTGTGCAACGGGTTTTAAAAGAGAATTTTATGGTAAACAAAAAGCTGACAACAACAAAATTATATCAAACAAAATTCACAGGAGGGCAGATAGTTTAGATCAATAATCTTTGTATAAAGTAATTTGTGAGTAGAATATCACTGTGTGTTTGGTCTATGTTTTATTTCTTTGGGTATTTTTTTTGCACAACTGCATCACCATTCATCACTGCTGATTTGTTTTTTAAGTTACAGTGTTTTCACAGCGATACAGCGTCACAAGCCTTTCTAATGGCTGACACTAAGACAAGAGAGGGCGGTAGAAGCTTCATCACTGAAAGAAATTAAATTGAAGCAGAATTGCTAGGTACTATCTTTGTCTTCCAATCAATTATTCATGTGCACACTGATAATAGATGAATTCACAATTAAATAGTTCCAGTGAGCAGCCCACTGCTATACATTCAGCTGCACTGAAAGACACTTGTCGGTGCTGGGAACGTGCTTGGGGCAAACACAAGGTCGTCTTCTTTTTCTGAACCGACAATACAGTGGAGGCCGAGACAATGGTGAAAGCCGCACGAGACCCATTCGCTTTTTCCTGCTAACGCCCATCCGGCACAATTCCTGGCAGAGCAAACATGTAAGCCAGACTTGGTCAAAAATGTGAAATCACGGTAGCCGACCGCGGCGACCCAGGCCGTGGCCACGACCCGTGAATGGAGACTGCTGGTTCGAGGCCACTTGAAGGCAGGGAATCCCATCGGGCCATCTTCCAGCACAAAAAGTGTCTAACAAAGCCCAGGATTTCAGAACCCAAAAGCCCGCACTGCCCTTTCTGTGGAAAACCACTGGCATTTCTCCGGTCTAAAAATATGTCTTTGAAAGCCCCCTTCACCTTTCCAGGCCCTTTGAAAGCCTGAAGGCCGCCAGGGCCTGTGGACGGAATTTTCCGCCCTGCCTGCGCCATCAGGCAGGCCTCAGGGAAGATGAGCCGTGTGAAGAGCAGGGTGATCAATGGCCGGCCGGGGAAACGCCTGGCGCCGGCCAGCCCCCACCCCCCACCCCAGGCGAGCACCCCAGCAGCAGACTGACCTTTCCGCTGCCAGCGTGCGCGGCCTGTGCTTCTCCGCACACTCGCCTGGCTCGGGATCGGAGTGGGATTTTCCGGATTGCGTCATCGTTTCCGCATGAGGCAATACAGACGATCTCAGAGCCAACTGCTAAGATGCAGAAACAGGGATGTGGAGGAGGAAGGCGGTATCTGCGTGGCGTCATGGAAACGGCAGGGATCATGACCCATTTGTATGTCATTTTAAATTTAAATGTGTATTGGTCTGGTCAATTTCCTCCAGTGACACTTAACTCAGAGCGAAGCCCTAAAAATGTACCAGACCTAATCTGATATTTATTATTTGATTTAGCAAGGCAAAGACATATAAAACTTCAGAGCTCACATAAGAAATCAAATTGTCAAACAGTAGCATTTAGTACACTTCATAAGCTTCTGTTTTAATTTAATCAACTTATATCTCGCTTTTAAATGTAATTCCACACCAACTGGTGATGATGGAAGATTAAGGTAGGGTTAAAGTTTAAGAAATTGATGAAATTGTGAATTCTGCTCTCTAGGCTGAATAGCTGTGATGATGAATACTTGGTATGAACAGACAAAAAGAAAAATCAATATGATGAGAAAATAAGAAATTAGAAATTATAGTGTGTTGATACTGGCATTATGTCCACAGAATGGTTTCTTTTAATCCTGGGCCAAGACGGTTTAAGATACCAGAGGAGGGGGGTTAAATACAAAACAAAAATGTATTTTTCACTTAAAAACCTTCTGAACTGACGCTTTGAAAAAAATGTGGTTTTCTCAGATGCACACAATCTAGTAATATTACCTCAGTCTTCAGTTTCAATTTTTTTTTTCTATGTACAGTTTAACAATTTGGATCAAGTTACACAATTCGGGAGCACGGGCACAGTCATTTCCATGTCAGCTTCGGTTCGCAAGTAAATCCAAGTATCGTTACGGACATCCCCAACAGGCAGCTGACAGATTTGACCAAATGGGACCACATTCAAAATGAACAGATCCTGTCCCAGTATGGACCCAAAAGCAACCATCCACACAGGCGAACTGCTCACTCACAAACACCTGACGGCAACGGCCACAATGCCCCGTACGCTCTCTCCCTTGATAGCGTGGCACTGCGCGGGGGCGTGTTCTGCGGGGAGGCGGAGCCCTGGATTAAGGGACACGCGTTGCCTTAGTAACCACAGCTGCACTGGCTCATTAAGGAGGAGCCGTGGGGCTCCTTAAGACACACTGAGCACCTCCCTGGAGGGATGGGCGAACCCCCCGCGAGGGGAGTCACTTCCAGCGGCAGTCCTCGAGGGCACTGGCACTGGCACTGGCTCGGGCGCACGGCCGTCGTTATTTTCCTTAATCTTATTTTCTTTTTCTGTTCTCCCAGCGGGACAGGTCCGAGTTCTTTTTCATTTGGCCGCATGCTCCTTTCCTTCCAGTCAGGATCCCGTTAAATAGGGATAATCCGGACTGGATACCGCTGTCACAAGCGGGTCTTTTTTTTTTTTCCACAGGCTGGACCCCAGTAAAAAGGGACAGTCCAGCTTGGACTCCGCTGTACAAAACGGTGCTTCCTCCCCCCTTCCCGTTTTCGCCAACCTCACACCGGTGCCTCCTCCCCCTCAGACAGGGCGTCGACTCTTACCGGTGTTCGCCCACACTGCTACACTAGTCAGAAGAAAAATAGTGATTCAACGTATCCAAAAACAGAACCAGTAGACCTAGGACAGAATCCTAAATCTGTGGTCCTCAAAACACGGTTAACAAGCTCAATAAGGGCTTTTTGAGCGCTAAAGGCCAACTGAAGAGGTTTGTAACATTTGCCTTTAACAGGTCACCCAGTTGTTGTACCCCTACGTGTTCAACAAGAAAGGTATTGAAATAGATTATAATTACTTAGGTTCTTAGTAGCTTGGTTTTTTTTTTTCCAGAACTAGTGCAGCAGACGTGATTTTAAACTCCATGGGCACAACTTCAAAGCTCAAAGTCCCATTGATGGTTTTATTTGGTTACCAATACTATAGATACCCAGAACCCAGGAATGAAATACAACGTTGAGAATGAAGGCTAACAGGCTGTGTGTTAAGATAACCAAAGAAATTGTGGGAAACGCATTTGTGCATTGAATATAGTAGAAAACTCAAGGGTTTGAAGTTGATTTGACTAATCTTAGTGGTGAAGAACTCTTAAAATATAATTGCAAGTAGTATAAACGGTTAAGCTAAAACAATTTAGCAGACATTTATTTTGTACTCTGTTGACATTAAAGTTGATTTAGTAGTTCTTTTTAGCTATTTCTTTATTATAAAGGGTCTTTTCACTAACTGAGATGTTAGGAAGCTTCATGATTTGGAATTGCATCTACAGTTAATATCATGTCATTGAAGCAACACCTTACTTTTACTAAATGTTTATTATAAGGTCAGCAGGATGCCCCCGGTACAGCATATCTTCTGGTTAGTTAAAAGGTTAAATCAATCAAAGGTAGTCATTTTATATGCCTAACTCTTACTGTTATACAGTACACGTTTTTTAAACATACCGGGTTTCCACGGACTGTACTGTAAATGAGAGCCTATTCCTGCATTCTCTATTTCAATTTGTTATATAATAATTTTAATGTATGAACAAAATTGCTTTTTAATGAAAATCACAGTCTCTAATTTCTATCCAGTGTGATGCCAATAAAAAGTTCACAGATGGTTACATTTATTTCATTACTGTTCTTTGCATGAAAAATTGATAAGAACTTGCACTATTTTCGCCACGATCTAACTGTTCAACCTGTCAGCGTTAAGAGATCATGGGTTTTTGTCTACCAGAGAAAAGATCCTTTCAAATACTAATTACTTCAACAAATGTTGAGAAATGTGAATGTGTTCCAAACAGCCACACATGACACCTCTTCCCATTCTCTGAGCAGAAACTTTGTTGAATGAGCTGCAGCTGGACAGAGGGGCTTACATTTTTGGCATGTAAGCACGCCATGATGACTACATACCAAAAATTATTTGATTTCAGGTGATTAAAGAGGTAAGGTTCCTAGAATTTGCCATCAAAGTAGTGCATGTGCTCAAGGACATAATCATAATGAGTAAATATATCAAATGTGTATAATATCACACACACAATGTTAGAGTAGGAGGAAACTATTTTGTGGTAAAACGTTTTTACTATAACAAGACAATATCAGTTCTGCCATACTATAACACCACTCTTTATTGCACAGCCAATTACAGAACAGAGTTTTACAGCACTATCCTATCACAGTACAGCTCTATCACTGTACAGCCAATCACAGAGCAGAGCATTAAAGCACTATCCTATAACAGCACAGGTCTATCACCACACAGCCAATCACAGAGCCCTATCATTGTTCCTAAATAATATTTAATTTGCATGTCCTACATGTGCAATTGCAACTTTACTTGATTGATTGAGATTTACTTAAAGATCAACGGGATTCTGTTGATATACCCATGACCAAAATAGGTAATCTTAAAAGTTACAAAGGTTAATGATTTTCTTAATTCTGTGAAATCAACTTCTCAGTTGGAGTGTTGTGTACCTTTGTGCCCTGTACACACAAGCACTGAAGATGAATGTGGGCATTTTTACTGCATGGTGGAATGAGGCTAAGCTTCACCTGTCTTTCAATAATTATCCTAAAATTAGATTAAGTTTCTGTAGCTATATTCAATATTCCAGTAAAAGTTGTTAGTGCACAAATTGAGATAGCGCACTAATGTATTTTGCCATGCGATAATTATTGTCATAATTATAATAAGTAATGTGTATGTCATTACTACTGCAGAAGAGAGTTTTGTATTTTACGTAGTAACCTCCTTGTGCTGAAGAGTACATTGCTTTTGGGAATGTACTGAGCGCCCACTAGCCTCTCACACATCACGACCTGTACGAGTTCTGTCACTCTTGTGTTCTTGAGCACTTTTCTGTCTGTATTTCCAGGGATGAAATAAACAAATAACGTGAAAATGAAGATGCTGCTGTCTGTACTCTGGTACACAGGGGGGAGCTACTTGGCTGTGTCAGAGCTGAGCCTGCTATTGTGTGGTGTGACCTTTGAGTGAAAAGCACTGCGATGTTTAAAGCATCCTTCTTCCTGAAGTGTTGTCATTCTGTGGCCTGGTTTTTATTGCTGCTGTGATACACAGTTTATCTCTCTAGTTTTAAGCAGGGAAAGGACTTTAGTTTTTACATAGCATCAGATATACAGTACCACAATTCAGCTCCTGTATTTCTTATGGCATTGTATGTGTCTTGCGTGCATTCGAATAGAAATATTGCTCTTGACTTCAAGATGGTTTTGTGAAAAATACAACTTACTTGTTAACTTTACATGCAGAGCACGTTGGAATATTTCTGCAGTAAACTGTCTGCTGTACAGCCTGTACTTATTCACTCATACATAGCATTACACTGAATTGTTGTACAGTACTTCTGTGGCCTGATTGTTCTAGGTATTACGGTGGGATTATTGGTCATGACAGTGACTAGTGAGCAGGAAGGGCTGCTTCACATCGCAATTCACGCAAATTCCCGCTCTCGTCCGTGGCAAGACCAGCAGTTTGGGACAACATGGCGACTATCCGGTACTCTGACGGATAGTCACGATACAGTAGGTTCACGATTTTGTGCTTAATTCAGAATTCGTAAAAAAAAAACCCTTCATAACCAGCCTGAGAAACTGGGACAGCAGTTCCCCTTTAAAGATTCTCTGTTGCCTTCCATCTATTTTCAAACCACTTTATCCATGGGACAGCCGGAGCCTATCCTGGCCATCAACAGGATAGGTCGGAGGGGTACACTCTGGACAGGGCACACACATACAAGACACACTCACACCAGCGACAACTTTCCCAGAAGCAATCAACCGTCCAGTGCGTCTTTGGACTTGAGGAGGAAACCCATGAGAAAATGAGGAGAACATACAAACTCGACGCCGATACGACCCCTGAATTCTGGGGATCCCAGTCCCAGGGTGCCAGTTAGGCAGTAATACTGACCGGTGCGCCACCATGCCTCCCTGTTTGTGTTTCCATTTAATTTTCCTTTTCCATAAGAAACAATTGTTCAAATAATGAGAAAAAATTAATTACATTTGTTGTTTTCCCACAAGTGCATAAGGGATGCAAAACACTGGCACCACACATTTTTGCCAATGGAAAAAGTATTAATTGGGCTGCTTCGATATGTGGTTCTGTCTTGTCTTCTAGAGTTAGACATGAAGAGGTCTTTGCAGAGTTCAAATATACATTCAGAATCCGGACCCTGCTTATTCCAGGTAAGAGTCAGCAATTCAGAGTCTATTTCAGAAGCCTAGGGCACATCACAGGATTGCAGTCTGGATGGGGCTTCAGTCCAGTTTGGTTGCAGTGGTTAGAGTAGAGACACAATTCAAGAAAAAACATACAAGATTCGAAAGGAAAATCCGCAACACGATGAGAAACAAAACAGAAATCATAAAAACGAAAATATCACACAGGCAATTAAACAATGAACGTAATAAGTATGACTTTTCTTAAGTTAAGAAGTAAGGATCTAAATAATCTTCGTTCCTGGACAATTTGTGCTCCTTGAATTCCTGGCAATCTCTAAAAGATCAGCGAACTGACACTGTATGTTCCTCTATTAAAACTTTGTCCACTTTAGGATCATAATGAATATCACGTTTCAATATTTATTAACATATTCACAATCCCTGAAACAAAAAATGGATATGTACTGTAGCTGCTCGGAAAACCTGAAGAGGTTAAACAAACAAAAAGGCTCAAGTGGGCAGCAGAACTGATACGCATTCAATAACACAGTTTTGAGCTCATATACGTCTTCCTGCTCTGTCTGCAAAAAGGCCATTAGCAAGTCTTCTAATGGTGTTTGTATGCAATCTGTCATTTGGAGTAGTTTTTACATAAGAACTTAAGAAAGGCCACAAACGAGAGGAGGTGATTCAGCCTATCTAGCCTGTTTGGTATTTCGGCGCTAATTGATCTCATTCAGCCCTTTCCCGAAAAAAAGCCAGGATATTGGCTTCTGCGATGTGGCTGTGAAGCTTGCTCCTCACTCCCACAACACTCAAGTTGAGACACTGATTTCAACACGCATGCGTAAGATATTTCTCTGAACTCTGTATACCGTATTCCCCACACGGCAGCCGTATTCGCCTTGTACAGCTCGAACGCGGGTACGTTATCGACTGGCGGCTTGCTGGAGAGTAGATTAAACAGTGCGCTGTACGCCAGGGCCCTAGCAGTGTAGTGGAGACGTCTCCAGACTCACGCCTGGTGGGTTGTGGGATCAGGGCTCTGCTGCACACACTGCTGTCGTGCCTTGAGAGAGCTCCAGCATACCCTGCTCTGTAAACGGGGACGGTCCTGTCTGGGGTGGGCAGTCACAAGCTATTCCTGCCAACATCATGCTGGGGAAACCAGGATGAGCTCGGCCCCACCTGTAGCTCAGGATTTGGCAATGACTTATCTATCTGCATGCGGCTTTCATATGGTGCCCTTTTATTTAAGACATGAGAGGGAATCACGTGCTGCCTGTGTTTTATACCCAATTTGTTTTGCTTCCAAAAG